>NC_067401.1:249053143-249383857 GCF_016432865.1 Antechinus flavipes
CAAAAACCTGGAGATCTTTTAGAATATTCATTCAGCAGTGTCCTAAGGAGTTAGGCCCAAGAATTCTAAAAGCTCTTAGAGTAAGGATGGAAGAAAGTTGCCCAAGAGGAATGGGTAGAAATTCAGAAATAGGCAGCCTGCTATTTCTTTTCTCCAAATGAATTCAGGAAATATTCAACTAGAAAGAAAATTAAGCAAAATATAGAAAGTAGGCCCAGCAACAGGGGCCCCTTAGAGTCTTCCAGTGACCTAGCTAGTGGCCGTTTAATCCTTCATGGTCACAGACTTTGTCCAACTTTAATGGCCTGGAGAGAATAAATAATGGGCATCTATCAGGGGAAGGAAGGGAAAAGGACACAACAATGCTGGTCCTGTTTTAAAGCTTTCTAGTATGAAAGGAAGAAAAGGATTTAGTAGTAAGGAAACTAGTTATAGGAAGAACACCATTGAATGACCAGTAAAGAAGTTGATAAAGACTCATAAAGGAAGAAAAATGAGAATACAATCCAAGAATTGAAATAAAGCAATGAGGAAGTAATCCCCAATGAAGGAAACTGAGTCAAAAACCTTTCATGAAATTAAAAATATAATGAATTTTAAAGATCCCTGAATATAACAGTAATAGCAATCTTATTTATAGTGCTTTAAAGTTTGCAAAGTAGTTTGTAAATATTATCTCATTTGATGGTTACAACAAATCTGGGAGGTAAGCACTATTATTTTTGCTCTTTTATAATTAGAAAACTGAGATCAGTAGCTTTCCCATAATCACACAGAAAGTGAATGGCCAAAGACCAGATTTGAACTTGTCTTCTTAATGGCAAGTATAATACTCTATCCACCATAGCATCTAACTGAACCAATAATAATTGCAATAACAATGGAACAGCTTAAGAACCTCCAGAATGACTCAGAGGAAAAATAATGTAATCAAAAGAAGAGAGTAAAGAAATAAGGGTATAAATTAGGATAAAAATGAAATCTTTCAGTGAAGAAATCAATGTTTAACAAAAGAGCAGAGATTTAGCAACTCCTCTCCAAAATTATAGACTTTCTTAAAAAGAGAATAACAGGATTATAATGTAAAAATGCTGAGACAGAAAGAAAATTAATTGGACAAAACCAAAAGATAATAAAAGATTAGAAGAACTTATGAGCACCCTAAAATCCAAGACATTAAGTTTGAAGGCAGAGAAGGAAAAATAATTTAACAATTAGAATTTTTCCAGGAAAACATGATTTAAAAACCCATGCCCATCATGCATTTATTAACAACCATGGACATCTATTCCTTGTATCCGGTCAACCAAAGAATTTTGAATCCAATTATTTGTACTGTACAAAATTTGCTGGTTACCTGGACACAAGGAAAACGTGTTCAGTAGTACAAGTTTTTATTGTTCGGTAACCTTCAGTTGTATCCAACTTCTTTGTGGCTCCATTTGGGGTTAGCTTGGCAAAAATACTGGAATTATTTGTCATTTCCTTCTCCAGTTCATTTTTACAGTTTAGAAAACTGAGGCAAACAGGATTAAGAGACTTGTTTGGGGCCACATAGCAAATAAGTGTCTGAGGTCAGATCTGAACTCAGAAAAATAAGTCTTTCTGATGCCAGGGCTGGCACCCTATTTATCTAGTTGCCCAAAGGTACAGGTATGTAGATTAAAAAAGAACCATGTTAGTCATTTGTGTTCTCATATTTATAATGTAAATTCATTATGCATGGTAGAGAAAACCTAAAGCAAAATGGCAGGCTTTTGCCAATCTGCCTTCTCTCTCTCTTGTCAGTTACGACTCTCCCATCCACTCCAAGGAAAGATCCCATCTCATCTTTGATTCTCCATTTTTATTCAAATCTTTTTTTTTTCCTTACTCTCCTCACATTCTTTCATTAGCCTCAGCTCATTCTGAGCTTTAGAATTCCTGATATTTTTCTTAAAGGACCATGACATACTTTATTAAATGGCCTTGTTTTCATGTTCTCTACATCTCTAAAAAATTTAATTTGGTTGGTAAGTTCTCTGTGCATCCACATCAGTCTCTTCAGACATATCCTATTTTCCCCTCCTTATTGGAATTGTTTCCTTCTGTGTCTTCAGAATTTCATTCTTGTGTATCTCCCAACCCCTCCTCGGTTGACTTTCCATAAAAAATTTTAGTCCATGAAGTCCTACTTATCTTTCCACTGAACCTCATGAAAACTGCTTATTTTTAGGATGTGTATCAGACCTCTCAACTTTCCTCTTCATTATTACAAACTCTTGAGAAAGTTGTTCCTTCTCACCAGAGCTCCTAAAATTTCCATTTAAGTTCCTCCCTGTTAGTGAGAATCAAATCCAGAAGAGAATATCTCTGCTTGTTCCTCTACCTTTGGCAAAAATTAAATTATCACTAAGGCACTTCAAGAAGTTGTTAGCTGTTTTAATTTTGGCAGAAAGAGAGCGCCAACAAATATCTGAATAACTGAACTCCCCCATCACTCAAGTTTGTGATGTTTCCCAAAGGCTACATTGATTTCCTTTTGCTGTCCAATTAATTTGTAATATAGTCCAATGACAAAAATCACTTCTAGTCCTAATGAGTCTTGCTACAATTGAATCTTACCTAGGATGTTGTGTATAATTTTTGGCACTACATTTTAAGGACATTAATAAATCTAAGAGTGTTCCCAAAAAATGATTATTGTATATAGTGCTAAGGATGATATGAATAATAAGGAAATTATAGATTGGAATTGCAGAAAAATATATAAAGATATGTTGAAAAAAGCTGGCATTTCATTCTGGAGAAAAGAAAACTTGGGGATGACGTCTCCAAGAAATGTATTTGTTCTATTTGACCCCAAAGGATAGAAGAGTAACGAACAGGTGGAAGTTGGAGGGATCGACTTTATGTTTAATAAAAGAAAAGATTGCCTAACAATTAGTTATCCCAAGGAGCTTTTTTGGGGAACATAATGGAGATCTCCAAGCAAAATCTAGATAAACACTTTTTTAATAAAGTGTTTTGTTTTATAAAGAATTTTATATTTTATTGTTTTATTTTATAAAGAATTCCTACTTGAGAACATATTAGAAGAGATTCCTCTGAGGCCTTGTATCTGTGGTCTACTGACTTCCAATTCTTTCTACTATTCATTTCAGAAGAAATTCCAAACCAAGGAAAATGTAAGATCAAAAACATGGAGATGAAAATTATCAAATGTTGGAAACCTTGATAGATTTCCAATAGCTATAGTACTTTTAATATAGTGGCCTGTGAACAAGAATGTCATTACTCATAACTTTAGAGCTATTAAAAGAAAGTATTAACATAAAATAGTTACAAAACAAAAGTTTTTCATTAACAAATAGGAGAAAATGGGACTGTGGTACACATTTGTAGTGTGCTGCCTGCTACCAATCGTATGGAAAAATATAAATAAAAGCTGATAGTGGGCAAAAAGTTTGCTGAATAAATAGTGGAATACTAGGCCTGACTAAATGATCAAACAGCCTCTTTCACACATATAAAATATGTCTTACGGCCTGGTAACATAGGAGACACTTGATAAATATTTATTGATTTTAATTGATATTTATACTGATTCATGTCCACTTCTGTCCATGGTTGAGGCTGGGGGGGGGGGTGGAGGGAGGAGGGAGGAAAGGGAAAGCAGATCTTCCAGAATTTAGCTAGGAAAATAGGAGATTCATTTCTTCTCCTCTCCCCAAATCCCACCCACACTACCACCACAATCATTCAACAAGAATTTAGTAAGGAACTATTTTATGTCAAGTATTTCACTAGCCTCTGGTAATACAAATAGAGGCAAAAATATGATCCCTACCCTCTGTGAGCTCACAGGAAAGCTTAAGTTCAAGTCTCTAAATGGAGACAACATACAAAAATGTGGATATATAAAATATATAGAGTGTAAATGTATTTAGTAATCCTAGAAGTAAGGTATTAGTATTTGGAGGAGGGAAGGAACCTGAGAAGGACCCCCTGCAGGCTGTATTTGAGCTGAGTCTTAAAAGAATTTAGAAAAATCAGAGAGCAGAGTTGAGGATGGGGAAATCTTGGGAATGGGGGATAAAAAAAAGATCTGAAATGGACTATCATATTTGTGAGGAATATCAAGTTTTAAGTAGTAAAGATATATCATAAAGTATATGAAAAAGTGTAAAATGAAAGAAAGCTGGAAAGTTAAGAAGGGAACAAGTTGTTATGAACTTTAAAAATAAAATAGAGTATTTTATACATACTCTCAGAGATAATAGGGAGCAATTGAAGGTTATTGAATTGAGGCAAGAAGTAACATGGTCATCAGTTCTGTGTTTTACTGAAAAGAGAGATTTAAGGAAGATCATCCAGGAGGTTATTATAAGTAATAGTCCAGATTTGAGGCAATAATTGCCTGTACCAGGGAGACAGCTGTGTGAGTGGAGAAATGGGGATGAATAGGAGTGAAAATAAAAACAAGACTTGGCAACAATATATCAAAGTTGTAAGTCTGAATGACTAGGAGGATGCTGGTGCCCTAGACAATAATAAGAAAGTTGTGAAGAGAGAAGGCTTTGAAGGAAAAGATAATGAGTTGTGTTTTGGATTTGTTAAATATGAGATACCTTTGGGACATTCAGTTTGAGATATACAAGAGGAAGTTGGTGACGTGGGATTAGAGGTGACAAGAGAGATATATAGATCTGGGAATCATCTGCAGAGAAGATAATTGAACCCGTGGGATCTGATGAGAAAACCAATTGAGATAATATAAATGGTGAAGAGGCATACATAGTTAGATAATGATCCCACAAAAGAGATTGAGGATGAGTGGTCAGAAGATAAGATGTTTGAGTGACATGATTTAAGAAGAAGGACAAAAGAGAGAGCTTTTGGCAAATGTCCTAAGATTTTTTTTGAGTGAAATATGAGGCAAAGTTCTCAGTTGTAAGAACTGAAGGAGGAGATGCTATGGGAAGTTTGAGGATTGATGCAAAGGATAGCTAACTTAATTAAGGAGACATAAAAGAGATTGCCTTGATTCAAATAAGGGTCCAGCTGAAAATAATTAACAAATGTGTAGTGGACCTAGTCAGCATGATTTGTGATTTTCTCCATCTCTTTTCAACAGTATATGAATATGGCTGAAGACTACAGATGATGAATGAAATTTAATGTTTGAGTTTGGTGAGTCGTGGTCAGTGATTTACATAAGTGAGCAAAGTACTTGAATGTAGAAGATAATAAAGAGTCTGACTGATTCACCAAGGAGTCGATATAGGCAAGTGAGGAGAGCAAAGTCAATTCAGGGATGATTGCCTACAAAAGAATTGAGGTGCTCGGAGTTTGGAGGTCATTGGGAGGACAAATAACAGGATTAAGAGTCATAAAGTAGTAAGAAATATGACATGCTAAAAGAAAGTAGACATCAAATTGGAAAGACAATGTGAGAGAGTGAATGAGAGACAGACAGAGAGACAGAGACAGAGAGACAGAGACAGAGAGGAAGAGACAGAGACAGAGACAAAGAGATAGAAAGACAGAGAGAAAAAGGAACTAGATTTAAGAGATGGAGATAGAGAGACAGAAATAGAAAAACATCCACATACACACAGAGAGACAGAGACAATCAGAGATAAAAATAGAGACAGAAAGACAGAGAGAGAAAGAGACAGAGAGTGAGAGACAAAGACAGAGAGACAGAGTCAGAGAAAGACAGAGGTAAAGATAGATGAGATAGAAATAGATACAGAGATAGAGTCAGAAAAACAGAGACAGAGATAAAGACAGAGAGATATAGAGACAGAAACAGAGAAAACACACACAGACACACAGAGAGAGAGAGAATCAGATAAAGAGACAGAGACAGACAGAGATAGAGAGACAGATACAGAAAGAGTACATCTACCAGAATTGGAATTTTGTGATAAACCTGTAGTAAATGAACCTCAAAGAAAGAGAGGTTACTGAGTAATGGTGGTGGAGGAATAGCCTGGAAGTGGCAACAAGGAGCACCTACCACAAACCAAATAAAGAATGTGAGTGAAAGTAAACAATATTGGAAAGGGACATCAACAAAGCAGTATCAACAAGAAGGAGTCAAAAAATGGAAGAAATGAGGAAAAAAAAAAAAAGGTTTAATATTGAAAGGAAGTTTGCTATTTACATAGCAAGGGCTCCAAAGAGAACAATGGAAGGAGCAGGCTGATTTGGAGTGGATTTTAGGAAAGGATAGAAGGGAGCAGACAGTGGGAATATGGGATTTGGATCAAAATGGTAAGGGGCTTTATACAGGAAGAATATGAAGAGGTGAGAGGGAATGTGTCTAGGCAGAATTTTAGTGCACAGAGAGAGAGAGAGACAGAGAGACAGAGAGACAGAAATAGAGAGAGAGAGAGAGACAGACACACATACAGAGAGAGACAGAGACAGAGACAGAGACAGACAGAGAGAGAGACAGAGAGAGAGAGAGAGAGAAACAGAGAGACACACAGAGAGAGACAGAGACAGAGACAGACACAGAGAGAGAGACAGAGACAGAGAGAGACAGAGAGAGAGACAGAGACAGAGAGAGATAGAGAGACAGAAAGAGAGAGAGAGAGACAGAGAGAGAAACAGAGAGAGAGAGAGAGAAACAGAGAGAGAGAGAGAGAGAGAGAGACAGAGAGAGAGAGAGAGACAGAGATAGAGACAGAGAGAGAAACAGAGAGAGAGAGAGAGAGACAGAGACAGAGAGAGAAACAGAGAGAGAGAGATCTGTGAAGGGAGACAGATGATCAGGCTATTTGGATTTTTAACTTAAGGTCCAATTTCATGGGAGGTATATGTTTTGTGAGATCAAGAAAGCATGTTTCATAGGAAGGAGGAAAAGCCTTCCTAGAAATAGTAATTTAAGGTAGACCTAGTCCCCTGATTGACTTAGATCAGTAGTATGGGTTTAAGGCAGATTCAGGGTTTATTGGGAAATCTTTAGAGCCAAAATCCGTGAGGGAGGTGAACAGGATCTGGCACTGAAACTACATTCCCTTGGAAAGCCCTGAGAAACCAGGTCCTTGACTCTTGGCCAGCTGCAAGGTACATCCTATTCTTTAGGCAGCAGTGAAGTTCAGAAGACAACTATTTTAAGAAGTATCTCATATTCATAGACATGATTCCACTTAAATCTCATGATAGCCCTGGGATGACATATCAGTGGAAACTGAGTTAAATGACTTGCTTATAGAAGCTCCAGTAAACGATAGAACTTGGATTTGAATTCTATACAATTTAAACCTACTCAAGGGCAGAAAAATTTTCTTTTTTGTCTTTGTATTGCATTTGTATTTCCTCAGCATTTAGCAAAGTATATTGCTCTGGACCTAAGTATGGAATAGAATCCACAGCTCTCCTGACACCTTTCACTTGTCCATCTGCTTCTTTTCACTGTATCTCTCCAACAGAGATCCACCACAAAGTAAAAACCAGGATATATGCATGATGAGGGTTCTTTCATCTTCTACAGAAGAAACCCAGCAGGGCATATTTCACTCTATGTGAATAAAAGCATATTCTAGAAATGTATTCAATACTGTTGATTCGAGATATGATTATTTTTTCCTTCTTTGATAAGCACCTGGGGGAGAAAAAGCTAGTTTGAATTCACACAATGACAATGACTCTGACAGCTTGTGTTTGGAAATTAATCAGATAAAAAAACATGCTGTTAATAATTTTACTCTTCTCAAGAATAACTTTTAAAATGTTAGAAACATAGTATTTCTGACATAGTACTTCCCTTCCTTCTTCCCTTTCCTCTAACTCCACCCCAGTTTGTTTTTCTCCCCTAAGTAATTCACTTCTTTTTTAATTTAATGTAATTCAAC
Source organism: Antechinus flavipes (assembly GCF_016432865.1). Lineage (NCBI taxonomy): Eukaryota > Metazoa > Chordata > Mammalia > Dasyuromorphia > Dasyuridae > Antechinus > Antechinus flavipes. Next base: position 249,060,991 of record NC_067401.1, read on the forward strand.
TCATCAAATATCTACTAAGCATCAGTTATGTGAAGAGTATTGTGTGCTAGGCTCTGGGGAACATAGGCCCCTCCTGAAACTGGAATCTTTTGTTAAAGACTGGATAAATCATTTACAAGGTCAAAAAATTTCTGTTAACCATACTGAGTCATAGTATATCTTGTTATGAATTCAATCTCATTACATGCTTCAACATGTATTGAAGATGTGATTTTTTTATAGTTAATATAAAATTAATCATTACAAAATCTCTATATAACAAAAAGATTGTCAAGCCAACTTAATAGAGTATTTTAATTCCATGTTACAAAATCTAAGCATTACACACAATTTGGATAGCTAGAGCTTTTAATAATTTGACTTGAGCCATAGTTCATTAACCTCTAGTGGGATTGCTGATGAGTTTTTATAAGAAAATTGATAATAAACTCTAACTGATTTTATTTGGACATATATTTTCCAGTATGAAATAGGAGAAAGCACACATGATTTTCTGACAGAAAATCTGGAATTTTGGTAACTATATACAATCATAGGCAAACTACCTTCTCTAAGCTTGAGTATTCTCATCTATAACATAAGGATAATACTGTCTTTTCATTCATCCCATGACTATGTTAATTGCTTGTTTACTTAATTTAATTTTAATGTAACTGATTTACTAAATGAATTAATTGCTTATGATTGGCCAGGTGCCAATGCAAAACCAAAAATAAAGTGGTCCCTGTCCTTAAAGAGCTTAGGCTTTTCTGCCTATCTCCACAGGCTGGCTATAAGAAACAAATAAAATAATACATAATAAATGTAAAGTATTTTATACCAAAAGCATTGTCTAACACGTAAACTATAATTAACAAAACAATCTTCATAGTAACTTAAAGCCAACATCTGTTTGTGAAAATAAATACCACTAGCTAGCAAAGTCCTTTGAGTCTGTGACTTCTCGGTCTGAAAAAGATGAAACATGGTTTTCCAAATTGTGACAGAGATTCTGCTTTCTTTAAATTGAGGACTTCCTCATACAAAAGACTGCTTTCAAACTTGAAGTCTTGATTAAATGCTCAACTACTCTTCAGTTCTTCCTTCTGTTTTCCCATTTACTTACAGATGGAGATGGCTGTATATGCCATCACTGAGAAACGACTTATCGTGGATGTCAAATTGATCAAACATGCATTGGAAAGAACGGCAAAGCAAGAATGACAATATTCATTTTACTTCGTTTGGGGTTTGAAATGACTGCATAAATCCCAGTAGGCAATTCTATGATCCTTCAGCTGAAAATAAAACAGCTCTAGCTATTACACACCCAATCTGCATGAGATAGAAACCTATCTCCCATGACATGAGGGACAATGATGTGTTCCGCAGTCTGCTGTGCTGAAAATGGCTCTTAAAATGCTGCAACAAGAGCAGCCAAGACAGGAAAATGAGAGCACTGCTCTTTACTCTGTAAGACACAATCATAGGGGGAAATGGAGTCTGCATAGACACCCTGCTCAGGAAGAAACAATGCTCAACAGCAAAAGCTAACTAAAGTACAAGATGAATCATTGTTATAACACAAAACCCCATGGGATTAGGCATGGGATCTAATTGGCAGTGGCTCAGGTAATCGTGTAGAAAAGACTGATTTTCCACCAGAGACATTTTGTTAATTTCATTTCAAAGCCTCACTGGCAGTTTTAGCACCTTGTGAGATTTTCATTATGATCTTTTTTCACAATAACTGAAATTTCACTCTGAATATTTTTCAGTCCATAAATTAACTCCTTCCTGAAAGGTAGGTTTCCCACTTTGAGATTTTGAGATGAGTGACCAGCTAATCCTTCCATTAATTGAGTTCTAAGGATTAAAACAACAACAACCACCCAAAAAAAACCCTATTCACTGTTGCAAAAGAATGATGTAGTACTATACTAGAACTTCAATAAGTATTAGATGATTTTAATTTAATTTGAATATATCTTTTAAGATCTAAAAGAGTTTTAAGAATCTTTCCCTGGTTTTCCAAATTGTTTCTGTCCTCCCATACCCTGTTTGTGTATATTTATTTGGAAAATACCTTATGTGTATTTTTTTGGTAAATGTATTGCATTTTTCCAATAGAATATAAACTTGAGTTCAATTGTCTCAGGTATTCCTTTTGATTTGTACCCCTAATCACCTCACATCCTACCAAATATATTCATTAAGATAGATACCATTGAAAATAATTGCAATGTGGAAAAGAATACCAACAAAGATACCCCCAAATTAACAAGGAGACAAAATCCAATGCAAGATCTGGTAATGAAGGATTCTGACACAAAGTAGTCAGTGAATAAATTCTTATTGGTTACTGAATGATTGACTGAAATAATTGTCAGTGAAAGGGGTTGTATGTGGTAAGGAAAATGGTTAGGGAAGATGGAGGTGGGAGAGGAGGACAGAGAATTAGAGAGAGAGAGAAAGAGAGAAAAAGAGAGGGAGACAGAGAGAGAGAAAAGGAGAGGGAGAGAGGCAGAGAAAGAAAGAAAAGGAGAGGGAGGAGAGAAAGAGAAAGACAGAGAGAGAGAGAGAAAGAAGAGAGAGAGAGAGAGAGAGAGAGAAGAGAGAGACAGGGAAAGAAGAGAGAGAGAGTAGGAAAGAAGAGGGAAAGAGACAGAGAGAGAAGGAAAAGGAGAGGAAGAGAGACAGAAAGAGAAGGAGGAAAGAGAGGGACACACACACAGCGACAGACAGACAGACAGATAAAGAGACAGAGAGGGAGGGGAGAGATAGAAGAGGGGGAGAGAGAGAAGACACAAATAGTCAAATGAATTACAAATTAATTTAGAATGCTTCTCTATTTCCAAATGTGATAGTCCTTATGAAAGTCAAATTGGGGGTTATATGTTGTTTAAAATCTCTCTGAGCACAGCATTAAGTAATACAAGTGCATCCTAAATAACTAATTTGAGGGTTAGTTATTATCTGAATAGCCACCATATAACTTAACTGGGAAAGATAGCATATTCAAAATGTAGTTTTAACGTAATGTGAACATCTAATCTTTAGCAGGATGCTTAATAGTTTCTACTGAAAAAAAAAGAAAATAAAAAAGTGGGAAAAAAAGGAAAGAGGGAAGAAAGGAAAGGAAAAGAGGGAGGAAGGAAGGAAAGAAGGGAAGAAAAAAGGCAGAAAAATTTGTGAGACATGGACACACATTTCTCATCCTTTAATTTTTAGAAGAGATTTAAGTCAATAAAAATAGTTGGCTTATTAGATTTGAAAATCTTATAATATCAATATCCAATATGATAGGATGTCAGATCTATTGAAATTGAAAAGGACCTAAGAAGTCACTGAGTTTGACTCCTCCTCATTTTGCAGATGAGGAAATGGAGGCACAAAGAAGTTAAGTGACTTGCCCAGTGTTATATAGCTCTTATATGTTTAAGAAGTATTTTGAAGTCATATCTTCCTGACTCCTAGTCTGCTATACCAATGAAAGGGGAGTATATCTTCAACCAATCAATTAATAAGCATTTATTAAGCATCTACCATGTTCCAGGCATTCTTATAGGACCATAGGTAAAAGTTCTTAGAAACTGTCTAGTCTCATTTTACACATGAGAATGCTGAAGCTTGCTCATGGGCAGACAACCAGTAAGTGTTAGAGAAAGGATTTAAATTCAAGTGTTTTCCTAATTCTATGTTCAACATTCTATTTACTCTACCACACTATCTCCCTCACCAGTCTAGACACTGGGCAACTGACTTCAAAGAGTTTACATTATATTGTAATAAAAAAATTAACAGATGTAACTAGTATGCAGAATGTGTATAAAATAAATACAAAGTATTTTGAGTAGCTAACATATTAGCTTTTGAGGAAGGGATCAAGAAAAGTTTCAAGAAACAAATTCTTGAAGAAAACAAAGGCTTCTAAGAAGAGAAGGATGAGGAAGGAATACATGGAAGGCCTGAAAAACAAAGAGAAGAGAAAATATGGGGTGGTCCTGAGAAAGTAATTTACTACAAAGAACCCACCCAAACTTGTTAAAAACAAATGACTATCACCCATTTCTATTGATTTTTATAGGCATAAATTATAAAGCCAGAGGAAATATACTACTATCATGTTTTCTTCATTTTGCCTGGTCACAGATATTCTGGAGTTAGAGAAAATGAAAGCATGGATTCTCACATTTTAAAAAATAAAATGCATAAAATAATGGAAGTAAACATAATTGGATATTTAAATGGAAATAGAGGAAGAAAAAACAAGTATTATTGAGATACTCCAAAGTTACTATTTGTCAACACATAACAGCAATCTTCCCAATTTATCCAAGATGTGACAAAGAATCAACAAAAATTTGTTAAAAACTGATGACTAACACTCATTTCTATTAATTTCTATAGACATAAGTAATGTGATAAGCCAGAAGAGATGTATTAAAGCTTATAAAATCTTGGTCAAGAAGTTGAAGATCCGAAAGATAAAGGTAATGTTTTCATCATTGCTGCCCAATGAAGGCAAGGTATAGAAAAGAAAAAAAAGTGAGTTTTTTTAAATGAAAAGTTGCTTAAGAAGATAGTGTTTAAGAACAAAATTTATATTTCTACATTATGGCTTTATATATAGTATTGACAAGCTCTTGATCAGGAATGGAGTACATCTAACAGGCTAGTTAGAATGCATTTACTTTCAGGATTCCAGGTAATCTAATCCAAGGAGATAAATCCAATAAAAGATTCAGCATTAAATCCATGGCATCAGAAGTCTAGACAAAATATGAGTAATATGCAGGATAAATTAAAGCTCTCAATGCAAGGGGAAATTTTGATCTCATAAATATCAGTGATATTTGGTGGAATAAAAATTGTGGCTTGAATTTGTCCTTGGAAGGACATGCCATATTTCAAAGAGACAAGTTAGATTACTCATTTTAAAAATAGGGGTGGAATGGAGAGAAGGTAGTATATATATATATATATATATATATATTCTTTTTAAGTGTATTTTTGTGATGAAATCTAGGAACAAGAGAAGGAAAACAAAGGAAAAGCATTTGGGTGACAACAATGGAATCACAAAAGGAACAGCAGTATCATTGGACTGTAGTGTAACATACATTATAAAAAAAGATATGGTCAAAATCCTTTTACACAGCTCCCACAATGAAACATACAGTGCTAGGATGTGGGGACATCCACCAATGTCACACACAAATGCATATGTATATATGTATCCTCTCTTGCACTTACTGTCTGTTTTGGCTCAATCACTTCAATTTGCTCTTGCACTGGCAGTTCTAAATTTCTAAACATAGACTACCACCACATGGTTATATTTAATCTCTCTTATAATGGTTGGAATACTCATCACTCTAGCTCTGAGTCTCCTCCATGCAATTGGGTTTTTTAATCTATGTAACCAGTCATTCACAAGGCAACACATGCACAAAATTTTTGCTATTGTACCAGTTAAAATAATTACTGTTTTAGAACTTAAAGTTAACCAAATACTTAATAATAAAGCTAAAAAAATATTATAGATATAATGTTTAATGCATCTCAATATAGGTATAAACTCGTGTTGGTGTATTTCACCAATATACTCCATATTTCTGGTGAAAAGTAGGCACCCATGGGAAATTGTCAAGGAATCACCTGAAGAGATTCCTCTTCATGTACTTAGGGTAACTCACAAATCTGGACTGTAGGCTTTGATGTCATTGTTCCATTCAGGAATATATGTACCAGACAAAACTGCTTCTCTACTGCTTGACTTTTGATTCTCACTATTTTTTAAATGGAGAAAATCTATTTTCTACTTGAATATAACATTTAGAAAATCTTTCCACTTACCATCACCCTTAAAAGGTATTTAGAAAATATAAGCTTTTAATGTGAATAACAGTTCTCTTTAAATCAGAGAACTGCTAATCTCATCAAATTGGCTATTTCTGGACCATATAGACCAGACCAGATTAGTTATTTACTCAGTGAGTTATGTTGACCTAGACTTGCAATTCCTCAGACAAAAAATTCCCTATCATCTTCAGGATCAAATATACAATCCTCTGACATTTGATGCCCTTTGTAATCTATATTCCTTTTCCAGTTTTCTTACATCTTACTCATCCCCCAAAACTCTGTGAAATAGTAACACTGGTCTATTTCTTTTTCTCCAACAACAAACTCCATCTCCCAACTCTGGACAGTTTTACTGGTTATCCCCCCACATTTAGAATTCTCTCCTTCCTCATCTCTGCTTCCTGGCTTTTTTCGAGTCCCAACTAAAATCCTGACATCTACAAGAATCTTCCTCCCCTCTATGCTTCCTCCCCCTGTTGATTATCTCCAGTTTTCCCTAGAAATCTATTTTGTTTGTACACAGTTTTCCTGTTGCCTCCTTTTTTAGACTATGAACTCCTTGACAGAAGGGATTGTAATTTTACAATACCTCTTCTTTTTTAATGCACTGAATTTTTTAATACACAGGGCCTGTCACATATTGGCTAATTAATAAATATTTATTGGCTAACTGGCTCACCAGGTTGCTGTGTAAAAATGGAGTAAATCCAGTCAGAATGATGGCACATGGCAACAGAGATCAAGTTATCTCTTTTTCAAGAAAAAAATATTTAAAATTTAAATAGAAAAAGAAAAAACAGAAAAAATAAAAATATATATTTTGCATAGTAGAACTTATGAGAGGATTCAAAGTGTGCGATGATAAATTTCCATTTCAAGAAAATATATATAATAATAAAACACATTGAATTCAGAACTGTCTATCTTTTTTTGCTTCCTTATTGGTTTTCTTTTGTTTTCTGCTGTACACTTTTTACTTTATTCTTTTTTTCCTCTTTTCTTCTCCCCTACATCCCTTAAACAAGCTATGATTATGCATGGATATATTGAAGTCTACATAATTTTATATATATATATATATATATATATATATATATATATATATATATGTGTGTGTGTGTGTGTGTGTGTGTGTGTGTGTTTATATACATATACACACATGTACCTATATATAAACATATATGCATACACATATGCACGTTATCTCCTGTTTCCTATCCCTGCTGACTCTTCTACTTCTACCCACTAACAATCTTGTTATTACTTAACCTCACTGCCAGCTTCCCCACCCCATAGTTTCCTTATCTTCTCCCCTTCTCTTTCGCTCCATTATCCCCTTCCCAATGACTCTATATACCTTTCTATACTTCATCTCATCCTATTCCCTTCCTCTCTTATTTCTTTATAGATTTTGCTAGAAGATGCTATACCCTATACCCTATAAATATAGAGTTTACTCTTTAATCTATGTCCCACATGAGAAGTATTTCAGAATTACCAGCCCTCCTCCCCTAACTTTTCTGTGTTGGTTCTTGTTCCTGTGTCTCACTAGTGTAGCATAATTACTGTTTTTACCTTTTCCTATACAGTTCTGGTTTTTTTTTCTTTTAGAGTCACATCATACTCATCTCTACCCCAATCTTTCTTTTGGACCACTCAATTACTAATGACAATCTTAGAGATATAGTTTACATTTCCATGTGTAAAACATAAGCAGTTTGTCCATATTGAGTCCCTTGAAATTAGTCTTTGATTTTGACTTTTCTATTGAATTCAGATTTGTTTGCAACAAAATCCTGAAATTCTGACAATTCATTGAATATTCTTTTTCTTTTCACTTAATATTATCCTTAATTTTGCTGGAAATAATATTTTTGGCTATAATCCTAGTTCTTTTGATTATTAATACATAATATTCCATACCTGAAGACTTTTTATTGTAGATGCTGATAGATCTTATGTGACTCTAAATTGTAGCTCCAGCATATTTGAATTGATTATTGTTATTGTTACTGTTAGTAATTTTTTTCTTTGATCTGAAGGTTTGGAAATGTATAGAATTGGAAATATGGAAATATAGAATTGGAAAATAATGATATTCCTGTATGTTTTCCTTGTCATATCTTTCAGGCAGTAATTGGGGAATTTTTTTCTATTTCAACTTTTCCCTTTTCTTCAGCCACTTCAGTACAATTTTTTTTCTTGGATTATTGTATCTAGGTTCTTTTCTTTTTATGGTCTTAGCTTTCAGGTAGTTCAATTACTTTTATATTTTTTATATTTATCTGTTCTCCAGATCTGTTGTTTTTTCTCTGAGGTGTCTCACATTCCCTTCTATTTTTTCAGTCTTTATATTTGTTTCATTATTTCTTGATCTATTATCTTTACTGATTCCCCTTGCCCAATTCTAATTTTCAGTCATTTTCTTCCCTAAATATATAAGATTTCTTTTTCTAGTGAGCAGACATTTTTTCATAATTTTCTTGAATTATTCTTTTTTTAAGTTTTTCTGCAATCTCCCTCATTTGATTTTTAAAATCTTTTTGATTTCTTTTCCTTTTGGACAGGTCACCATTTAACATTAACTTCAGGGGTAGGAGAGCCTTTTTAAAATTGTGGCATCCTCCTCTGAAGATAAACCCTATTTCCATAGTAACTTCCTATAGTTGGATTTTTTCTCGTTTGTCTGTTAATTTTCTAAAATAAGAACTTGTTAGTATTATCTTGGGGTGAGTGGATGATACCTTTGGCTTTAAGTCTTCCTTCAGTTCTTCCCCACTAGCCTACAAACCAGAATCCAGAACTCCTTCCTCTTGTATGTGCCTGAAGCCAGTAACTTTTCTCTGCCACACTGCTTCTGCACTCAACTGACTGGAGCTAGTTCCCCTTCAGGTCTCAGCAGTACAGCTGAGCCTGGCAGCCCTTTCTCAACAGACATTCCCTTAATTTTCAAGGACTCAAAACCCCAAATCTCCATGCTGTCCCAGATGTGAAAGTTACTGTTGTGGGGTTGAGGTCATCTCTGAACACAGCTAGCCCCAGGGCTCTCATCTTGAAGTTTCAACAAAACTAATCTGGAGATGTTTCCAATTCATACCAATCAAATCTCCATCCTGGGGTCTTTTTTCAGATCTTTTCTGGTTGTTCCAGGAAGAGCCTTGTTCTGCTCCAAATATTACTTGTTTTTCACCAGCCCATGTTTGCCCAGAGGCACAATTTTTTTATTTGTGGAGGGAATCTGGAGAGCTTGGAATTTTCTGATTCACTCTGCCATCTTCCCAGAGTGGTCTCCCAAAGTGACTTCTTAAGTAAGCTTACTAGGTTAGCAAATCAACTGCAAATCCCCTTCTGCTTTTTCTCCTCAAAACAGAATTGGGCATAGCCAATGGCTTAATTACTCTAGCTCTCTTGGCTGCTACATCATGCAGGATTTTATTCCTCATCACCCTGCTTCTAGCTAATTATAACATGAATTCCAGCTTTAGGACTTCTGACATTTGTTATTCCCACCTGGTGAAGATTACAAAGCTGTGACCATCTCCAGTATTTCTTCACCTAAAGCATGGGGAAGAGCAACACCCAAATGCAAATAAAAAAAGAATAGAGGCCAGAATTCACGGACCACTTTTTGGTTCTATGTGGGGTGGACTTGAGACTTCTCCATCTAAATCCAGAAGCTTACAGCATGTGTCTCTCACCTGAACAGCAGCCCAGCTAGAGAGAATAAAAGCAAGAGGCTCACTTAAGCCAGCTAAAGACTTTTAAATATACCCCAGTTATACCTCAGAATCCAATAAACAGTCCATTTCTTTAACAGATGGTTAGCAGACTGAAATCGGTTACAGAATATCTGCACATGCTTTAAATTGGTAAGAAGGGCTCTTACATTGGTTATCATCAAGACTTTCCAGAAGTAAATGGCCCTATTGTCTTCCACATGGACTGGAAGCAGGGAATATATTCTGTGTATGGTCTTAGAATGAAGCTCAATTAGCTAAAGATCCATTATAATTAAAACAAAGTTCTTTTTCTATTCCTATTAATTATAAAAACACTTCTCTATAACAGCAATATCTTTCAGCATTTGATAATTAATATAAATGTTTTCCTTTATACAAAACACTCTTGCTGTCTTTCTCATCATTAAACTGTTCCATATGAACAAAATCTTAAAGGGACAGTGTTCTCTATAGGAATATACTATATACTTCTCAGAAAGAAAGGAAATAAATACTGGTTTTCTGCCAGGGACAGGAAATTTGTTCACCCCAACTTAAAGACAAAGAAAAAGTCAAAATCAATATCAAATTAGAATAAAAAGAGAGATAAAAAGATTATATCATATTTTCCCCTTCTATACTTTCTTTACTATGCATTTGTTTCTATATAGATGATTTCCATTATGTATCTAGCATTAATCTCTCAAATTTTGGCAACAGATAATAAAGCTAGCATAGAAGCACAACACAGTGGTGATGAAGAATATCAATTAGATAGTCATTTGCTAAAGCCTTTTCTCTGACAAAAGTGGAGAAGATGATCATTTCTTGATTTCATTTAGTGGCATTTTATTCTTTCTGAGCCAAAAGAATTAACAGAAGAACCTGCTTTTCTTGACCTGTTTCTAATCAACATGAAGAAACTAGTTGTTGAGGGACTGGAGGCTAGAATTGATAGGAACTTTGGGGGAAAGTGACAATTCTTTTAAGATCTCTGATGGTACAGAGGGATAGCTCATGTATTGCGGAATAGAGTCAAGGTCCAAAATAATTTTGACAAGCCAAAACTCTGGACTAAATCAAATGAGATGAAACCCCCCTTTTCACATTCAAATGTCCAGAGCTACATTCAATAGAGTACTAGAGCCAGCTCCAGCAAGATGACTATTAACTTTTTAATGTAAGCATTTACACCTTGAAGATCAGAAAATCTACAAGGTAGGCCTTGAATTGTTGTTTTGTTGATTGTGTAGACATGAGAAAGTAATGAAAAAATGATAATAATGCAGATTAAATTCAAAAGTGTGTTGCATTCTCATTCTTCCTACCTCACCCCAGAAATGGTTATTAAACATTTATAATCACATCTCTTACTTCTCTTATATTCCCCACTTCCTTTTGCCTTACTAACAACTATTCTCTTGAAATCTGGCTTCTGATCTCATAATCAAATCAAAAATGCTATTTATAAAATTATCGGTGATCCAAATTACCAAATCCAATGACCTATATTCTAACACTACCTTTGCCCTACCCCATCTGACACTTAACATAAAATTATGTTAACAAGATTTAAACTTGTGATCCCAGGAAATTTTTTCAATAATCCATTGTAGTCATCTTGTTTCTTCCTGTCTATGTCCAGTCACCCACTATTTGGAAATTTTAAACATATGTATAAAATGAAGATCACTTAGTACTATTGTAATTTCTTTAATAAAGATTGTAATAAATTTGTACCACAATTAAGTATACATCTCAAATACCAAAAAAGCAATATTTTCTAACAGATTATCTCTTTTTATAATTATAGAATATAATGTATAGTTGCTTCAAAATGTTTTGTTTTATGTTCTTTTATATGCATGACTGAAGTGCACACTTGACTTAATGGAATTGGCCTTAATGTTGAGTTAACTTTGGTTTTGCTTCATGCTTTGTTGTATAAATTACTAGGAAACACTATCTCTAGGGTGTATTAAATATTTATTTTTACATTACATGAATATGTCTATATACAAACCCTTTAAGACTATTGCAACCATGATACATAACCAAAATGCTAAAAATAACTTCATGAATACAGATGAGAAAATTGACCTGACCATCTGCATTCAGTTTTGCCCAAGTTACAAGAAACAAAGCCAAAGGAACTCAAGAGTACACAGTACAATTGGAAGTCAAGATTTTTATTAAATTGCCATGAAAGAGAAGCCACAGTGAGACTTTTTGTTTTCATTGTGAGTTCACTTATTGCTGAGAGAATGTATCAATAATTATCAATAAGACGAATCCCTGAATCTAGAAAGGTTTTCATTTGCTCATTCTGTTGGATTATCTTAAAAGAATTCTTTCAAATTTATCTTCAAAATGATTCACTCCTTTTGGTTTATGGATATTAAGTGAGGTTTACCATTACATCAAATCTTTTATAGCTTCTCACATTCAATAACTAATCCATTTGTCAATGCAAAAATGGCTTTTTTCCCAATCCAAAGAAACTAAGTTGAAGGTTTGAAACAAATAAGTCATGACAACAATTTATTAAGTTAACAGAAAATGAGAGGGGAAAAACCTTATGAAGAAACAATGAATGCTACACAGAAGGAATGCTTTAATAAGTTTTTTTTTTTAATTGATGCTTATTCTTTTAAATTAACTTCTTAATTTAAAAGTTCCATCAAGATTTTCCCATTTCCTTGCTCTTAAAAAAGAGCCAAAGTGTAGATGAGCCAACCCCTTTACAGATGGAGTCATTTATACAAATGTATTAATTCATAATATTTCTTACTCTAAGTGGCATGAAACAGAAAGCAGAAGGTAGTGGAAAGAACCATGAGCTGAGTGCCAGGAGACATAGATTATTTTTTTGCATTGCCTAATTGTATAAACATGAGGAATTCACCTAGCCTCAGTTTCCTTTTCTATATGATTAGAGTGTCATATCAAAATATGTCTCCAAGATTCTTCCAAGATATACTATTTAAGAACTCTATGAGAAATTTAAATTATTATTGCCTAATCTATACTAGTCCCAGTTCTTATCAACAAATACCTATAATCTTTGGATTTTTATTTATATATTTATGACTTGTTCAATTTCTTTTTCTAAAATTGGTCCAATACTAAGAATTCAAATTCAAAAATTGAAAAGTTTCTGAACTTAAATGAACTTAAATCAGAGAAGATAATATGCACATGTATAAGTTTATGCAAATTTAATAAATGACTGATCAATAAGGACTCAGTACTTAATTGTGTTAAAGACTCTTAACTGGTTAAAAGGGCTCAGATTGGCCCTTTTTGATGGATTATATAGGACAATGATATCAAACTCAGAGAGAGAGGACACTCAACTGTATACAGGGATCCCTGTAAATTGATGTGGAGATCCATATATAGCATTACCTATGTTTTATTGTATTTTTGTTTGCTTTGTTAACTATTTACCAATTATATTTTTAATCTGATTTGAGTTCCACTCTACCTCTGATTTAGAATATTAGAAGATATTCCCTATCTAGTTCCAATCCTACAGTGTCAACTGACTGGTTGACAGTGAGCACACTGATAGGGGCTCAGGACCTAATTGTATTAGAAATCCCAAACCCTCAGAATGTATTCCTAGAACCCTAATGGGAGTAGTAGTCAGCTATCCTGTGAAGACATGGCTACAAATGTGACTCCCCAGCTGGAAAGTACCCCAGAGAAAGTGCTACCTATACCACATAAATGCAAATTAGTTTGACTGGAGAGTGAGCATTATCTATGGGGAAAACTTCACATAGCATTCTACTTGAATTGGTACTTGAACTGAATTAATCTTGAAAAAAAAATTCTAAGAGAGAGATGAGGAATGAGTATATTATAAGCATAGAGAATTGTCAGAGCAAAAGTCAGGGATAAGAGATAATATTTAAAGACTAACAAGAGGGCCAGTTTTTTTTTAAACAAGAGCATAGAAAGGAAAAATAACGTATAATAAGATTTGAAAGATAGCTTAAGGTTAGGTTGTAAAAGGCTTTAAATTTTAAATAGAGTTTATATTATATACTCACAGCAATATGGAGCCACTGGAGTTTATTGATTAGGAGGGTGACAGAACTGGGCTGACAGAAAATCACTTTAGCAGATAGACATAAGAAAGATTGGATAGAGGGGAGACTAACCTGTACCATATATCTCAGTTAATGGAACCAATATATTAACAATAAAAATAACAACCAGTTTTAACTCATTATAACTATAATATTTCCCCCTCCCCGAACTCATAGTTTAAAAAAACCATAAATTATCAAATCTTATTGATGAATTCTTTCTTATCATATGTTTTTGCACCTTTGTTTCCCATTGATACCAAATTTCAGCTTGTAATTCATATTAAATTCAGATGCTTATATACTTTCTATACAATCCAATAGACCTTAAATCTAGGGTCATCCAACAAAATTGGGATAGGATTTTAAGACCTTCTACTTGCAAGATATCACTTCATTTATACAAAAAAAAAAAAATCAAACAAAACAGTAACAAATCAGAGGTACTAAAAAGATAATAGTAACAATACTTGTGGCTCATCTCCATAATATTATCATCTATCTATCTCTCCATTTATATGTAGATGTTTATAATTAGTTGTCTAGGAACTATAGACTATAGACTTAAGCTTCAGCAAAATCTTGGGTAAAATAGACTTTTTTGGACTATTGTGGCAATCTGCCACTGAGTCTAACATGTTTTTTATTAGAAGCTATTAGACCAATTCTTGGAACACAACTAGTGTCTAAGCTGGGGACTGTCTGTACACTCTGTTTTATAAAGAAATGTCTATGTGTACATCTCAAAGTAAATTACATCCCAGTTTTGGCATCTTTGTTCAGTATTGAAATGAATTCCCTGTATTGTTCTTCTTTATTCTCAGGCAACTTGATTTAGTAAGCTGCAGGAAAAGGCATGGAATATAAATGTATATAAGTTGCTGAACTCAGAGTATAAGGCAACATCCAAGAAATTCCTGGCTGTGCTCCTGAGTTGGAGCAAAGAAACATCAAAACCCTAAGAAAATATAGCACTTGCACTCATATCCCTGGGACATGGAACAACAACAAGAAAAAGGTACCTGGAATAAAATAGGAAGTAAGGCTACAGAATAAGAAGACCAAGAAAGTTTTTCTTTTTTTCTTAAAGCTTTTGATTTTCAAAATATATGCATGAATAATTTTCAAAATTCACCCTTGCAAAACCTTGTGTTCCACAAGAAAGATTTTCTAATGTGGCTTATAAATTATTACTCTTTCTGAAAATACTTACAAAAGAGGAATTTAAGACATAGCTGGGGTCCTTGCTATATGAGTGAAATATGTTTAGCCTTCAAAGATGACAATTTCAGAGGGATCACACTCATTCTAATCAAAATACCAGAGTATTTGCTAGATGAAATGTCTGTACTATAGGTACAGATAGAGATGTGGTCAAGGGAAGATAAAAGGTAGGAAGTCAGTCAAAAAACATTTAATAATGTCTACTATATGCCAAGTACTATGCTATGTTCTAGTAGGTTTTTTAACTCTCTGTTTTTCTCACTTTTTAATGAATTCTGTCTTCCCTGTGGAGCTCAACAGGACAGGATGTCCATATGTTGTTAAATGTAAAAAATAAAAACAAAAAAGAGATTCTCTTGGGTTATCTGACTTTATCTTGGGCATTCTAATAATAACAATTTTTCAGAGCTTCTGAGAAACAGGTTAAAGAATTACAGAAATAAGGGCAGAGCCAAGATAGCAGAGAATAGGCAGGACACTGCGTGAGCTCTTCCCCTATACCTTTTTCTCTGCAATATATGGCACATACACAAAAATTAACCATGTATTAGGGTATAAAAACTTCACAATCAAATGCAGAAAGGCAAAAATAGTAAATATATCCTTTTCAGATTATTGTTAGAGTTTAAATGTTGGAGTTTGTTCTCAGAGGACAGCCGGTTTAGAGGCTTAGAGACCTTCGGATGTCTCCAAAGCCAAAGGTTCTGTCCTTCAGCCTCTGCCTCTGCCTTCTTCTGCCTCCAACAGAGATGGAAGATCTCTCTTATCTCCTTCTGGGGAGCCCAGCCACACTTGCCGCGGAGAGAGGGCTTCTGGCGTAGCTCCACTGAAGTCCGTCAAAAGTGTTCTCTGCAGCAGAGTCGTTTCTCTCGAGTCTAGCGCGATCAGCCAGCCAAGAGGAAAATATGTATTCTGCCATAGATCCTTCATCGCTGGCTTTTTATCTGCCTCTTCTGAGAGAATGGGATTATGGGTTTTCTCCCATAGTGCTCTCTGGCCCAATGACCTAAGGGAGATGTGAACTCTCTTGAAGTTAGAAAGTGTACTTTGTGAAGCTAGCATACTTGTGGAGTCCAATGAGTAAAGGTGGGAACACAAGCCTTGTCTTGATTAGTTCTACTTAGTACCTTGTTTCAGGTTCTGGCCAAAACAACTTCTTGTAAGATTAGATCAACTCTAATTACTTAGCAGTTAGTAAGGATTCCAACATCTCCCCCTTTCTTTTGTTTTAAAATATAGGGGGTTTCTGAGGGGGTACACATAAATCCATCAATATGGGCCAGAACTTTGTAACAGATATACATGGTATACATAAATCCATCAATATGGGAGGCATTATACATAATTTACATGAGCACATAGCAATATAACACAGGCTAGTAGTAATGTAACAAATAACAAGAATCAATCTGAAAATTTACACATGTCCATAAGTCCTAGAAACAGTCCAATAGGATTCCATTGTCCATTAGTTCATGTGCCAGGAATCTAATAATTCTTGTGAGCACAATCAGCAACAGAACCACCCGATATTTCTTGGGTCTTCTCCTTTGTTTCAAGGGTCTGCTCCATCTTTCTGCGATGGACAAGGCGAATGCGGCTCGTAGGCACCCATCTGATTCCTTCTCCACCTGTAGAGATGCAAGCAAATCCTCTCCCCCAAGCAGTTAGCCTATCTGGTCCCTTCCATTCACCACTTTCTGGGTCTCTCCACATCACCTGGCGATTATCTAAAGATAGTGGAGCTGCTCGCACTGGACACTGCTCTTCTGGTGGGTTATAAAACCTGTCTGCTGGAGCCAGTGCATCTTTATCAAAGATTAAAAAATTAATGGTATAGAGAACTAAATTTAGAAGTTCTCTAGGGTTACCCGTGGCTCCCCCTTTCTTTTGTTGGAGGAGTGTCTTAATGTCTCTGTTTAGTGTTGGCAGGCCTTCAACAGCAGCCCTGCTTAAAAAACCGAAGTACTCATTTTTAACCCCAATTGTTGTAAAACGTCTCTTCCCCACAGATTGATGGGGATTTTTTCAACTATAAAAGGAGTAAAAACTCCTGTTTTGCCTTCAAAAGTCCATCTCATAGGGGCAGCACTAACTTCAGCTGCTATTGATCCTCCTACTCCAGACATATAGGTATCTGCTTTAATCTTTGGCCAGTGACTGGGCCAACTGGCACCTCTAATAACTGTACGATCCGCACCTGTGTCTACCAATCCTTCCAATGGTAGGCCATTTATATAGATAGTGAGCATAGGTCGGTCAGCCGTTACTGCTGCTGTCCAGTATATTTCTGGTTTTTGTGGTCTGGAGTCAGAACCTGGGTGACTATCACGAAGCTGCTTATTAGGATTCTGTATGAGTAACCCTGATGCTACTACGTCTCCTGGGTGATAAGTCACACATTGACTACCTGTATTAGTGACTGGGATATTATCTACACATTCCCCAGTTTCCCACATCAGTGTGTGGATGGACACTGTTTTGTACATACAAGAAGGTGAAATGGTCAAGCCTACTGTGCCTGGAGGTAAGGGATCCATAGGCTGGAGAAGAACAGATTTCACCTCTCCAGGGGGTATCTCAGTTGTCCCAGCTGCATACAGCTCTATTCTCCCCAATTGTAATTCCCTTCTGCCATCAGGTTGCTTCCTGGCTGGTTGACTGTGTAATCCCCTTCTCCCATCATATGGCTTTCTGGTTGATTGGTCATGTCTGGGTACTGGACTTCTAGGCACTCTCTGGGTGCACCATTGGCTGCCATCATGCCCCAAGTGTTTTTTGCCTTGGGCCCTGGGGCTGGGCCCCTCATCCCGTTTCCCTGAATCTGTCTGCATTCTGAGGCCCAATGGAAGCCTCTGTTGCATTTTGGACATGGGGTTTGGGGTCTTGTTCTCCCACCTTGTCTTCCCATTCTATCTCTATACCAACATTGAGCTTTCAGATGTCCTACTTTACCACACTGAAAGCATTGACAAGTCTCTCTGGAAGTCAAGGATTGTTTCTATTCCATTCCTCTGGATAAGGAGGATATGAAGAGATTTGCCTTTTCGGTGCCCAGTGTCAATTTAGCTGAGCCTTATAAAAGATATGAATGGACAGTTTTGCCACAGGGTATGAAGAACAGCCCCACGTTGGGCGCCAAATGTTAGAGTTCAAATGTTGGAGTTTGTTCTCAGAGGACAGCCGGTTTAGAGGCTTAGAGACCTTCGGATGTCTCCAAAGCCAAAGGTTCTGTCCTTCAGCCTCTGCCTCTGCCTTCTTCTGCCTCCAACAGAGATGGAAGATCTCTCTTATCTCCTTCTGGGGAGCCCAGCCACACTTGCCGCGGAGAGAGGGCTTCTGGCGTAGCTCCACTGAAGTCCGTCAAAAGTGTTCTCTGCAGCAGAGTCGTTTCTCTCGAGTCTAGCGCGATCAGCCAGCCAAGAGGAAAATATGTATTCTGCCATAGATCCTTCATCGCTGGCTTTTTATCTGCCTCTTCTGAGAGAATGGGATTATGGGTTTTCTCCCATAGTGCTCTCTGGCCCAATGACCTAAGGGAGATGTGAACTCTCTTGAAGTTAGAAAGTGTACTTTGTGAAGCTAGCATACTTGTGGAGTCCAATGAGTAAAGGTGGGAACACAAGCCTTGTCTTGATTAGTTCTACTTAGTACCTTGTTTCAGGTTCTGGCCAAAACAACTTCTTGTAAGATTAGATCAACTCTAATTACTTAGCAGTTAGTAAGGATTCCAACAGATTATGATGGAATAAAAATTATATGTAATAAAGGGCATGGAAAAAATCAAAAATTAATTGGAAACTAAATAATTTAATCCTAAAGAATGAGTGGATTGAACAACAAATCATAGAAACAATTGATAATTTCATCCAAGAGAATGACAATAATGAGATAACATACTAAACTTATGGGATGCAACCAAAGAAGTTCTTAGGAGAAATTTTATATCTCTAGATGCTTGCATAAATAAAATAGAGAAAAGGAAAAGATCAATGAACAGGGCATGCAACTAAAAAGCTAAAATAAAAAATAAAAATAAAATAAAAGAATAAATTAAAAACCCCAATTAAATACCAAATTAGAAATTCTGAAAATCAAAGGAGAGATTAATAAACTTGAAAATAAGAAAATTATTGAACTAATAAATAAAACTAAGAACTGGTTTATGAAAAAAAACTCAGCAAATAAACGCTGGGTTAATTTGATTAGAAAAAGAAAAGAAGTAAATCAAATCAATATTAAAAATTTAAATGGTGAACTTATCACCAATGAAGAGGATATTAAAGCAATAATTAGGAGCTATTTTGCCCAATTGTATACCAATAAATCTAATAAAATCTAAGTGAATGGAATACAAAAATACAGATTACCCAGATTAACAGATGAGGAAATAAATTACTTTAAAAATCCCACTTAAGAAAAAGAAATTGAAGAAGCCATTAATAAACTCCCTCAGAAAAAATCTCCAGGACCAGATGGTTTTAAAAGTAAATTCTACCAAATTTAAAGAACAATTAGCTCCAATACTCTATAAACTATTTGGGAAAAAAGGGGGAAGGAGTTCTACCCAATTTCCTTTTATGACAGAGATTTGGCACTAATATTTAAACCAGAAAGGGACAAAAGAGAGGGAAAAAAATTATAGACCATCCTTATTGAATATTGATGCAAAAATCTTAAATAAAACATTACCAAAGAGATTATACCAACCTATCTCCAGGATAATACACTGTGACCAAGTGGGATTTATATAAGGAATGCAGGGTTAGTTCAATGTCAGGAAAAGTATTAACTAAAATTGACAATATCAATATCCAAACTAACTAACATTATATGACTATTTCAATACATGCAGAAAAAGCATTTGACAAAACCCAACACCTATTCTTATTAAAGACACTAGAAAGCATAGGAATAAATGGAATTTTCCTTAAAATGATAAGTAGCCTTTACTTAAAACCATCAGCAATATTATGTGTAATGGAGATAAGTTAGAAGCATTCACAATAAGACTGGGGTGAAGCAAGGTTGCCTATTATCACCACTATTATTCAATATTATACTAGAAATGTTAGCTTTAGCAATAAGAGAAGAAAAAGAAGGAAATATATTAACAAAATTACAGTACATTTTCCACACAAAATCAAATCTAATGAATTGGGAAAATTATCAAGTACTTATGATCATGTCATAAAAATAACAATACTACATAAATTAATGTATTTATTCAGTGCCATATCAATCAAACTCCCAAGAAATTATTTAACAGAACTAGAAAAAATAATAATAAAGTTCATCTGGAAGAACAAAAAGTTCAGAATTTCAAGGGAATTATTGAAAAAAATACAGATAAAGATGGCCTACCACTAACAGACCTAAAACTATATTATAAAGTGGTATCAACGAAATCATTTGGCTAAGAAATAGTGTAGTTAATTAGTGGAATAGGTTAGGCTCACAGGGCAAAATAGTCAATGACCATAGAATCTAGTATTTGATAAACTCAAAGACTCCAGCTTCTGGGATAAGAACTCACTATTTGACAAAAATTGCTGGGAAAACTGAAAACTAGTATGGCAGAAACTAGACATTAGACACCTTTTACCAAGATAAGGTTGAAATAGGTTCATGATTTAGACACTAAGAGTGATGCTATAAGCAAATTAGGAGAATAAGAGATAGACTACTTCTTAGATCTTTGGAGAAGGAAGGAATTTATGGCCAAAAAAGAACTAGAGAACATTATGAAATGCAAAATGGATAATTTAGATCACACTCAATTTAAAAGGTTTTACACAAATAAAAACAACACTGCCAAGATTAGAAAAGAAGAAAAGCTAGGGGAAACATTTTTATAACCAGTGTTTCTGATGAAGGCTTCATTTCTAAAATATGTAGAGAACTGACTTAAGTTTATAAGACTACAAGTCATTCTCCAACTGATAAATGCTCAAAGGATATGAACAGACAATTTTCAGACAAAGAAATTATAACAATTTCTAGTCATAAGCAAAAATGCTCCAAATCACTGTGATCCAAATCAATTTTGGAAAAATGCAAATCGAATCAATTTTGAGGTACCACTTCACACCCTCAGATTGGCCAAGGTGACAGGAAAAGATAATGAATTTTGGAGAGGTTGTGGAAAAACTGGGACACCAATACATTGTTGCTGGCATTGTGAAATGATCAATTTGGAATTATGCCCAAAGGGCTATAAAACTGTTCATGCCCTGTTGGAATCCTTACTAACTGCTAACTAATTAGAGTTGATCTAATCTTACAAGAAGATGTTTTGGGCAGAACCTGAAACAAGGTACTAAGTAGAACTAAGTTCAATGAGTTCACACCTCCCTTGAAGCTCGTTGGGCCAGAGAGCACTATGGGAGAACAGAGAAACTTCTCCTATCTCATTGAAAAGTGGGAGGGGAAAAACAAAAAGGGAAACCCATAATCCCTCTCTCTCGTATCCCACAATTCCTCCCTCTTGGATAAAAGAAACAGACAGAAGCTCTCGGTCAGATTTCAGTAGAGTTACGCCAGAAGCCCTCTCTCCGAGGCAAGGCAGAATATTTTCCACTTGGCTGGCTGGTGGCAGAAGTGTTCTTCAGAGAGGAAGACGCTACAAGTCGAGATTTCACCGGAATGACATGAAGAGTTGGAGCTGGCTGGAGGCTGAAGACAGCAGAGGCAGAGGCTGAAGGACCAGACCTTTGGATTTAAAGACATTTGGAGAGAGCTCTTGGAACCAAGCAGAGAGATAGGCCTCTAAGCTAACCGGGCTATATTGGAAATAATAAAAGATCTGAACTTTCATCACCTGGCTGCGTTTTTGAGAAGAAAAAGATCACAACATTTTGGCGCCCAACGTGTCATGACCCTCCCCCCACAATTAACCCTTCATGGGTGGAACAAGGGGGAGGGAGAGAGACAGAAACACAGTCAGCTTCTCCTGTAAAGCAGAATTTGACAAGATTAGAAAAAGCAAAAAATGAAGGAGAAGATATATCTGATTTTATAAATGCATATCCTGTGATTGAAGAGCTCAACTCCTCAGGTCAAAAAGAGAGAAAATACACTCCTTTTAATTTGGGAAAAATTAAAGATTTGAAAAAGGGTTGCACTCTTTATGGGGCTACATCATCTTATGTGAAGATGTTACTGGATAATTTGTCTAATGAAATCCTAACCCCGAATGACTGGAAATCCATAACAAAAACTTGTCTAGAACCAGGACAAAATTTATTGTGGCTTTCGGAGTTTCATGAATTATGTAGGATTCAAGCCCAACGCAATAGGCAAACAGGAGCTATTGTACAAGTTGCTTTTGACCAACTAAAATGCCAATGAGATTTGCAAGAGAATCATATGGGGGCTAGACAAAAATGCTCCTTTAGAAGAAATCATTAGACGCTGTGCCACAGTGGGCACAAATGCTTATTATGCCCAGACTATGATGAACATGGAAAGACAAGGTCCTTCTTGGCAGAGGAATTCTAGAGAAACTCGTCGATGTTTTCAGTGCAGAAAAATTGGACATTTGAGAGCTCATTGTAGATATGGAGATAGAGTGAGAAGACAGGGTGAGAGAAAACCCAAAACCCCATGTCCAAAATGTAACCGAGGCTTTCACTGGGCCTCTAAATGTATATTGACCCAGAGGAATGAGAGGCAGGACCCAGCTCCAAAGTATCAATCAAAGGACAGGTGGGGCATGATAGCAGCTGAGGTTACACCCAGAGAGACTTTAGAAATTCAGAACTCTGATGTCATCAACCAACAGAAAAGCAATCAGGATTACAGTTGGGAAGAATACAGGCCTTTTAAGACAACAAGACAATATCCAATGCAAACAACTCCAATGTAATTACCAGATGATGAGGAGAAATCCCAAACTTGGTAAATAGAAGGGAATTAGATTAACTGCTTGGGGAAGAGGATCTGCTTATATTTCCACAGATGAAGAAAGAATCAGATGGCTAACAATGAGACTGTCAAAAGAACTTTAAAATCTTCAGCTTTCAGTTCCTGAAAAACCAGCAAGAATCACTGGATTCCCTGAGATGAAAAATTGTTGATGAGACTTTTGCAGTACTTCAGAGCTTACAGGAATTATTAGATTCCTGGCGCATGAACTAATGGACAATGGATTCCTTATGGACTATTTCTAGGACTTATGGACATTTGTAAATTTTCAGGTCAATTTATGTTGTTACATTACTACTTGCCTGTGTTATATTACTATGTGCTTATGTATTTTAAGCAATTGCAAGAATCATTGGATTTCTTGAGATGAAAGATTGTTGATGAGACTTTTGCAGTAGTTAAATTTTCATGTTGATTCATGTTATTTGTTACATTACCACTAGCCTGTGTTATATTGCTGTGTGCTTTTGTAAATTATGTATAATGCCTCCCATATTGATGGATTTATGTATACCATGTATATCTGTTACAAAGTTCTGGCCCATATTAATGGATTTATGTGTACCCCCTCAGAAACCCCCTATGTTTTAAAACAAAAGAAAGGGGGAGATGTTGGAATCCTTACTAACTGCTAACTAATTAGAGTTGATCTAATCTTACAAGAAGATGTTTTGGGCAGAACCTGAAACAAGGTACTAAGTAGAACTAAGTTCAATGAGTTCACACCTCCCTTGAAGCTCGTTGGGCCAGAGAGCACTATGGGAGAACAGAGAAACTTCTCCTATCTCATTGAAAAGTGGGAGGGGAAAAACAAAAAGGGAAACCCATAATCCCTCTCTCTCGTATCCCACAATTCCTCCCTCTTGGATAAAAGAAACAGACAGAAGCTCTCGGTCAGATTTCAGTAGAGTTACGCCAGAAGCCCTCTCTCCGAGGCAAGGCAGAATATTTTCCACTTGGCTGGCTGGTGGCAGAAGTGTTCTTCAGAGAGGAAGACGCTACAAGTCGAGATTTCACCGGAATGACATGAAGAGTTGGAGCTGGCTGGAGGCTGAAGACAGCAGAGGCAGAGGCTGAAGGACCAGACCTTTGGATTTAAAGACATTTGGAGAGAGCTCTTGGAACCAAGCAGAGAGATAGGCCTCTAAGCTAACCGGGCTATATTGGAAATAATAAAAGATCTGAACTTTCATCACCTGGCTGCGTTTTTGAGAAGAAAAAGATCACAACAATGCCCTTTGATCCACTAGTGTCTCTCCTAGTATCTGTATCCCAAAGTGATCATAAAAGAAATAAAATGACCCACATATGGAAAAAATGTATGTAGTAGTCCTGTATGTGGTGGCAAGGAATTAGAATTGAATAAATGCCCTGCCCTTTAGTTAGGGAATGACTGAATAAATTGAGTATAAAAATCTAATGGGATATGATTGTTCTATAACAAATTATACGCAAGTCATTTCAGAAAATGAACTGATGTTAAGTGAAGTAAGCAAAACCAAGAGATCATTGTATAGAGTAACAACAAGATTATGTGATGATTAGCTGTAATGGACTTGGCTCTTTTCAACAAATGAAGTGATTCAAGGCAATTCCAATAGACTTGTGATGGGAAATGTCATCTACAGCTAGAGAGAAACTATGGAGACTGAACTTGGATCAAAGGGATCACATTTTTTTTTTCTTCTTTCATGATTTTTTCCTTTTTGATGTGATTTTTTTGCACAGCATATCATATGTAGAAATATATTTGAAAGAATTGTACATGTTTAACTTATATTGGATTACTTGCTGTTTTGGAGAGAGGGAAAGAAGGCATAGAGGGAGAAAAATTTGGAACACAAGATTTCGCAATGGTGAATGCTGAAAACTATCTGCATATATATAGAAAATAAAATATTATTAAAATAAAAAATTAGTTATAGAAATATTTATGGAACAAACAGACATTACTTCACTGAATAATAACAAAGTTTGACAATAGGTACATACTATCAAATTTGTTGAGGATAATCAAGAGTATGGAATAGTTATCAATAGGAATCAAAAGATCGCAATATGTCAGATCCATGTGAACTCAACCAACAATATATTGACAAAAAGGTCCTGAACAAATAACTAAGACACAAGGATTTGCTTGTAGAAACAAAAATATGATCACAGTTTAGGAAAAGGTCACTGCTACCAGAAATTAAAGATAGGTTATCATTATGAAGCTCAACCTTTTTGATCAGTACATATTATGCAGATTAATGGCACAACTAAGTACCATAGTGGATATAGCACTGGATGTTGAGTATTTGTAAAGTATTTAGTACAGTGGATAACATATAGTAGGTACTATATAAATATTATTATCATTTAAGGAAAGATGGAAAACTCTACAATATATCATTACATTCAGTAAGAAGTTAGCACTACTCAGTACCAGTAAAACATTACCTGGGGCTAGAAATATTTATCAAAAGCTCACTGTCTTTCATAAATTAAAAGATGATAAATCCCCATACTACAAATACAGACTTCAAAATATTCTTGAGAAATCAACACATAAATTGTGTCACTATTACAGGCATAATTATTGCTATAAATTCTAAGAAATAAGAACTGATTCATGAAAATTTAAGAACAATGTTCTTAGTTGATGCTGTTACTCATAATTTACAAAATAATGTGGTAATTCAGTCAGTGGGCACTTATTAAGCACCTATTATGTGTTAACTACTGGACAAAACACTGCGAACATAAAGAAAGACAAAATACAGTTTCTGCTCTCAAGAAGATTAAAATCTAATGGGAGAAGATAACATGAAAATAATTATATGTAAACATGATATTTATAAGAAAAATTGGAGATAATCTGAGAAGGAAGGCACTAGCATTTATTAAGATCATGACATATTTCTTCTTGAATGTAGTATTTTAGCTGGTAGTTGAAGGAAGTCAGGAGACTAAGATAAGGAGAGAGAGCATTCCATGCATAGGGGACAATTAATAAAAATATCTGTAGTTTGGAATGTTTTGCGCAAGAGCTATTAAGCAGGCTAGTGTCCCTAAATCATAAAATATAGGGAGGGGTATGACTGAAAAATAAATAGAAAAAGTAGAAAGGGATAGGTTGTGAAGGGCTTTTCAAATAGAAAATTTTATATTTGATACTGAAGGTGATAAGGAGCCACTGGAGTTAATGGAATAGAGAGGAATGACATGATCAAATCTTCACTTTAGAAAGATTAATTTCACAGTCAAATCCTCTGGGAGAGGAACTAAAATGGCAGATTAGAGAAAGTAATCAGCTAAATTCTCCCCAAATTCCTCTATAAACAAATTTATAATGCCTCAAATGGAAACTGAAGTGGTAGAACCAAGAAAAGTTCAGAATAAACATCCTTCCAGCCCAACACAACATTGGAGGTTGGAAAGAGAAATTTGAAAGATATGGCTGAAGGCTTGCCCAGAATCCATGTGGATGAAATACTAATGGTGTGACTAGGTGATGATGGGAGCAGCAACAACAGTTTCAGGAGCTCTCAGGCCAGAGACACTAAGGGAATCTGAAAACTGGCCAAAAAAAAAAAAGATTATAGAATATCTTTAAACTAATGCTGGATGCAGGACCAGATGCTATTTGATGATATCCATTTCTGGATCATAATTTAAGGGCAGAGAGGAATACTTTTAGTCAAGAGGGAATGAAAGCCTTATAGAACACTTTCACTTCTTGTCCCAAAGGATGTGGGTCCCTAAGGAACAGTATCAATTGTAATCCCCAAGGATCTAGGGTCTTTCCAGGGTAAGGACCAGGATGCAAACCAAGGGAGCAATGATTGCACCTCCCCCCAGATGACACCCCAAATTTGCAAACCTTCAGAAATAGCTCTGGAAATAGCAATGCAAAAAAAAAAAAAAAAAACAAAAAAAAAAAAACTATGATGCTTGAGACAGTGCCATTCCCATCCCCTCCTTCAGGCTTCTGATGCTGGGAACAGAACCCAGAATTATCATAAAGTTCCAAATCAAGAAAGAGGGAAAAGAAATAAGCAAACAATGACAAAACAACTAGACCATAAAAATCTGCTACAATGACAGAGAAAATCAAGACACAAATGCAGATTAAGACATTGAAGTCAAAATAGTCACAAGAAAAACCTCAGAAGAAGATGTGAATTGGAAATAAGCCTAACATGAATTCTTAGAATGCTAAAAAAAAATTTTCAGAATCAAATAAGAGAGACAGAGGAAAAATTAGGTAAAGAAATTAAGGCAAAGGAAGAAAATCATGAAAAGGCAATTAACTGCCCAATAAAAGCAGGATAAAAAAATACTTAAGAAACTAACATTATATTAAACAGAATTGATCAAAAGGAAAAAGTACAAAAGCTCATTGGAAAAAAAAAATAAATTTTTAAAAATTAGAATTGGGCAAGTAGAAGCTAATCACTTTATGAGACATCAAGAAATAATAAAATAAAGTCATCAGAATGAGAAAAAATGAAAATGTGAAATATAGGAAAAAACGTAACTGATTTGGAAAATAGATTGAGAATTTAAGAATTATTGGATCTGAAAATTGTGATCAGAGACAGACCTGAACATCATGTTTTTAGAAAATGTCAAGGAAAATTTCCCCAATATTCTAAAACCAGATTAAAGTTAATTAGAAACACCTAATCATATGGAATTGAGTGGGTCAATTAATAAATCATAAAAATAATCAATATTTTCACAAAGAGGATAAGAAAAATAAAACAATATGCCAAATTTTGGGGGGATGCAGCCAAAGCAGTATTAAGGGAAAGTTCTTTTAATATTATTGACCTAATTTGTTCTTTCAGATGAACTCTTAAAATACTTTTCCTAGTTCTATAAAAGAATTCTTTGTTAGCTTGATTGATATGAGACTGAATAAGTAAATTAACATATATAGAACTGTCATTTTTATTATATCAATTTGGTCTACCCATAGACCAATATTTCTCCCATAACAATATTTCTCCAGTTTGTTTAAAGCTCTCTTAATTTGTGTAAAAAAGGATTTTATATTTGTATCCTGATGATCCCTAGGTTTATCTTGGCGGAGAGATTCCCAAGTATTTTATATTTTAAGAATTCATCTGAAAGAACAAATTAGGTCAATAATATTAAAAGAATTAATTTTTAAAAATGTTAATAAAGGTGATTTCAAACTATATTACAAAGTAGTAATCATCAAAACACCTTGTTATTGGATAAGAAATAGATTAGGTATACAATATACAGGAATAAATGAACATAATAATTTAAAGTTTGATAAACCCAAATATCCAAGCTTTTGTCACTATTTGACAAAAATTGCCAGGAAAATTAGACAGCAGTTTCACAGAAACTAAGCCTAAAACCAATTCCTTACACCATATACCAAGATAAGGTCAAAATGGATACATGATTTAGACATCAAAGCTGATGTCATAAGTAAATTAAGGGAACAAGGGAATCTGTCAAATATGAGGATTAGGGGAAAGTTTAGTAGAATTGGAAACATAATTCAAATTTACTGATATCCAATCCAGCTTTCTCATTTCTTCCCCTTCTCTCCAATGAGAATACAATAAATAGTTATGTTCCCATAGTGGAGGAAAACTGGAAGATTGGGATCAGAAATCCAGAGGAGAAAGCAGGGGAACTACTGAAACCAGTTGAAACAAGGTAAAACTGGACAAAAGTAGTTAAGTAGTTAAAAAAAAAAAAAAAACCTGAAAGTACCACAAAGGTCATAGCTTAGGTAGAATGCACACGCTCAATTGCTTCATAAATATTAACTTCTCCCCAGGAGGAGCTAAGGCTCATTTTAATGGTCATGCAATATGTAGTGAGAGGAGGGCAAGGAACATATTAAGAGGTGTATGTTGTAGGAGTATGGGGAAATAATATTAATAACCTCATCTCCTCTGCCATTGGGGAGATGGTGGAGGGACTTCAGGGCCAGGAGTAGGGATTAAAAACTATGCTTGAACTTCCAAAAATGTGTGAGTTCATTTTGAGCTTTCACACCTTTTCCTACAGAAATGTATTAAAAGTTTAAACTGTTTCACTCATCCTGAAGTTCTTTTACTGTGCCCTTTTTTAGGGTTCTTTTTAACACAATTTGTATTTATACAAAGAAAATCCTGTATCTAGTAAATTACACTCCCATCAAGAGACCAGAGCTCTGTTCCCAGGTCCTGTAACATTTTTTAAAGATCACTTATGATCTAGATATATTCTTAAAAAGATGTGTTTGAGCAACTTCAGGTATGTAGATGATTTAGGGCAGAGGTGTCGAGCATGTGGTCTGAGTACTACAACACTCCTGAGCGCCCAGAAACCAGGTTAGAATGTAGTTAAGAAATATTTAACAAAATAAATAAAAATAGAGATAATAGTAATATGCAATTTTCAAAGTCAATAGTCAATCTGCAGAAATCCTTACTTATGGTTATATTTGAACCTAGTTCTTCCTGATATGTAGATTGATCTATTACTAAGATAAATAAATAAATATATATATATATATATATTGGAAACAATAATGGGATGATTATATAGACACACATACCCATACACATGTGAGTGTGTGTGTATACATATTTATGTGTGTATATAAAACAGGAAGAATTAGATTCATTTTATAATATATATATATAATGTTAACTATTAGTGTTTCCCAATCTGACTAGTGTATAATTTGTGGGTGTTTGGAGGAGAAGGTATACAAAAAATTAGAAACCACAAACTTTTGACACACTTTTGAGAAGCCTTATATCACTAAGTAAAGTATAAAGGCGATAGATTTTTGGCTGACCTTGCAAAGGTCTAGTTAAATAATTGTATCTCCAACAGATTACTTTTGGATATTTGATTTATTATCCATTTTGTGCTTTAGTTTCAAAGCTACCTTCTCAGGGAAAAGAATCTAAAGATCTGGCAATTTTTCATTCCTTTGCCTTCTCAGAAGTTTGTGTCTCTTTTAACAGTTAAGGAGAACATATTTTATTTAGTGCCTGGCAAAAAACATCACAAACTTCACATCTGTAGCAACAGAAAGGTAGTTATAGTGGCCAGTGTGATTTATATACTTGTTTTTAAAAATGCTTTATTGATATCTTCTGGTTTTTTATATCACAGTCACATATATAACTCTTAATCCCCAACTCTATCATGAAGACTTTTCTTAACACAAAGAAAAACTGTTATCGAACATCATATACCATAGCTTGCCTAGCCATTTCCCAACTGAGGGTCATCCCTTCAATTTCCAATTCTTAGCTACCACAAAAAAGACTGTTAATGTATATTTTTGTACAAATAGGTCTTTCTCTCCCCCCCCCCATCAAAAATATCAGTCGTTTTGCTGGATTAAAAAGGGTATGAAAAGTTTTATACCCCTTTTGGTACAGGTCCAAATTGCTCTTTGGAATGGTTGGACCAGTTCACAGTTCCACCAAAAGTACATTAGTGTGCCAGTCTGGTGAAGAGTTTTCTAGGTCTGCCATGGTGGACTGATAGTAGGATATAGTGTTGGTCCAGTATCCAGAATTACATCAGCCTGTTCAGTAATTTTTATAGACAATCCTAAATCCAAAACTATCATGGTAATAATAGATAACTCACAAGAATGGTACATATCCTTCTTTGTTATGGATTCCTTAGCATCATGAAGATTATATAATTGTTTTTCATGGAAGTGGTCTATCTCCATTCCAAAGAGATTACTTTAAATCACAAACCTCAGTTTTACTCCATGTTATCACCCCTTTGGAACTGAAGTTTGCACCTCTTCAGAAACCAAAACATACCTCTCCATGGTACATTAAACCCAAGCAAACAAGGAGTTTGAACAAACTAGCCCCAACTTGTGGTATTATTCCTATTCTTTCTCCTATAAAAAGAGGCATTATTACATCTTCTTTCACAAAGCTCATAGCAAATTTTTTGTCTTAAGAATACCATGTGGACATCCACTTAGAACACACCCTTTATTCTGGCTACAAAGTTTTTTTTTAATCATTTTATGTTTTTTGGATTCTTCCTTTAGGCTCAAAGATAATAATAATAATAAACAGTGTGTGTGTTTAATGACTAAATCTACTTTGAGCTTAGAATGTGCTAGGAAGTTTTGACATTTTTGTGGATACCTTGGAAAAAAGAAATCTTCTTCTTTATTCGAGTGCTCGCATGCACATAAAAAGTACACCCACACATATACATACAGATATATGGACACAGATATTCACCACCACTACTAGTGTTCACTATCTCTATCACTAGCACCAGTAATAATTATAGCTAATGTCTATAAAGATTTACAAAGAACTCAACGTAAATATTTCATTTTGATCTCATAACTCTGGAATATAGGTACTAGAGATATTTGTATCTCTTGTTCATAAGAAGCATTTTTATTTAAATTTAAATTTAATTTAATTAATATTATGAATAAGTTAATTTAATTAAAATAAAATTTAAATTCGGTTACTATTTTACAGATGAGAAAACTAGGGCTTGCCGAAGTTCAGTTGGTCTGTGATCACACAACTAGTAACCATCAAGTGTCAGGATTCAAACCTGAATCTTGTTGGAATCCTTACTAACTGCTAACTAATTAGAGTTGATCTAATCTTACAAGAAGATGTTTTGGGCAGAACCTGAAACAAGGTATTAAGTAGAACTAATACAAGGCTTGTGTTCACACCTTTACTCATTGGAGTTCAATGAGTTCACACCTCCCTTGAAGCTCTTTGGGCCAGAGAGCACCAGCATAAATAGAGCTTCAATGGGCCAGTCGAAGAAGTTCTTCAGAGGAAGAAGCTACAAGTCCGGATTTCAGCAGAATTACCCCAGAAGCCCTCTCTTCAAGGCAAGACAGATTCAACTTGGTACTGGCTCTGGAGGCTGAAGAAAGCAGAGGCAGAAGCAAAGGACAAAGCGGCAAGAGCTCTTGGAACCAAGCAGAGAGATAGGCCTCTAAGCTAACCGGGCCATATTGGAGATAATAAAAGATCTGAACTTTCATCACCTGGCTGCGTTTTGAGAAGAAAAAGATCACAACAGAATCTCTTTTGACTGAATTCAGTATTATTTTGAATGTATCAACCATATTAGTTTATTGACCATAGCTCTGTCCATTTAATTTTTTTTAATCTTTTACTTCATGCATACTTTATGTGAGTTAGTATTAGGATTCATCAAAGCTAATTTCTCCATGCAGTAGTTATCTAGTGAACCTTATCTTTGAACGAACAAAGATTCACAATTTTTCTTTGCACTTAATTTCCCCCCCCTTCCCCAAGTATATGATACATGTCAGTGCTATGTGCTCAAGAAATACAAGGTGCTTCAAAAGTTTTAGAGCAATTTTAAGCTATCAAAACTTAATGGCATAATGGAGTGTTGGACTCCAAGTCAGGAAGGTCTCTGGTGAAATCATGCCTCTGTGAAATCCTACTTGTTTGACTATTAGGCAAGTCACTTAATGTTTCTTATTCAAGTTAGAAGCTGATAGTCAGTATTTAGAATCCAATAGTAAATCTCTAAAAATATAAATTATGTATGGATTGTGTATATGTGTATATCTATATCTATATCTATCTATCTATCTACATATGTATATGTATACACACACACACATATATTATATATAGGCAGAGAGTGTTTGCATATTGAAGAAGTGATACTTCAGACTCCCTACCTCACAAATTTGTGAGGATAATTCTTCACAAATCCTAATGCATAAAAGAAGTGCATAAATATTATTATTACAGAATTGCAATGCTATAGCCTTTTTTCCTTGGTATTTTTATCATCTAATTTCCTGTGAGTCTTTTTTAGTTGGCTTATATTGGCACATACAGAATAAATCAAGATAAACTCAGGGAAAACTACTAGCCACTATGGGGTTATCAGGAAAGGTCTTATGTAGTGAATTTATTTGACCAGACTATCACTGATAGGCCCAAAGCATTCATTAAGGGCAAATGCCTAGGTTTTCCTGAGTCTTGGTCTAATGATGGCTAGACATGAGACAACTTTAATAGGATGATAAGAAAAACTTTTCTCCTCCTTCATAATTCTAATACTAAAGTCTGAGAATATAGAAAGCTCAAATCCTCAAAGTGCTGGTGCTTAAATCCTTTTGTAAACCCTCTCGGTTCCATATGGTATATGAAAGGAAAAAGGAGCAAGAAAGGGTAGATGTGAGCAATAAGACAAAATCTGTACTGTTATTTGTTTGGACATAAATATGGAGTTTGGGGGGATTGGGCAAGATAAAGAAAATAACAATTCATAGGCATATTAAAATCGAGCTTCATTTAAGCTCAACATGTGTCTAACATTCCATAGTAAATATACATTTCAAACTAACGGGGGAAAATAAGAGGAAAGGAATTTATAGGGCATCTTCTACATGCTAGATACAATGATAACTGCTTTATAAATATTATCTCATTTGATCTTCACTACAAATCTCAGAAACACATGCTATTATTATCTCTGTTTTACAGTTGAGGAAACTGAGGGAAATAGTTTAAAGGGCTCACCAACATCCAAGCAGCTAATAAGTGATGGAGTCCAGTTTTAATTCAAGAAGATGGATGTTCCTGACTCTAGGTCCAGTGCTCTATCTGCTGGGCCATTTAGCAGCTCTTACATATCATACAGATAACAATTAAAAGGATGTGATATAAAAAGGGAAGGAGCCAATTAACAGTGTAATCACTGTAACAGTGATCCTTCCATGGAACATACATGGGGATAGCTCTATTTACTAGTCACTTATTTCTGGCAGTGCATCGTGATGACTAGGGCGCTCTCCAAGAAGGACTATGTCTGAACCTCTTCCAATTGGATATTTTTTGCCCTTTATTAAAGGGTACAAGCAGCCAAATGCTTCTGATTAGTATCTAAGGGTTGCCTCTACCTAAACTCCATGACAGGTTTGTCAATATTTCAAAGAGAATTGGAATTGAGCCGAAAAGCTGACCACTAAATAGACTTTAGAGAGAGATAAGTTTTACTCTCTCTTATTCCTCTCTTGAATATGTGGCTTGGAACTTAGACAGCTATCCCTTGGCCTTCCTAGGGGATGGGAGTAAGAAGTTTCTCCTTACCTCTGTAGGTACATGGTAGTGAGAGCATGTATTTGTGTAGGTGTGCCTTAAGCTCGATCCCAAAGCCCTAACTAACTCTCTGCTTTGGGTTTCTTTCCCTGAGCGCAGATTGCTGAACAGCAATCATGAGAAACAGACCGGTGATTAATTTGGGAGTCCAGGAGTTCTTGCATCGCCAAGTTGGTACTGGTTTTCCTGTGAAAGGTATTGACTGCAGCTACTTCTCCAAGGAGTTGATGACTGACAGAAAGGTGAATTCAAGCCAATCCAGACTTGTCAGAAGTTATGAACTTTTAATGAATTACTTCAATAATGCAGAGCTGAAGTGAAGGTGAAGTATTGGCTGAATAGTCCCACAAGGTATTTCTTTCATATTTTAATGTTTTAAGCTTCCACTTCCTGAGACTATAACTTAAGTAAAGGGTCACTATATCATGTTAGTATTTGTCAATACATGCTTATGACTATTATGCATTTTAGGTATTTTTTTGTTGTTGTGAGAAAAATAGGTAGCCATCCAATATCTGATCTATTTTCTACACTGAAAAACTTTTGAAAGTAGGCTTTGTTAATTGTTTTGGGGGAGACCTTGGATATGAGTCCCTCTATTTGAGGGGTGAGATAGAAATAATGCTGAAGCTCTGACCTGTACTGTCAGACAATGATTTAAAACACACACACACACACACACACACACACACACACACACTTTTTTCTTTGAAGACCAGGCTCCTCCACAGAACAACTGAATTTACTGGTTCTTAGAGTTAGGGTTCCTTTTGGAGAAGGTGCTCCCTGGGTTGTGTGTCATTATGTCTTAAAAATCCCTGACATTGGGCCTGAAATTTCCCCCATTTTAATTGCCATTTCTTTGATTTACAACACTATCATAGGATCATAGGGGAACATATTAGCGAACTATAAATAACAAATGGGGGTATGTGTGATAATGATGGTTATTATACTTGTCTATATAGTTTGTTATAGGCTTTTTGTGCTGATTTAAAAGATAATCTAAATTTTATCTATCATTTACTACTTTCAATTGAATCACAGCTTTATATTTTAATAAATTCTTTTTTTAGCAACCAAATTGCATTCACTTACATACCAAAATATAGCTACTGATGATTTCTTGTTATATTACACTTGGGGAACATTTTTGTTCAGCATCCAACAGTAGTCAGCCAGCATGCTTGGATTACAATCACCCTGCTATTGCTTTTCCATTGTGGAAATTTCTTGATGGAAATATTCCTTATGCTCATCACTGATCATACCAAAGTTTTGGGAAGAAGTTCAAATGTGAATCCAAGAAATGTATCTATTCAGTGACATGTTACATTCTATAACTGTATGGGTTTCAACAGATTAATGACAATTTCTTGGTGATTTTCTGTCTTCAATTTTCCAACAACTTTTTGGTTGTTTTAAAAAATGATTTCCACTCAGCACTTTTAGCTCTATTCAACTGTTCTTCAAAATGTTCATTTCTGACTACTTCAGTTATATGAGGAAACAGAAATTTGTCATTTTTCATGTTAGCCTCACTTATGCTTGGAAATTTATTTTTCAAATAAAGAAAACCTGTCCAATTTTGATCCATTTTGACTTGTCAAGATTTTTAAGCCAACTTTAACACATATTGTTGATAAGGAAACTTTTCTAGGATCAAGTGGTGGTTAGCTTAACCCATTTTCTTCTCCTATAATCTGTTCTTTCCTTTGAGATCAATTTTTTGTTTCTTTCTTCATATTAATGGGTTTTTTCCATCTCTATTGTTCCATCCACAAATACTGAAGCATATACCTAATAAAACAATGATCAGTCTCAAATCCCCACAATATTACCCAAAATAACTTTGATACTAAATGCTTCTTAACAAAAATGTAATGTGTTTTTTTTTCTCTTTGGTTTATTTAGTTTTATTTTTTAAATAATAGCTTTTTATTTTCAAAACATATGCAAAGATAGTTTTCAACATTCACCCTTGGAAAACCGTGCTCCAATTTTTTTTCCCCTCCATTTCTCCACTCCCTCCCCTAGACAGCAAATAATTCAATATATTAAACATGTGCAATTTTCTATACATATTTCCACAATTATCTTGCTGCACAAGAAAAATCAGATCAAAAAGAAAAAATGAAAAAGAAAACAAAATGTAAGTAAACAACAACAAAAAAGGTAAAAATACCATGTTGTAATCTACATTCAGTACTGACAGTCCTCTTTCTGGACACAGCTGACTCTCTCCATCAGAAGTCTATATTGGCCTGAATCACCTCATTGATGAAAAGAGCCACGTCCATCACAGTTGATCATCAACTGTTGTTGTTGTTATTGTGTAAAATGTTCTCTGGGTTCTACTCACTTCACTCAGCATCAGTTCATGTAAGTCTCTTCATGCTTTTCTGAAATCATCCTGCTGATCATTTCTTACAAAATAATAATATTCCATAATATTCATATACCACAATTTATTCAGCCATTCTCCAATTGATGGGCATCCATTCATTTTTCAGTTTCTAGCCACTACAAAAAGAGCTGCCACAAACATTTTTGCACATGTGGGTCCCTTTCCCTCCTTTAAGATCTCTTTGGAATATAAGCCCAGTAGAGACACTGCTGGATCAAAGGGTATGCAGTTTGATATTCCTTTAAGCATGGTTCCACATTACTCTCCAGAATGGGTGGATCAATTCACAACTTCACCAACAATGCATCAGTGTCCCATTTTTCCCACATCACTTCCAATATTTATCATTATCTTTTCCTGTCATCTTAGCCAATCTGAGAGGTGTGTAGTGGTACCTCAGAGCTGTCTTAATTGCATTTCTTTGATCACCTGTCAAAAAAAAATCATGTTTGAAACACTTTCTAGTATACTCTTGCAGTAGATAACATCCTTTTAGGATGGAATCTAAGCATTCAGCTTAACTTTTCAATGTATTAATATCACAACAAGTCCATTTAGTTCTCTTTGATTTATTAAATGAGGTCTGAGAAAAAAAAAAAAAAGATTGCTTCAAGTGGAAGGTGACCATCTTGTTTTGATGTCTCGTCATTATAATCTAATTATCAGGTTAATTTTCTTCATCTAATAATTTTCTGGTAGTTTCAATACAGGTCAAGTTTTACTGTATAAAAGACTTATAGTTGAACATAGATTTGTATATTGGAAAGTACCTTTAGTTTTGGAAATAGTTTTTGACAGTTCTGTTATGCAAAAACAGCCACCAGTTAGTTGATAATTTTGTTTTCTCCAAATTATAGGAATCATAAATGCCATGTAAAGAGATCCATGTATTTTTTGTTTTTCTTCCCAGGTTATTTTTACCTTCTGAATCCAATTCTTCCTGTGCAACAAGAGAACTGTTCAGTTCTGCACACATATATTGTATCTAGGATATACTGTGACATATTTAACATGTTAGGACTACTTGCCATCTGGGGGAGGAAGTGGAGGGAGGGAGGGGGAAAGTCGGAACAGAAATGAGTGCAAGGTATAATTGCCCAGGCACGGGTTCTGTCAATAAAAAGTTATAATTATGGGGAAAAAAAGAGATCCATGTATGCAACCTGTTAGTAATCTCATATAAGATATATTTCATAAGTAAGTGATCCAAGCCTATCTTGATCATCTATTTCTCACCTTCTTAAACTCTGGGTCACAACCTCCAAACTAAATGTGGTGTTGGCAAAATTATGATTTTTTATCAGTAAATGTTTGATTTTATACTTGTTTCATATTCCTATATATCTGGGGATATGTAAAAATTTCTCAGGTGAAAAAGAGTTGTGAGTTGAAATGTTTAAGAAGCCCT
Source organism: Antechinus flavipes (assembly GCF_016432865.1). Taxonomy (NCBI): domain Eukaryota; kingdom Metazoa; phylum Chordata; class Mammalia; order Dasyuromorphia; family Dasyuridae; genus Antechinus; species Antechinus flavipes. The sequence continues at coordinate 249,098,754 of NC_067401.1, forward strand.
GATCTGTTTTACAATCAAGCTAAAATTAACATAATTTTTTTCAAATAGAGAAGTAAAATATCACATTTAAAATATCACTTTGTTTCTGTCTTTCCACTGTGTGGTTTTGGGCAAGTAATTTAATCTCTCTGGACTCAGTTTCCTCAATTATAAAGTGAGGGAGGAACTGGACTAGATCACCCATAAGGTCTCTTTCAGCTCTAAATTTATGAACATCCAAAAGTTAACTCATCCCAAATGTTACAAAAACTATTAACATGATTGACACAAAAGGCATTATGAAAATTTAAGTCAAATATCCTAGAATCTATAAAATACAATAGTTTGAGAAAATAAGATTATACACAATAATGATGTTTACCAAATGATACCTAGCACACAACAGACAGAACAATCTGGTATAAATTATACCATGACTGAACATATGTGAATATGTCCCAGTGTACCCTACCACACATCCCACGAACAAAGACTTCATACAATGTGCAAGAACAAGCCAACAAGTGATTTTTAATTATCTCTCTCCTTCTCCAATAAAGCATACTTTATTATGGCTTCATATTGAGTAATTTATATGAAAATTCATGTCTCGCTCAATGATGGTAGATGTGAGAAAAATGCTATTTGCATTTTTGAATTCAGAATCTAAAAATACATATAAAACACCAAGAGATTTCCATGTGACAAAATGTGCATGGAATAAAACTATTAACTTGTAAATCATTACCCAGAACCAAATGAATTTTAGTTTTAGAGGCTTCTCAATGGTGAGTAATCTCTGGCTTGTGCTCCCACCCAGAGTGTCTACTGGATAAATCAAATTTTGACTCAAATGTAGCCCTTGTCTAGGCATCCTTAGTTCCCTTGCAAATATGTGAAGCTAACAAGGTATGAAATAAGTCATTTAAATAGAACAAAGAGTATCAGGACTCATAACTAAGCCCACAGAGAGAAGAAACTTTCCTCTTTAGAAGATCTCATTTCTTCTCAGTGATCTATATTGCTTAGAGAGAGAAACTACCACTCTCATGAAACAAACCCACTTTCCTCTAAGAACAGGCCTTTTCTCTAGGTTGATAGCACTTTTGGAGTTTGGACCCTTCCAAATAGAGGAAAAAATAAAGAGTTAGCCCCCTTTCTCCTGATCTACATAATTCATACAACTCACAATATCCATGAAGTGTGAAGTCTGGGCTGTTTCCACTTTGTTGTAGCTTTATGCATCTTGGTTTTCCGGCTCTGGATTTTCCTCTGGCCTTTTAGTATGAAATTACTTTGCATGATTTTTCTTCTCTCTTTGTGTTCCATCATTCTGTTTCTGGACCGCATGTAACTTAGCACTGCCCAAACCCTTACTTCCCTTAAGCATCTAACATACTCCTTTTCATTCACCTTTCCAAATCCCATCATCATCCCTGTTGGTGATTAGGTCAAATCCATGCAAATGACCTTGAAGTTCATAGTATTCTCAAGAAAACACTAGAGATGCTCAAAAAAGAATCCCTCCCCACCCCCCCCACACCCTCCCATCTGTGGTGTTCTTGTTTGGTTTTCTGGAGGTCTTTGAGCAGCCTTCCTTTCAGTAGAGTAATCACCATGAGAATAGCCAGGTGTCAAAGTCCAAATTCTTTATTGTCTCCTTCCTGGGGCTGGGCAGCTTTCTGGAGAGCTTTTCAGACTGGCCTTGGTCTCAGTGGGGGAAGTACAGGAGGCCAGCCACCAAGATCTGATGAAGATGGAATGAATGAATCTGAGAACTTGTGCTTCAGCCTCCAGCTACCACAAAGGTGGACGATGGAATGAATCTGTCTCTCCTTGGCTCCTAGGGGTTGAGCTCCTGCCTCCAGTCTTCTTGTCTTCTCTGGCTCTGTCTCTGAGCTCTCTGAGTCTCTCTCCGAGCCCTTCTGAGTCTATCTCTGGCTCTGAGTCCCAGCTTATATGCTCTACACTGAGTATAATTCAATCATTATATCACTAGGAAACCATTATTTGTTGTAAGATTAAATCAATCATACTGACCTTAGAGAACTATTAATCACCATGCTAAACTAGACAACCACTGTCTTCAATTCTACTGACTTAACACCTTATAAAAATGCTTATTTCAGAGTTCTGGCTCATAACACCCATCCATATCTGGAGGTAAAAAATGAACACTGGAAACCTGGAAATACAATAGGAGTTAAAGGAAAGAATGTCAATCAAAATGGTCAAAAGTAAATCTTGTACTATACACCTCTCAGATTGGCTAATATGACAGGAAAAGATAATGACGAATAGGAGAGAGTGGGAAAACTGGGACACTAATACATTGTTGGTGGAGTTGTGAACTGATTTAATCATTCTGGAGAACTATTTGTAACTATGCCCAAAGGGCTATTAAACTGTGCATACCCTTTGATCCAGCAGCATCACTATTGGGCTTATATCCCAAAGAAATCTTAAAGGAGGGAAAGGGACCCACATGTGCAAAAATGTTTGTAACAGCCCTTTTTGTAGTGGCTAGAAACTGGAAACTGAATGGATGCCTATCAATTGGAGAATGGCTGGGTAAATTGTGGTATATGAATGTTATGGAATATTATTGTTCTATAAGAAATGATCAGCAAGACCATTTTGGGGAGACCTGGAGAGACTTATATGAACTGATTATAAGTGAAATGAGCAGAACCATGAGAACACTGTACGTAGTAACAACAAGATTATATGATGATCAGCTGTGAGGAACTTGTTTCTTTTCAACAATGAGGTGATTCAAAGCCATTCCAATAGACTTGGGATGTAAAGTGCAATAGAATCCAAAGAGAGACTGAATATGGATCATAGCATAGTGTTTTCACCTTTATTGTTGCAGGTTGTTTTTCTTCTTTCTTGTATTTTTTTCCCCTTTTGATCTGATCTTTCTTATCCATAGTGAATATGGAAATATGTTTAGAAGAATTGCAAATGTTTACCCTATATCAGATTGCTTGCTACTTGAGGATGAGAGGAGAAAAATTTGAAACACAAGGTTTTGCAGGGGTGGATGTTCTATTTCTGTATGTATTTGGAAAAATAAAAAGCTATTTTTTAAAAAAGAAAAAAAAGTAAATTTTCTAATTCATAGTTTCTGCTAGAGAAAAATCTTTCATAAGGTTTCTTTGTAATATTTTCAATAGGCCCCCAAAATCAGCATTATGGGATGACCTGGAAGAGTACCAGCAGGAGTGAGAAGCGGACTCCTTGAACATAAGTTCACCTTAAGGAAGCTGTGCAGTCATCCCAGCCAATGTCTATTTGGAATCAGAAGACTTGTGTTTGAATTCTAACCTAAATCACCTCCAGCTGTGTAACCTTGGACAAGTTAATTCACCTCTCTTTCAGTTTCCATTTCTCATTTATAAAAAAAAATATACTACAGATATTCACATTACCTCACTCACAGGGTGGTTTTGAGGATCAAATAGTGATCACATATACCAAACGCTTTATAACAATATAAAGCATAGAATAATAGTCTTTATATGGATACTTAAAAGTTTGCAAAGCCCTTTACACATGTTAATCCATTTGACCCTATGAGGTAGGTGCTATTATTATCCCCATTTAACAGAGAAGTGATTTGCCCAGGGTCACACAGCTAATGTCTCAGGCAGGACTCAAATGCTGGTCTTCTTGATTCCAAGTCCTTTGCTCCCTTGAAGGTGCCATTTAGCTGCCCTTTACAAAGAAATGTAAGCTGCATTATTATTCCAGAATAATAGAATGGCAAATCTAAAAAGGACTTAGAATTAATTCATCTAGCAAAGTGTCCTCATTATCCACATGGGGAAACTGAGAGGCAGAGAAATAATATCCAAGATCACACAGCAAAAAAAGGGTCAGAGCTATGATCTTCAAAATTCCTTAATCTACCATTTATAGGATCTTTCTACCATGAAAGAAAGATATGGAAGCAATTTTCAAAATTAACTCAATATCATTTAGTCCATAGTGCTGAATAAATACAGTACCTATCATGTGCCAAGCTGTACTAACCACTGATTATTAATGCAAAATGACAAGTCCCTCTTCTCAAGGAACTCAGAAATTTGAATCATCTGCTCTTCAGGCCCCAAGGGATCTAGGAAACACAAGACTTTCCAGATAATGATTTGTTTTCCTGACTCACTAGTGTTAAATACTGGGCTTTCTTAACTCGGCATATATTGACCCGCCACCCATTGATGCGACAGTGACTTCTAAGACCAAGCATATGTGATAAGAGAAAGAAGCAGTATGAAAATAGACCATAGTGCAGAGAATAAGATTTCACTGAATAAATCCCCTTATTACAATTCTGCTGCTCTTTCTTCCTCTATTCTTATCTGTTTGCTGTGGAACAGCCAGACACAACAGGGGAGCATCGACTTTGCCAGGACAAGGCCTGTTTTTCCCCGTCAATTCTGTCCAGCCCACAGGATGGATCCAGGCATAATCATGAAATTACCTGATGATTGGGACTTCTGGGATTTGCTAACCATGGTGGAGGGTGTGCCAGGTTCCTTCTGAGTGAGAGAAAGGATGAATTACTGCCTTCTGCCCCCACCTGTTTATCCTTGGTATGGTGATAGATGCCAGGATACTAATTACATCTTAATTATATCAGAGCTCTGTGGCCTGGATATTCAGAATCTCTATTACCCACATTTACCAGGGTTGTTTTTGAGAAAATCAAATGGGATCACATATGTAAAAGTGATTTATAAACCATGAAATATTGCATATGTTATTGCAGTCTTCTTGCAGTTGTTATCATTATTCAACAGGAAGGTCTATGGCATCTAAAAATTTTAGCAGAGCTCTGCCATAAAAGTGTGTAATTATGCAAGCTCACTATATGAAAGGATCCCCAAGGGCATCTAGGACAGCTCTAACTAGAACAGGAATCCTTGGAATCAGGACCTCTGTTCAAATCCTATTGCTTTTTTCAAAAGACTTATATTTTTTCCAAAATCCCACTAGATACAAATCTTCTCTTTTCCTTCAATCAGTTCCTATATGGCATCATCTGCAGGCCCCTCAACAAGCTGTATGTTTCCCATGTGTAGTGAGTGTGCTTTCTAGAGCCCCCTCGCTGGGGTGCCAAAATATACCATCCAGACTAGCTCTTTGGAGACTCTTGGGACAGCCCAAGTCCTTGGTCTTAGTTGAGGAGTGAGGGAGGCAGGAGACCCACAAGAATGGTTAAAAATGGAGTCCATTTATTTCCAGTCCTCTCGGCCCCTAAATACCTTAGTATGATTAGGTCTGTACAGCACACTGAGCATGTGCCAACTAGAGAACCATTATGTCACCACATCACACTGAGCAAGTGCTAATTATAGTGGCATTACATCACCACAGCACACTGTGCAAATGCTAGCTATAAGAACCCTGCTATTAATATGTAAATGCCTCTTTAAGTATCCCTTGCTTCAAGTAGAGCACAGGTAGTCACAAGCCCTCCTTGACTTCTCAGGAAGGTTGAGAGCCCTTAGGGGAGATGAGGAGACATTATTAGCAGGTTCCTTCTGAGATGAAGGGTCTTATGCCTTACCCAGAGTTCCCCCCTACCTGTGGCCCTCTATATTTCCCGCTTTCTTTTGTTTTAGTTGGAACAGATATACATAAATCCATCAACATGGGAGGTAGTACACAAGCAAGTGTGATATAACACAGGCTAATAGTGATGTAACAAACAATATGAATCAACCTGTTATTATAAAAATTTCCATGAGTCCTAGAAGGACTTCAGCAGCCAAGAGATAGTCCAAAACCAATCTATTATCCATCACTTCACGTGTCAGGGAATCCAATGATCCCTGCAAGTTTGAAGTCCTGCAGCAGTCTCATCAACAATTTTTGATGTTCAAGAATCAATTGCCAAGAATGTAATTGCCATATACATAGGGTTAACAGCCATGATCTTTTAATAGCACATGTAGTTAGAGATGGAACCATCCAATATTTCTTGGGTCTTCTCCATTTCAAGGGTCTGCTCAGTGTCTCTCTGATGGACAAGGTGAATACAGCTTGCTGGCACCCATCTGATTCCTTCTCCACCTGTAGAGATATAAGCAAACCCTCTCCCCCAAGCAGTTAACCTCTCTGGTCCCTTCCATTCACCACTTTTTGGATCTCTCCACATCACTTGGTGGTTATCTAAAGATAGTGGGAGCTCCTCGCACTGGACACTGCCCTTCTGGTGGGTTATAAAACCTGTCTGCCAGAGCCAGTGCATCTTTATCAAAAATCAAGAAGTTAATGGTATAAAGAGCTAAATTTAGAAGTTCTTTAGGGTTATCTGTAGCTCCCCCTTTCTTTTGTTTTTAGAGGAGTGTCTTGATGTCTCTGTTTCTCCTCTCTACTATTGCCTGTCATTGAGGATTAAAAGATATGACAGTGGTGTGTAAAATCTGATACTGTGCACAAAAGTATACAAAATGAAGTATATTCAGGTCCATTATCTGCTTTTATTTTGCTTATGGCACACCCATAATTGCAAATGCTTGTATAAGGAATTCAGTGACTACTCATGCAGTCTCTTTTGCTTCTGGTATTGCAAAAGTGAATCCCGAAAAGGTGTCTACCACAGCATGAATAAAAGACAGACAAGCAAAAGATTTTTAATGAGTCACATCCATTTGCCAAATTTCATTGGGTCTCAAACCATGAAGGTTCTTCCCTAGAGGAGGGTAGGAGCATGGAAAGGAAGGCAAGCTGTACAGGCTTTTATTATGCTCCTAGCTTCCTCTTTTGTTATCCCAAATTGCAAACATAAAGCTCGAGCAGTCTAATGATGTTTTGAATGAGATTCTTGGGCTGCCTGAAGTAAAGGAGTATTGGCTAACATGGTTAGAAGGCCATCTGTCTTTGAATTTCCATTTTAAAAATAGGACCTAGAAATCCACTATGAGAGTGGACATGCAAGATATAAATCTTACCTGGATGCTTTCTCACTTGCTCCTGAAGTTCCTTAAAGAGCTGATATATATTGGAAGCTACAAATTTTATTTGGGCTGTGGCAATTCTTTGTACCACATCTACTGAATAGGCCAAATCAGATATTATATTTATTTCTTCTGGATAATAAGTAAGAGCTAGAATGATTGCATACAATTCATTCTGCTGAGTGGACTGAAAAGGAGTTCTGACTACTCTCTTTATAGTTAAGTCATGAGAGTATACAGCACAAATATTTTGTTTGGATGCATTTGTAAAGATAGTTGGTCCTTTAAGGGGAATCTTAGAAACCTTTTTTTCAAGAATCCCTCTCCAATTATGTAATAGTCTGGTTATCTTTAATAGAGACCCATGTGTAAAATTTGGAGCCATGGCCAATAAAATTTGCCACTCTGGGATGGTTTCACAGCATACATTAATTTGTGCATTGGTATAAAAGGTGTATATCTTTTCAGGTCTTATCCCAGATAATTGTATTGCTCGCTTAATGGCCTTTAATAAAATTCTAGCCACAAGCATTGGGTAAGGAGTAAGGTTTTGTCCTGGTTGTGTTGGGAGGTTCACCCACTCTTATCACACTGTCTCCTTGATAAAGGACTGCTGTGGGTGCCTCTTTTTGTAGCAAAAACTGATATTTCCAAGGGTCTTTGAGTGATTTTTCAACCACATTGGATAAAGCCAATTCAACTTCTCTCAAAGCCTCTTGAGCTTCTTTTGTAAGCTAGTAAGGTCAGTCTAAAGCAATGTCTCCCCTTAAAATGTCATATAATTATTATAATTAATAGGTAGTTAAGCCTAACACTGGATGCATCTATTGGATCTCCTATTAATTTCTGAAAGTTATTTAAGGTGTTCAACTTCTTTGTTCTTAAAGAAAGGTTTTATACTATAAGCACCTTAAGATATAATTCATATCCTAAATATTGAAAAGGAGGGTGCCTTTGAATTTTTTCTGGAGCTATATGCAATTTGTAGATCCTTAGTGCTTCTATGGTCTTTTGTTGACATGCTTCTAACATTTGCTCCTCAGGTGCATACCCCAATATATCATCCATATAATGTAACAACATTACTTTTGGAAATGCTTTTCTTACTCGAGTAAGAACAGCAGCTACATACATTTGACACGTAGTAGGACTATTTTTCATTCCCTGTGGCAAAAATGTCCATTTTGATCTTTTATAAGGCTCAGCTAAGTTAATGCTGGGCACTGAAAAGGCAAATCTTTTCATATCCTCCTTATCCAGAGGGATAAAATAGAAACAATCTCTTCCCCACAGACTGATGGGGATTTTCTTTTACTACAAAAGGAGTAAAAACTCCTGTCTTATCTTCAAATATCAATCTCAAAGGGGTAGCACTAACTTCAGCTGCTATTGATCCTCCTACACCAGACATATAGATGTCTGCCTTATTCTTTGGCCAATGACTGGGCCAATTGGCACCTCTAATGACTGTATGATTTCTGCCTGTGTCTACCAACCCTTCTAATAGTATGCCATTTACATGGATAGTGAGCATAGGACAGACAGCTGTAAAAGCTGCAGTCTAGAATATTCCTGGATTCTGTTGTGGGGAGTCAAAATCTGGGCAAGTATCACCAAATTGCATATCAGGAGTCTGTATCAGTAAACCTGATGCTACTACTTCTCCTGGGTGATAGATCACACATGCCCCAAGTGTTTTTTGCCTGGGGCCCTGGATTCAAACCCCACTTCCCATTTGCCTGAGTTAATCTACGTTCTGACGCCCAATAGAAGCCATTATTGATTCTGTTCTTTTTCACTTTATCTTTTTGCCAACATTGAGCTTTCAGATGCCCTATTTTACCACATTGAAAGCATTGATGAGTCTCTCTGGAAGTCCCTTGCCAAAAGGGACCCTGTTTCCCCATGTTTGGATCTTGGGAAGTCTGCATCATAACCTGGGTATAAAAGGCATTTGTGCCCACTGTGGCACAGCGTATTATGATCTCCTCTAAAGGAACATTCTTGTGTAGTCCTAGTATAATTCTTCTACAATCCTCATTATCAATTTCTCTAGCAAGTTATCTTATCATAATTTCTTTGCTGAATTTTCACCAACAGTTCATATGACAGCTATCTGCAAATGTCCCACAAAATCAGCAAAGGTTCATTTGGACCTTGTGCTATTTTCATGAAGGCTTCCCCTCTGTCTTGCTTTCCTGGGAGGGTGCCCCATGCTTTTATAGCAGCAGAAACAATTGGCTCATATGCTGCTATAGGGTAATTAATCTGCTCTAAAGTGTCTGCATAAGGACCTACACATGCTAGTTAGTCAAAGGTGACTGGTATATTAGCTCCAGTTTATCTATTTCATTGGGCTTGTATTCTATAGAGTTGACTATACTCAGCCACAACAAGTTTTGTCCAGGTTCTAAACATGTCTTTGGTATAGAATTTCATAAGCTAAATTTTCTAGTACCATCTTAATATAAGACTATGTACCCCCATAAAAAGTGCAAGCCTTTTTCAGATCTTTGATAATTCCCAGATTAAAAGACTGTGTTTCTCCTGACTTGACCTGAAGAGTCAAACTCTTCAGTCACAAAGTATGCGTCTATTCTCAAATCAGATATATCCTGTCCTTCCTCCTTAGCTTTGACTAATGCCTTTTGTAATGGTGACATGGGGGGGTTGGCAAAACTGCTGCATGGGCAGTGCTGATGGTGTCATTGCTCCTCCCACTCCTCCTCCTCCTTCCCAAGAAGGTGGAGTTGAGGGAGGAGGGTTAGAGGTCGGGGAATACCCTAAGGGCACATGCTCAGGTGTAGGGCCCCACATTTAGACACCAAAATGTAGTATGCTTTCTAGAGCCCCTACACTGGGATGCCAAAATATACCATCCAGACTAGCTCTCTGGAGGATCTTGGGACCAGAGTCTTAGTCCTTTGTCTTAGTGGAGGAGTGATGAAGGCAGGAGACTCATGGGGAAGGTCAAAGATGGAGTCCATTTATTTCCAGTCCTCTCAGCCCCTAAATACCTTAGTACGATTACATCACTACAACACACTGAACATGTGCCAACTATAGAACCATTGCATCATCACATCACACTGAGCAAGTGCTAACTATAAGCACCCTGCTATTGATATGTAATGCCTCTTTACTATAAGTATCTCTTGCTTCAAGTGGAACACAGGTGGTCACACCCTCTTTGACTTCTCAGGAAGGATGAGAGCCCTTAGGGGAGATGGAGAGCTGAACCAGACATTGTCAGCAGGTTCCTTCTGTTCTGAAGGTCTTATACCTTACCCAGAGTTCTCCCACTATTTGTGGCCCTCTACACCCATGGACCCACTCCAGTTCTTCTTAGAATGGGCACCCCCTGGTGGACCACATTTTTCTAAGTGGAGTCTGAAAGAGGTTGAGAACAATAGATCCCTTTTTCTATCTGACATTGACCCTATAACTATAGCCCTATATGATATGAACAGTATCCATTCCCATTTTATATTACTGATTCATACTAAATTTGAAGTCATCTGGAACTCCATTTCCACTCCTTCCCCTCCCACATCACCATGTATATAGACAGCCCTTTACAGATAGTTTACTCTAGTGAAAAGAGCTCTAGAAATGGACTATCCAGAAATGGACCCTCAAATCCTACTTCTGATATTTACTATCTATGTGAATGTGGTCAAATCATTTCAACTTTTTGAACCCCAATTTCTTTTCCTCTAAAATGGAGACAGTAATTCTTGAAATTCCTATTTCTCTCAATTATGAGGAAAGCATTTTGTAAAACTTAAAGCATTCTATATAAATTAATTATTATTCCATATGCCTCCCCCATCCTGTGCTTATAGAACATATTATTTTCTAACTGAATAGCAGGACTTTTATTTGTTCCTATACAGTTTCATGTTATCTGATTTCACCCTATCATTCTATTCTTGATTAGATTTTTCTGCCTCTTAATTCTTATACATGTTCTGGCTGTCTTTCTTTACTTTCTGTCATTTACAAATCTGAAAAGAAAGTTATTTTTTCCTTTCTCCAGATCAAGGATAAAAATCTTGAATAGGATTGAATTTATTTTCTTCCGTTTTTTTCTTCCCTGTTCCTCTCATGATTTGGAGGGGGACCCTCAGTTCTTGTAGTCTGTGCCATTGGATTTTTGGAACTCTGTCCAATTGGAAAGTCTATGAATACAAGTCAATAATGATCAATAAAGAACAATTGGAGGAGCAGTCTACTACTTGCAGAGAGGGTCACTGGTAAAAAAAAAAAAAAAAAAAAAACCTTTTTTACCCACCTAACATGCTCCAGACAATAGTCAGTATTCTCTGTCTATATCTACCCAAGCTCCAAACTTCCCTCTTTCTGTTAAAATCTCCCAGGTTTGCAATTTGGAAGTCATCCTTGATTCTTCCTCTCCCTCATCCCCTTCCCAATCAGTTGCCAAGTTTGTTTTTATTTTACCTTCAAAACATGACCATTCCCCTCTCTCCACTGTTATCACTACTAATTTAGTTAAGGATTGATTCTATTGCCTAATTGGTCCCTAATTTCTTCTGACCTTGAAGAGGGCCTAAACTCTGGAGAAGTATACTTGAAACAAGGATACTTAAAACAAGGTGTTCATTCAGTGGAATTGAAGAGATGATGGTTCTTTAGTAATATATACTTAGTAATTAGCATGGTGATGTAATGGTTCTCTAGTTCACAGATATTCAGTGTGCCATAATGATATAATTGTAGTAAGGTTTATAAGGGCTGAGAGGACTTGAAATAAGCAGACTAGAAAGCTAGCCCAGACATTACATGACATATCCTTGTTGGTCCATCCGTCTTACTGCTGCGAGAATAATCTTTCCAAAGTCCAGATCTGACCATTGCTCTTCTGCTCAAAAAAATCAAAAACCAGAGCTCATCCTTGCTTTTAGGATAAAATACCAAATTTACAGTCTGGCATTTAAAGGCTGCCTTTATCTGGATCTCAGTTACTTTTCCAAACTTACTTTACAAGATTCCTCTTGCTTTATGTAAATTTGCATTGTCCAAAGTTGACATCCAGGCAGAGGGACTGTCAGATCCTGGGCTGGCCAGCTCAGGTGGACAGAGATGGAAGCAGCAAGTAGCCCTAACAAAATGGTTAGAGTCCTCCTCTACAAGTATTGATGTAGCTAAACTTGGGGAGATATGGTTTAGGGCTGGGAGAAGAGGGTAGGAAGGAAGTTAAGCAAAAATTGTCTTGCATTCTACTTAACAGCCAGATTGGCCTGTCAGCTATTCACTGACCTTGCCATCCTATCTCCTGTCTCTGTGCTTTTGCAAGGCTTTCTCCCTTCCTCTGAAATCTGTATTTAAAACCAGTAATAAGATGGCTCTTATTTAAATTGCTAGCAAAATGTGTCCCCTGTAATCCACACAGCCCTGTGTTTTGATGTTTTATTGATGCTTTTTTTCCCCACTTTGCTGTCACTTCCTAATGTCACCCCTTCTACCCCCAATACTTCTTTGTAATAAAGTACAATTAAACAAAACAAGTCAACACATGAAAGGAGACATTCTTTAAAGGTGTCAAACCCACAGTTAGCCTTACCATATTGTCTCATGATGACAGAAACAGATTAAAAGGTAGTTGGGTAACATTTAACAAAATAAATAAAAATACAATAAGACAGATAATATTTACATGAGAGTAAAGATCTATCTGTATGGTTTGTTTCTATTTGAACTTAACACTATTTTAAGGGAATTTCCCAGTCAAGGGAAAAATTGTTGAGTTGAGGAATCACAATAATCTGGACAGAATAATGAAAACCTGGTCTTAGATCTTGGCACACTGATTAAGATCATGGTATTCCTATGATTATGACATTATTATGTCTCAACATTAAATATCAATAATTAGGAATTTTGAAGACCCTAATAATGCTTTTTGGTAGGCTTATTGAACTTTGCTGGGTGAGAGAAAGGAGGACTATGATTTAAATGTTTTTTCATTTTAATAATTAATATAAGGGGAAAGTAATCAATCTTTAAAGAAAGGATGGGATATTTTGGAAGGTTTCAATGTATAAGTTCTTTAGATATTATTGTATGCCTCATATTTGGGCACTGAAAAATTTGAGAGATCTTTCCCTATTAGATTATTTTCAGAAACATAAAAAACTCAGCTGGTACAATTAAGGGACCTCCATAGTCTCCTCTGCAAGAATTAAATACTTAATTCCTTATAAGTTTCAATAATTAGTATTTTTTTGGCTAGGATGGATGACAAAATTTCCAAATGTGTCAAATTAACTTGATTCAAATGCTCACATCTCCCCCATTGGAGAAGAAGCACTCTCAATAGGATTTACTGGAATGAGTGTCATCTCAAGGACTCAGCACTTAGAAAAATGTCTATTTGAAGCCAGGGCTTGTGTCAAATAATCAAAAGACAACATTTCAGCATTGTGGCCAAATGATCAGTTGATATCAATTCAGCATTATGTGTATGTGTACACATACATACACATATTTAGACATATGTGTGTGTATAAATACATATGTGTATATATGTATACACTTGTGTATGTATACACAACAATTAGATTAAAACAATTAATGATGGCATCAAATAGCAGTTGAAGACAGATTTTAATGAAAGAAAGCCACAAGTCACTTCTACAATGTTCTAATTTTATTATTACATGGCTCTTTCTTATTACTGGGCCATTTTCATTCTTTTCTTCTTTCCAACCATTTTTTCTTTCTTTCTTTTTTTTTTTGTACACCTCAAATAAAAACAGATTTTTCTGTCCTTTTGATTTTAGAGTAAAATAATAACTCCCACACATAATAATAGTCTTTGGCCAGTGTTTTTTTAATCTCTGGGAATTAAAGTGTGTCCCCTCCCTCTTCCCTCCTCAGAGTCATCAATTTGTAGTGATAAGAAAGCTAACTCTGGGAAAAGGCTGGTTGGGTGATATTCAGCTCACACATTTGAGCAATCAGCTGTTTTCCACTTGCTTATTCAATTTAGAGTCTTTTTCTGGAGGAGTTTGTAGAAAGCTTATCTCCACATTAGATTTTTTTTTTCCATTAAAAAACATTTACTCAAATTCCTTGACTTATGGCCACAGATTTTAAAAAAGTAATGTTGGTTAATATTTTTAAAAAGGAAAAAAAAATAGACAGGGGAGAATTTTTTTTTTAATTAGATGGAATGAATAGCAAGCAAACCTGATTAAAAAACAAAAAAAAAATAGGAATTAAACTCTAGAAGTCACTATGCTCTAATTGTTATAATGACAGGGTTTGTAGAAAACCAAATATCCCAGGAGATGTATATTTTATTTTCAAAGCCTACACAGTAGTTTCCTAAAACCTGGAGCTCTAGTATTTTTAGGATTTCTTAAATCTTAAAAATAAAATAAAATAAATAACTATTTACACAAATTGTTTCCAAATTCTGATTTGTCAAGATTGACATAGTCAAATGGAAGGGATTATTGTATGGCGAGAAAAAGTGGCAGTCCTAGATTGAGGGTTGAGGGAAAATTTCAACTTCAAACGTGTTGCAGAGAGATTTTTTAAGGGAAAGAAAATGTAGGTTAAATTTAGGGCCTAACCATTTTGGACTTTAAGCTTTCTTATAGTATGCATGCCGTTCAAATTAGTCACTACCCTACTGTGAATTTGCTACACTGTTATTTACACTTTAGTCTTTCTACAGCCATTAACAGCTGGTGAGCACCCACAATCCTTCGCTAAGATTACTAGCAGAACAGAGCTGGAAATTATCATGCAGCAAGTCCTATTCCTGCCTCTCTGAAGACCAATAACACACATCTTTGAAGCCTTTAGAATAGTCCAGATTGCCCATTTTCATGAAATCTTAAAGAAAAAATGAGGAACCATTATGTGCCCCATAGGAACTGATATTTTATATTTAGATTTTTTTGTTTTGTTTTGTCTTTTTTTTCCCCAAGAAAAAAATTGTCCAGTAAATCATAGAATGCTGTTGATCCTAAATTCACCTCTGTAGTAGTGTTTGTAAAAGCCCAGTGGATGAAATAACCAGGGAGCCTAAACACTTTCTAGAGGGAGAAACTTTCTTTTTAGTAGCATCTGAATAATATGAAATTAGCATTACATAGAAGTCTAATCTTGCCCCCTTCCCATAACCCAGCCCAATCAGATAATCAGAATTCTGGGAATCTCAACAGACCACAGGATCCTTTAGACACTTCACCTCTTCCCCTTCTGTTCTTTTAAATATTTATTGTGATCATAAAGCAACACCTCCATCTTGTCTGGACCAAGTTTAGTTGTGTGTGTGTGTGTGTGTGTGTGTGTGTGTGTGTGTGTTTTAATGTCGTTGTCTTGGTGAGCTAACTAGTTTGTGGAGTAGGTGTTGTCCAGCAGGAGGACAGCTTGTGATTAAGGACATGTAATTGTAAGGTTTTCTAGAACAGATCAATTATAACTCACCATCTGTTCTCCTTGATACATTATTAAATACCACAGATATGGCCAAAATAACCTTAGTGTGAGCTCTCAGTTGTTCAAACTTTCTTAGAGATTTTACCTTTATTTCCTCTTTGACTTTTCCCATTCTACCTCTACTTGTTTATGCACAATTAGATTATAGAACTATAACAAAGATACAACTTCTGAAGGCACTGAAATTAGGGGATGTAAAATTTTAACATGTGGTTGCAGAATCACAAAATTCAAGAACTTCTGAGTTACAAGGGACCTCAGAGCCTTTCTACCTCTCTTTCAGTAGTGTGGAAACAACCTAATTTAGTTAGCAACAATAATTAGTTAAAACAAGTTACGAGACTCTGAGCATTGTCAATAGCATTTACCTATCAGCTACTAGAATAATTAATTCCTCAGAATTAGGGTGTTTGAGTTAGTCTTACTAGTGATTATTAATTATTAATTATTCATGAATCAGAAAGTTGACTTGAGGATCTATTTCTTGTTGCTTCCCCTAGTTGCTAGTTCAACTTCTGTTAAGATTCTAATTATATAATCAATCAATAAGCATTGATTAAATACCTATTATGTGCCCAGCACTATATTGAGAGTTGGGGCTATAGAGACAAAAATAAAATTGTCCTTATAGTGAAGTCTTTGGTAGCTAGTTGGACTTTGACAGGAAAGAGCCTGAATTACTATCCAAGCTATTCCCTGAGGCAAGCAGAGAGGAGCACTGATAAGATTATCTCTTTAAGTGGACTTTAGATTTTGACTGAATCTTTTGGTATCCTAAGTAATCCTTTTATTGTTCAATTTTTTACAGATGATAAACCCTATAGTTATTGTATCCAATCGGAAAATTAAGTTATGATATCAACCCCTGAGGTTATTTTTCCCCTATAAAAAAACTACCTGTAACCTATTCCCCACCCCCAACTCTTTTTAGGGTAATAAATCCTTTTTAGAATTAGCCTGTTTGTCAATGGCCTAATTCCCCAATTCTTTGTGAATTCATTAGGAATGCCTGATTAAAGCAGCAAGTTAACTTTGCCTTCCTTATACTGGACTTCCCCTTGATTAATTATGAGTTCCCCTGGGGGATTTAACTCTGGAGTTTTCCCTTATTAATAACTACTTATCTTTTGGAATTTAGCCTCCAGTCAATAACATGATAATAAAACCTTTGGCTCAAGATTTGGAGATGGTTTAAGTCTATACATTCTTTTGAGACAACTCTCAACACCAGCCTAAAACCTCAAAATACTTTTGGGGTCCAAACTCCTTCTCCCCAACATTGGATGGCCTATGTGGGTTAAAACTCTAATATATTTAGGGGGTTCAGTGCTCTAGCACCCATCATTTAGGTGGCCCTTTATGGGAAGAGTTTTTCCTATACCCCATCACCTACCCTCAGGTGGTGATGCTAAGGAGGAGACAATATATCACATATAGACATAAAGAATAAACACAAAACTCCTGTAAGGGCATTCTACATAGTATACGGTTGAAAAATCTGGAAATAGAATTTGAGAAAATGACAATTTACCTGTTCAACACATACGTTAAGTGGAAATTAACAATAATCACTCAATTTCACTCCCATATGTGAGTCTTGAGTATATGTTGTCCAAGATCCACTGTGAAGATTGACATCTTCTTGTAACATATATATGTATGTATATATGTAACATGTATATATGTATACATGTATATATACACACAAATATGTATGTGTGTACACACGCGCGCGCGCACACACACACATGTATGTATGTATGTATATATTCCTTCCCAAAGTACCATGCCAAAATGTGACTGGAAAGCACCTCTTCCAGGGAAGGCATTTTAATAAAGTTCATTTGCTTCTTTATGAAACCCCAGCATCTTTATTTCAGAGAAGTGCAGTAAAATGAATGTGCTCTGAATTTAAAGTCAGGTGACTTAGGATTGAATCCTTCCTTCTTTATTTATTAGTTCTAGGACCTTAGACAAATCCCTTAAATTCTTTATGTCTCAGTTTCTTTATCAGTAAAATGAGAGGGTCATATCTGATGACCTTTAAGGTCTCTTTCAACTGTACATCTATGATCCTCTGGTTCTGTGATTCTATCTATTAGAAAATTCAAAAAAAAAGTTAACAACTGCATTTTTCAAGGGCAAGAAACTGAGTGACTCAGTATTCCATATTCTGGATCTCTCCATGAGAACAAAGTTCCAAAGGTAAAATTCTTAGGATAAGTAAAACATTTTTTTTTTAAATCATAGGATAATTAAGAACTATAAAAACTTAAAATTAGAACAAGAAACCAAAGGAAAACTAATTATGACATAAAGCTTTAAAAAACTAGTTTTCCTCAAAAATGTACCACATTGCAATAGAATATGAATTTCATTCTCAGGTTCTTTTAAACTGTAACAGTGTCAATTGCCTACTCACTTATAAGTCAGATGTTAAGAGTAAAAGAATGTACTGCTTCCTTTATACAGATGTGTAGCTCCTATTAGTCTGTAGGAGTAACAGGCATGCAGGGAGACTATTATTCCCTCTCTATTTGCAGTCAGAGGCTGAATACCAGCATTCAAATGGGAAGAGAAGATAACCTTTTCTGTTCTGTTAACTAAGAAGTAACCCCAAAAGGAAAGTCTCTGTTTTTCTGCCTACTGCTTGAATACAGAAATAAAACTGGAATGAAGGGAGAAACTGAAAAGATAATTGCAAATTGCTTTTCATATGGTGGTTGAAGGCACTTTCCTGTTCAATGGTTTTAATAAAGGAACAGAGAAAAACCAGTTGGAGCATAATTCAAGCATTCTGCCTGTACTCTGCACGTATTCCATTGTTTCTGTTGGAGGTCTCTCTTCATGGTTTCAAATGATTCCTTATATCCTATGCAGAATTTTGAGCTGTCCATGGCCTGTAGTTTAAGAATCAGTAAAAATCTGTTTGTGCCTGGCTTTAAAAACAATATTTATAATACACCCCAACTAATGTTATTTTGACATTCTTAATCAAGCTACTCATTAGGTAGAATTACAGGTTTTCCAGATAGATAATCCTCAAACTAAATTCAGTGGTATTTTCCCCTCCACACATTCAGTATTTGGGCACCTAGAGCAAGTGGAGAAACATCAAGTCTGCTTTGATAAATGGCTTTCCTTTCTGACTCAGTGCTGATTCCTGAGCCAAATTTTCATCAGGAGGATTAAACGCTATTCTAGCCCCTCCTCCCAGTTAGATTGACAGCTTCCGGCATAGGAATGTCACAGGCCTGGGGCACCCCACTAAAATCTCGAAAAATAACATCACTGACATCACAGGATCTGGGGTGTCAGTCTAACTGTGCCCTAGGGGCTTGAAAACAAAGCCTTCCCTTTTGCTCCCTCTGTATCAGTGGAAAGAAAAGAAATTTCACAACTTCTCCAGAGCACAGCCCTAATCCCAGAGCTCTGTGGAGGGAAAGGAAGAGGTAGGTGGGGTTCCAGCAGAGAAGGAATGTTTTCTGACACACTAATTTATTACAAGTGTCTGCATTCTTTGGTGAGGGGAGTGGTGATTATATCCTTATGTCTAATTGAAAGCAAAGCCTCTGCTGGAATTCCTCTCTGGGCACCTTGCCCCAATCTGGGGGCAGTTGGGGACTGCAGGGGTACTTAGAGCAGAAAAGAAGCTTTAAGACCAGATCCTGGACTTTGGAAGGATTCCACTTAGCTCCAAGAGAAATATGCTTTGATAGCTGAGCTGCAGTTGCCATGTGACAAGGGTATGATGTTAATTGTCCACACTCGGTAAAAGCTTAGCATATTCTGGCTCTAGGTCTGGTAGAAAATCTGAATCAAGTATGGCCAATTACCTATAACGATGGATTTTTCCCTTTGGGTAGTTGTGGTCTGGCTAGACCTAGGTAACATGAACTAGGTAAAGCTTATTTTTCTTACCTCCTCACCACCTCTGGAGACTCACTCAGCACCTTAGGGATTCTCTCCATCAGCCGTGTGCCCCAGAAATTGGGCAGCTGATCATGTTTCAGATATTTCCCTATAGATAAAACTATGGAAGGAAACCTGAATTTAGTCAGAGCATCTAGATTCAAATCAAGACTCTGTCACGTATTAGTTATGTGATCTTGGATAACTGTTTAATATTCCTGGGCCAATTTTTACATCTATAAAATGAGAGGATTATATCCTTCCAACTCCAAATCTGTAATTTTATCTCCCTTCCCCCACTCACCATAATACTAGGATTCTAATATCCTCCTATCCTACCCCCCATTAAAATTTATCTATTCTTTGTTCCATTGCTGCCAACTGTGAAATATCTGTGTTTTGAACATGGGTTAATTATTATTACTCTCATTATTATTGAAAAGTAGCATCATAATCTGTAGAATGCTAGTCTCAAAGCCAAGAACAACCTTATTCAAGCATCTGAAGTAATGGATGGAGACCAAGACTCAGATTAAATAACTTTCCACAGTCACTCAAATAGTAATATGTCAAGGGCTGGCTTTGAACTCAGATCCTCTGGAGTCTATGCCCAACAACATTATCTCCAATGACCCTTAGATTCATTAAATAAATTAAATTCAATAAATCAATGCAGAAGTTAGCTAATTTATTATTCAAAGTAACATGATGGCTTAACTTAGCTAAAATGCATGTCACCAAAAAATTCCCTTAAGACTTATTCTAATAGAAGAAATATCAGGCTCTTTAATGGCCAACATAAGAGATCTTTGGGGTCCAGGCTTTTTGATAGTCTCAAAATACACCAAAAGGAAACTAAGTTCTTTGCCTATATATACATATTGGTTAGTGGTGGGTCCCGAAACTTAGTATTTTCAATTCAACACTGAAAAAGAGGGGAGATGAAGCTTTTATTTATTAACTTATTAACAAAAGTTAATAATAATGAAGTAAAAAATAAATTAACATTTATTAAGCATTTTTGTGCTAGGCATTGTAACAAGTGCTGGATATATACATTAATAAAAAAAGATATTCCCTGCTCTGAAGCAGTTTATATTCTAATAGAGGAAACAACACACAAAAGGGAACTGAAATCAAGGAGGAAATAGAATAGGAAAGAGTGGGATGAAGATATTTGTTAAAATACCTTCAATTCTCAACAAAAGTTCTATCTTGTGCAAAAGGCCTTTGCCAGTCCTTCTTAACTGTAGTGCCTTCCTTCAGAGATGAGTTCCTTTTTATCTTGTATACATCTTGTTCATACATAGTTGTCAACAGGTTGTCTCTGACATTAGACTCTGAACTTTGTTGAGAACAGGGAATTTTTTGTTTGTTTGTTTTGGGGATTTTTTTCCTTTATTTTTCTTTTTTGTACTTTTTAATGTCCATTTTTTTGTTTTTATAGAGCTTGGCCAAGTGCTTGGCACATGGTAGGTGCTTAATAAATGCTATTAACTTGACTTTAGAATCTTATTTGGCAACTTCTTTCCCGCCCTCAAAACAAAATACAAAAACAACAGAGGAAGAAAATAGACAATAATTTTCCTACAGAGTATTTGTCCCATTTAATTTACAGTTATTTTTCGCATCTTTCCCATTTTAGACACATGTAGACTAATATCTACTGAAATAAAAATTAAAATCACACCAAATATTCTCAAGAAAATATTTGAACTTGGTGAGTGAAAAGCTTGAGTTTCTTGTTAAGTGAAAATTTAGACCTAGATGCAGGCCAGTCAGTACAAGATCTATCCTTCTGATAGAGATGCCTCTGGTCCCAAATTCTGATTTAAATTTGGCTTCATTTGATGTTGATTCCTTGGAGCTATCTAAAGAAAGATAGTTGGAGATGGAAATAGGAGGTGGAGACGGGAGGAATGATCTTCACAAAGTCCTCCCAAATTTTATTCAGAGAAAAGATGCTAATATCTCCACTAAGACCAGAATCTTTTCTTCTACTTCAGCTGTTTTTGTTAGAGATAGGGGCTGTTCATTGTTTCATGAAAGGAACAGAAAGGAGCCCCATTAGTGAGGCTATTGCCAATTCTGTTTGACCAGAAGTATTTCTCATTATCAGTATGTGATTTTACATACTTGGGTATAAGGTGGAAAATTGTCAGGCTGAAATAAGGCTTGGGGACTCAAAAATATGAACTGACTAGGTTTTTGCTATTTCATGGGATGTGGGAATTCATTTACTGAATATGAATATAGCACAGTGCATTTAGTTACTTTTTTCCCCCAGAATCTCTTGATTTACATCTCTACCAAGGTTTTTAGAAGTTTAATTAAAACATTTAGTATATGTGGCAGAGAGGGGAAAATAAGATTCCCGACATAGCTCCTCTTAAATTTCTAAGAGAGAAGACTATCTGATTTTTAGAAATGATTGCTAAGTCTTTGTATATATTGCCCCAGAGCTTAGTAACTTGGAAAATCAGAGACTGAGAAATTTCACTTGAGAAGACCATAAATGTGGACATGTTCAAACAAATCTCAGTGTTACTCCCATTACCAGTGCTAAAGTTTAATACTAGATACAGCTCATTCTATTAAAAAAACAAACATGTATCATTGATATCTTCTGTTTTACATTATATTCATTACAGAAAATATTTTTCCTTACTATTAAGCTCTCTCTTTTAGCAAATAAAAAATAGTTTAAACAAAACCTATAAGTGACAGTGCATACAACATTCTGCACTTAATCCCTTCATTTTTTTTCTCTATGAGGGGATTATATTTTATTTTAGTGTTCTGTTCCTTTACATTGTTTTAGTCATCATTTTAATATGCCTTTTATTAATCTTTTGTTTTGACATTACCTAAATTTCCTTCTCTATCTCTCTTCTCTCCTCTCCCAGAGAACAATCCTATAAAACAAAGAATTCATTTTTTAAAAATTAAATTAAAAAAAAGTGAAAATTGTTCTTTTCTTCTTCCTATACTTATTGCCATTGAGAAATAAAGAAAGATAAAAGCCTTGTTACAGATATGTGTAGTCAAACAAAACAAATTCTTGTATTTATCAGTACAAAATATATTTGTCTTCATCTTTAAGATCTTTACTCTGAATCTATCATGTTTCTGTCAGGAGATGGATAGCATTTCATTATAAATCCTCTGTAATCATGGATGATCACTGAGCAAAAACATTTATAATTATAGCTAATATATGTTAGGCACTTTGCTAAGTACTCTATTATCTCATTTGATCCTCACAACAATCTTGGAAAGTAGGTGCTATTATTATTCACATTTTATAAATGAGAAGCCTGAGGCAAATAGAGATTCTGTTATTTGATTAAAATCTCCCATCTTCCTGACTCCAAGCCCAGCACTTTATCTACTATATCATCTAGCTGCCTTAATAGATCAGAATTCCTAAATCAATTGACAACCCCAAAAGAAAAATCTTACAGAGATTGTTACATGTGGTGTCACACATTTATCCCTTACCTCCTCCATTCTCAAAACAAATGAGTGGAGAGCTCTATCTTCTCATATTTCTTCTTTCTGTTCTTCATAATTTTGTAACAATTGTTTTTGCTTGTCTTGTTGCTATTTTTCCCATTTACATTTGTTGTAATTTTTGTGTATGTTATGTTCTTGGTTCTACTTACTTTATTCTGTGTCAGTTCACATAGATCTTTTCATGTTTCTCTTTCTTCATCAAATTCATCATTTCTTACAGTGCAGTAATATTCCATTAAGTTCATTTATCACAATATACTTATTTCCCCATTTCCTAATCGATGGGCACATATTTGTTTCTAGTACTTTGCTACCCCCAACAAAGTGTTGTTACATATTTTGATGTATTCAGGCCTTTCTTTTTGTTTTTTAATCAGTGAACTCTTTGGGATGCTTACCAGTGTTATTTCTGGGTCAAAGAATTGTTTTTTAAATTGTTTTCCAAAATGGCTGTACAGCTTCTTATCTCCACCCACAATGTATTAGTGTACCTATCTTTCTGAGATCCCTCAAACACAGACAATTCCTATTCTTTTTTCTTTTTTCTTTTTTTAATAACTTTTTATTGATAGAACCCATAACAGGGTAATTTTTTACAACATTATCCCTTGCATTCACTTCTGTTCCGATTTTTCCCCTTCCTCCCTCCACCCCCTCCCCAAGATGGCAAACAGTCCTTTACATGTTGAATAGGTTACAGTATATCCTACATACAAATATGTGTGCAGAACTGAACAGTTCTCTTGTTGCACAGGGAGAATTGGATTCAGAAGGTATAAATAACCCGGGAAGAAAAACAAAAATGCAAGCAGTTTATATTCATTTCCCAGTGTTCTTTCTTTGGGTGTAGCTGCTTCTGTCCATCCTTGATCAATTGAAACTCAGTTAGGTCTCTTTGTCAAAGAAATCCACTTCCATCAGAATACATCCTCATACAGTATCATTGTTGAGGTATATAATGATCTCCTGGTTCTGCTCATTTCACTTAGCATCAGTTCATGTAAGTCTCTCCAAGCCTCTCTGTATTCATCCTGTTGGTCATTTCTTACAGAACAATAATATTCCATAACATTCATATATCACAATTTACCCAGCCATTCTCCAATTGATGGGCATCCATTCATTTTCCAGTTTCTAGCCACTACAAACAGGGCTGCCACAAACATTTTGGCACATACAGGTCCCTTTCCCTTCTTCAATATCTCTTTGGGGTATAAGCCCAGTAGAAACACTGCTGGATCAAAGGGTATGCACAGTTTGATAACTTTTTGAGCATAGTTCCAAATTGCTCTCCAGAATGGCTGGATGTATTCACAATTCCACCAACAATGTATCAGTGTCCCTGTTCTCCCGCATCCCCTCCAACATTCCTCATTATCTTTCCTTGTCACTCTAGCCAATCTGACAGGTGTGTAGTGGTATCTCAGAGTTGTCTTAATTTGCATTTCTCTGATTAATAATGATTTGGAACATATTTTCATATGTCTATAAATAGTTTTAACTTCTTCATCTGAGAATTGTCTGTTCATATCCTTTGATCATTTATCAATTGGAGAATGGTTTGATTTCTTATAAATTAGAGTCAATTCTCTATGTATTTTGGAAGTGAGGCCTTTATCAGAACTTTGTAAAAATGTTTTCTCAGTTTATTGTTTCCCTTCTAATCTTGTCTGCATTTGTTTTGTTTGTACAAAAACTTTTCAATTTGATATAGTCGAAATTTTCTATTTTATAATCAATAGTGATCTCTAGTTCTTCTTTGGTCATAAATTCCTTCCTCTTCCACAGGTTTGAGAGGTAAACTATCCTATGCTCTTCCAATGTATTTATAATCTCATTCTTTATGCCTAGGTCATGAACCCATTTTGACCTTATCTTGATGTACAGTGTTAAGTGTGGGTCAATGCCTAGTTTATGCCATACTAATTTCCAATTTTCCCAGCAATTTTTGTCAAATAATGTGTTCTTGTCCCCAAAACTGGGGGTTTTGTCAAACACTTTGGGTTTGTCAAACACTAGATTATTAAAGTTAGTCAATTCCTATACTTGTCAATAGATAGCCATTATCAACACTAATACTCTTTAAAATTCAAGACACTCAAGTTCCTAAAGGGGAAGAACTCAGTCATAGCTGGCTTTTTATTTTCCTCAGTGTTATATACAGAAAAATATTTCAATCAGTGTTAGCCAAATCCAGCTAAATTGAACTCTGAAAATAAGAGAGCTTGAGTAACTGCAAAGTTTAGCTGAGTAGTAAGTAGAATCATTATGAACATAAAGTAATTGGCCTCCTGTTAGATATAAAGTATTTAGATGCTGGGAATATATATATATTTTTTAAAAGCCAAGCAAACAACAACAAAAACAAAAACAACTGAGCCACAAAAAAGTGTCAACAAATAGAGAGAAGATATTTAGAGTATTCCATACAAATTGTAGGTCTAGAGATAGGAATATAGAACTGATAGGAATCCAAGAATCATCTTGTCCAATCTCTTAATTTTAGAGATATAAAATTGAAATTGAGGGAGATAAAGTGACAATAAAACAGGTAGTGAGTTGCAAAATTAGGAGTTGGATCCAGGTCCTCTTACTAAAAATTCAAAGTATTTGACATTACCCACTGCTATCTCCTTTATAATTATCTATTTATAAACATAGAATAGAATCATTTAGCTGGACTAGAGAATAATTAAAATATTATTAAAATAATGTATTGGGAAAGAGACAAGATTCAAGCTATTGAAACACTAAATGCCAGGTTAAGAAGTTTATACTCATAGGTAATGAAAAACCATTGGGGAAAGAATAGGCAAAAAAGTTATGGAAGTAAAGTGGTATTTTAAGATATTAATCTGATAGTTATTTATAGGATGAATTAGAGAGAAAAAAGCTAGAGGACCAATAAGGACACTATTAAAATATTCCAGCCTCGAGGTAATGAAAACTGGACAGTGAAGGGGAAGTAGGAATGGAAGAAAGGGATGAATGTAAGATTTTTTAAAAGAAGAATCAAAAGAATTTGAGACAAACTGGATAGATTGAGTCACTGAACCTATCTTATCCTGTCTTTTCATCTCTCTTTGGTGGATGAGTTGGGTAGCAATGACTCTAGATTCTCCCATTTGCTGACCATAGATCTGCTGTTGTCTCATTTACTCATTCTAGACAAATCATCCAACCTCTTAGTGTTCAAGGGAA
Source organism: Antechinus flavipes (assembly GCF_016432865.1). Lineage (NCBI taxonomy): Eukaryota > Metazoa > Chordata > Mammalia > Dasyuromorphia > Dasyuridae > Antechinus > Antechinus flavipes. Next base: position 249,124,808 of record NC_067401.1, read on the forward strand.
AGCTTAAGACTTTGTTGCAAAACAGGTGCCAATGTGCATTGATAGAAAAAGTTTTTCACCTTGAACTCCTCACACACTGATGAAAACAAGTCAGAAATAGAAATATGGATATATAGAAATATACACATACATACATATGCATATTATATATACATTATATAAAAAAAGAGATAGGAGAGAGATAAACAAATAGAGAGACAGAAACACAGAAACAGAGAGAGAAAAAAAAGAAAGAGAGAAAGAGATACACAAAGAGAGAAAGAGACAGAAATAATCAAAGCTATGTTTAAAGCTAAAGGGAAAGGAATAAAAATTTATACTCTTGTGTCATTTATGCTCTCCTGAATTTGAGGGACCATTTGTGGAGATTAAAATTGCCCAACCTGCAAGAAAAATCACTGAGACCGAGCTTAGACAATGATACTTTATTTATAAGTCCCTGGTCTTCTCTGATGAAGTAAACCCCAGACTTTCTTTTTTGGTTTAAGAAGTCTTTGGTCCCCAGGATCTTATTTTCATAAAATTTGATACGTAAATGTGCAAAAAAAGTTAAAGTACAACATCTCATGGATTGATAGATCTTGCTCTTGAAGCCAAAAATAACATATCAGCAGGAGGACCATGGGTTGGGTGAAGTACAGGGCATCTGTACTAAGTGATCAGAAGATGGTCATCTGATAGTGTTGAACAAAATAAAGTGGACCAGAGGTACAAAAATAAGTTGGGGGAGTTTCCAAAGAATCAAGGCATCCTACTCATGCTGAGTTTGGGCTTGGAATTTAAGTAAATAAAATGGAAATATCTTTGTCAGCATTCTTATATTTGTGAGTTTCATAAACATATTACATTAACATCTGGTCTGCTGTAAGAACCTATCTTAGTTAATTATCCCTATATGATTTATATAAAATGTCAAACTAATTAATATTGATTGGAATAGAGTACAGGTTCAAATGAATAATTTCTCACATTCTCACAATTCTGACTCATTTACACTCATTTGGATGAAGTTTGGGAATGTTAATATCTGACACTTCTCTATTCAGGGTGGCCACTATCTTCCCAGTTAGACTCACAGGCATCAGAAATAAAATTACTTTTATTTACATGGTACAAACTTAGAATGGTCTCATAGTTCAATCTATAGAGACACATTTCTTTTTCCATTGAATCTCTACCTCCCTTTTTCTCAGGGGTCTATATATCCATTATAATTCCCAGCACTACCCTGAGTGGGGGCCCTAGGAAAAGGAAAAAACTTGGAGTTTCCTAGAGAGTCAAGACACTAACCATCTCTTTGATGTAGATTTTCACTTTCTTCAGATACCTATATATGGCTTATATTACTGCTCTGGATGAAGTTCCCTTAAGAAATAAGGATTCAGAGTTTATTTCACACATTGAAGTTGTTTGTTGTGTTGTCCATGCTCTGGCAGTAGTATATTCACTGTATATAGCATATATTCATATTTTCTTGTTGGCATTTTTCACTCCACTGTCACAGTCATCCATTCTTAATTGACTTCTTGGATCCATTTGGCATGGTTACTCCCCTGTGTTCCCCACTAGCTTCACTGTCCTCAGTTAGGCTATATGGCTCCATAGCTCCTGAATATCGCTTTTCCTTTTTAGAGATGGCATCAATTAATTTTTTCAGAATGAAACTATTCTGAACTCTGTAAGCCTAAATAGTTTTTCATCCAGATCTCATAGGCTTGCCCTCCACATAAAAGATCTCTTTAAATAACTGTACAAATGTTTTCTTATTTGAGGTGGCTCTAAATTATATTTATTTTTTTTACTCTGAATCATGATAAATCCCTTGCACTTAACTTCTGAGTCAATCAGCTAACAAGCATTCATTAAGCACCTACTATGTGCTAATAACCACTGTGCTAAGTGGTGGGGGGTACAAAGAAAGGTAAAAGGCAGTTACTATCCTTGAGGCTCTTACTGTATAATAGTGAGAAAACAAGGAAACAATATATATACAAACAAATTATATACAGCATAAAAAGAATATAATGAACAAAGGGAAGGCCCTTTAGAATTATGAAGAGTTGGGAAAGGTTTCCTGTAGAAGAAAAGATTTTAACTGGTATTTAAATGAAAACAGGAAAGTCAAGAGGCAAAGACAAAAAGGAATTATTCCAGACACGAAGAATGTCTTCCTGCTTCTTGAAGGTTAAGGCAATCTGTCTCCTCAATCATTATCTTCTTCTAGTCCTAAAGTTTAGAGAATCCTCCATTTTCTCTCTTATTTTCCTTTTTATTTTTCATCTTGTTATATAGTGGCAGGGCCAGGACAATACAAATTAATCCAGGACTGATTCTCTGAGGCATCCTAGGAGATCCTAGAAGTAGGGGCCATTCCTAGATGATAACTCCTACTGTCTGTTCCCAATATATACAACAGGAACTTATCAGAAGAGAGATAACTCTGCTCCAATGAGGATAATGACCCTCCCCAAAGCATATAATATATCTGAGTATGTGCATTTCAGTATACATAAATCACAGAGATCATAGGCTGTAGACAGGGAATAGAGAATATTACATTTGAGAAATTACTTATTTTATACATAATTTTCATCATTAATTTCTGTTTTGTTGTTGTACATACTTTCTATTCCATAATCATCCTCCCCAAAATAAAATCTAACGGTAGCGCCTATTTTTTCTTTCAAATGATAGCATTTAAATTTAAAGAAACAACATGGCACTCAACCTAAAAAGAAGCCATCTCCCACAGCGGTAGATAAATAGCAAAGCAATCTCTGAGCTTACCAGGCTGAGGTCAATTGGCTCTACCCTAGCAGTACAAAACAGCATCTTTAGTGCAAGTTTGACACACTGAAAATTTTGTTTATTTCTCAAAACCAATATTCTACCCATAGATAATCTTTTCTACAAATGCCTCCTATTCAAAGGGATCTAAAGGAGTTACAACCTTCAGGTTAGAGAGATTGTTCAAATGCTTGATGTATCTCTCTCCTCCGTTAAGTCTTCATTTAAAGGCACTGCTGAAAAACAGTGTTTTGTGGCATGAAGCAGGACTGCTAGAGAAAATTGCTACTTGAAGCCTATATAGTAAAAGAGAATTATAATTCCATGCAGGAAGCATAGAAATGGATGCTCTAGCTATGGGACATTAAATTTAAAAATTTTCAGGAAAAACAGCCAAGAAATGAATTTGCTTATATTCCTATATTTCCATCCAGCATAACTATGATTACCAGTACCCTCCTAAACTCTACCTCACACTGAATGGCCTGTCGCATGGAAAACACATGATGCTGGAAGCTAAAGAAAAATTCCAGAGGTAGAAGAAAATAAATTAGTAGAGTTAGACCCATAAGCACTGTGATTTGGAGGCAGGGAGCACTTGAATTGCATACTATAAACACTCTATTGTTGTTGTATCTGACTTTGTGACATCATTTGGGTACCAAAGTGGTTTGCCATTTCCTTCTCTAGTTCATTTTATCGATGAGGAAACTGAAGACAAACAGGATAAAATAACTTAGGTTACACAGCTTAGTAAGCATCTGAGACCAGATTTGAACTCAGGAAGATGAGTTTTCCTGACTCTAGACCTGGCACTCCATTGTGTCACTTAGCTGTGAGGCTGTGGGTGACATCTCAAGGACTCTCAGCTTGGAAGATGAAGTGCATCATAAATGTTTAATCGTCAGCACCTTGGGCACTGACATGTGATCAAACTTTCTCCCCGGATGCCTGACTTGGATTACTTTCATAGCACTACTGCAGCTGGCAGCTGTGGAAAAAGTAGACTACTCAGGCACATAACAGCTGCTGTTGTATATCCATGGATGCACAAAGGATTTCCTTAGACAAGGTACCTCTGTCTTTTGTAGAGAAAAGGGAAGCAGTGGCGATGTCCATCAGGCACTATAAAAATCAGTACTAAAATAAATAAAGTTAAAAAAATAAAAATAAAAATCAGTATTCTGCCCACTTGACTGAGTAGAGTACTGTTGAGATTGGATTGCCTGTAGCATGGGCAGTCTGCACAAAGCCACAGAGAACAGTCACCATGTTGCAGCTATAAGTCACCTGCCCTTCTCTTTCTGATCCACTGTCTATGTCCTTATTAGGTCAGAAATTTTTGTCACAGACTTAAGACACGACTATTTTGTCAAAAGCCCTTAGAGAGTGAGACACACTTTTGGGAAATGACTGGTTTATTGATGTTGTTAGAGAAATGTCATATTGAAGACGGACAAAGGAACCAGATGCAGCTGGGGGAAAAGCATGGAGCCATCAACAACAACACAATCTCCTTTGCTCTCTCATCATTTTCCAAATCTAATTATTTCCAATAACATCTCTTGCATCCATCACCATTTTTCTACCTCATGATCTCACTCACTCTAGTTCAGAGCCTTTTCATCTCTTGCCAAGACTATTACAATGGCTTCTTAGTGGATCATCACTGTTGTTGAGTCATTTCAGTCACATCTGACTCTCTGAGACCCCATTTTGGGTTTTTTTTTTTTTTTGACATTGATAGTGGAATGATCTGCCATTTCCGTGTCTAGCCCGTTTTAGAGATGAGGAAACAGGATTCCTAGCAAACAGCTAGGAAGTGTTTGAAGTCAGGTTTGAACTCAGGCTCCTGAGTTGGTGTTCTCTTCATTGCAACATCGAGCCACCTTTTTAGTGGGCTTTCTTGCCTTGAATCTCTTGCCTCTCAAATCCATCTTCCAAACAGCTTCTAAAATAATTTTCCTAAATAGCAGGTCTGACCATGTCATTTCCCTGCTCACTAACCCCCAGTGATTCCCTATTATCTTCAGAATAAAATACAAATTCATCTGTCATTTAAAACCATGCAAACTGCTTGCAAACTATCTTGTCAGTCTTATTATACATTATTCCTTTTCACATAGTCTTTTAACTAGCTAAACTGACTCTCTTAATGAATCTCACACAATATTCCATTACTCAAACTGTGTTCCAACCTAGAATACTCAAACTGTGTTCCAACCAGCATAAATGTTATCTTCTATATGAAGTCTTTCTTGATCTTCTCCTCTTCTGAATTACCTTGCATTTATTTTAGCTATACTAAAATAAGTACATTTGATCTTCTGAATAGATTCTAAATCCTTGAGGATGAAAAAAACTATATTAAAATATTATATTATCTTTAGATTCTTGCATCATACACATAGTAGGTGCTTAATTTTGTTATTGCTCATGATGTGTGAGGAATGTGAATATGTGTATATATGTGTTTAAATGTAGACTTTCATGCACATAAACATACACATAAACCAGAACAACACTACAATTGTTAAAAGAACGATTCAAAATATGAAATAAGGAAGCCAGATCAATAGAAGAGAAAGAAAATAGAGATTACAGCCATAAAGCAGCATCCAAATCAGAAATTGTAGATCAATACAACAAGTCAGAAGGCATGAAAACATCAGCAATACCAAATTGAATACAAAATCATTATATGGTGAGTCAGAAGAAGGACCATGAGGATATGAAAAGCCAAGAGAAAAATGAGTTCAGAATTTTGAGGGTATTGTGTCAGAGGGTCATGAGAATTTACTATTTGTAATGATCAAAATATACTCTGTCAGGGCTACATCTTCACAGTGAGCTGGTGGATCTACTCATGTTCTCTTTCATTTCTTAAAGGGAGAAACCAGTTAGAAGTTAGAATCTGGATAATGGGTTGGTTGAGGAAAATATACTGCAGAAGACTGAACACTGAACTTGAAGTTGGGAACATCTGAATTCAAATCTTACCCAGGACACTTACTAGCAAATCACTTAACATCAGTTCTTCCATCTATAAAATGGGGATGAAAATAGCACTTACCTCATAGAAATGTTTCTGTGAGGATCTGTTATGGGCCAGAACTCTGAACTTGAAACAAGGAGCTAAGTCAGTGGAATTGATAGAGACAGTGGTTATCTAGTTTATCATGGTTCAGGATGATTGATTTAATCTTACAACAAAGAATGATTTCCTAGTGATATAATGATTGGTTTATACTTAGTATAAAACATATAAGCTAGCAGTCTCAGCCAAGATTCATTCAGAGAGATTCAAAGGGCAAAGAAGACAGGTAGGAGCTCAAGTTCTTGGAATCAAGGAGAGAGATAGGCCTCATAGAAAGCTAACTGAGCCCCAGGAAAGGAGACAAGACTTCGAAAGAGATAATAAAGGATTTGACTTAACCCCTGGATACTCATGTGGTGATTACTGAACTGAAACGAAGGCTGCTCTCAGAGACCCCAAGGAAACTGAACCAGAGATCATTACATTTTGGCCCCCAACATGGGGCCAAGTACCTTCATCTGTGACCTAGAAATTAGGGTGAGTACAAGAAGGAAACATTGTAAAGGTCTAAAGTAGTATTCCAGTTAAAATGGGACAAATGTTTAGAAAGGAGATTTCTCTACCACAAGGAAAATTTGTTTAAAGCTTGGTTAAACTTATAAAAAGCCAAGGTTTGATTGTAACTTGGAAGCAAGTCATTGAACTTTTAGAAATAGTACAGTGCACATCTCTTGGTTCTCTAGGGAAAAAGAATTCCATCTAGACAAGTAGAAATTAGTAGGAGAGCAACTATGTGAACACTACAATGATAATGGACCTGACTCAATTTCCAAAGAAACACTTTATATATATAACTTAATGCAACTGGCTTTAAGAAATTATATAAGTATAGAATAAGAAAAAAGAAGAAAGAACAGGAGTGGGAGAATCCAGATAAACTGTGTAAAAAGGATAAAGAATCAGATAAGAATGGAATAAAGTACAATTCTGAGTGTAGTATTTCAAAGCAGGAGCCATTAGGGCATTCTCCATACCCTGAGCTACCTTCCTCAATTAACCCCTCATGGGCGGAGGGAGAAGAAGGAGAGGAAGGGGCAGTGACATAATAAGCACCATCTATGAAGCAGCCTATGACAAGATTACAGAAGGCATTAATTAAAGCAAAAAAAGGACAGGATATATCTGATTTAAAAATAAATGCATGCCCTGTGATTGAAGAGCTTGACTCTTCAGGTCAACAAAGGAGAAGATACACTCCTTTTCATCTGGAAAAAATTAAGGATTTGAAAAAGGGTTGCACCCTTTATGGGGCTATGTCGTCTTATATTAAGATATCACTAGAGAATTTGGTTTGTGAAATCTTAACCCCTAGTGATTAGAAATCTATAGGAAGGACATGTTTAGAACCTGGACAAAACTTGTTGTGGCTTTCAGAGTATAGTGAACTATGCAAGGTATAAGTGCAACGAAATAGGCACCAACTAGAAGGTAATGGTCAGTGTGCAGATGTTTTAACATAGATTAATTACCCCATAGCAGCATATGAGCATATGAGCTGCTGCTGCTATACAAGTATGGAGCTCCCTCCCAGGAAAAGATGGAGGGCAAGCCTTCACAAAAATAGAGCAAGGTCCCAATGAACCCTCTGTGGATTTTGTGAGCTGTCTGCAGACAAGTGTCACAAGAACCATGGTAGAATTATGATAAGACAACTGACTAAGGAAAATGCTAATAAGGTTTGTAGAAGAATTATATGGGGACTACACAAAGATGCTCCTTTAGAGGAGATCATAAGACATTGTGCTCCAGTGGGCACAAATGCTTATTATACCCAGGCTATGATGAACATGGGAAGACAGGGTCACTCTTGGCAAGGGACTTCTAGAGAGACTCGCCAATGCTTTCACTGTGGAAAAATTGGGCATCTGAAAGTCCAGTATAAGTACAAAGATAGAATGAGAAGACAGGATGAGAGAATAAAACCCAAAATCTCATGTCCAAAATGCAACTGAGGTTTCCACTGGGCCTCAGAATGTAGATTGACCCAGGGAAATGAGAGGTGAGGCTCAGCTCCAAGATCTCAAACAAAAAACAGGTGGGGCATGATGGCAGCCGAGGTTATACCCAGAGAGTCTTTAGAAGTTCAATACTCTGGTGTGATCTATCAGCCAAAAAGCAATCAAATGGGAGAAAGGGATTACAACTGGGGAGAATACAAGCTTTTTTAACCTGACAGAAGGGCAGTGTCCAGTGCAAACAGCTCCAAAGTAATTTCCAGGTGATGAGGAGAGATCTAGAAAGTGGCAAATAGAAGGAACGAGATAGGTTAAATGCTTGGGAGAAAGGGTTTGCTTGTCTTTCTATAGATGGAGAAGGAATCAGATGCGTGGCAACGAGCACCTGAAGAAAAACAGAAAAAAGAGAAAAACCTTGAAATAAAGGAGAAGACCTAAGAAACATCTGACACTGAAAGAGCATGGCTGATAATAAGATTGTTGCAAAACTTCAAAACCCACAGAAATCATTGGATTTCCTGAGATAAAAAATTGTTGATAAGACTGTTACAGAACTTCAAAACAATAGGAATCATTGGATTATTTGAGACATGACAAGACTGATACAGGACTTCAAAATCTGCAGGAATCATTGCATTCTCCAACACATGATGAGATTATTGCAGGACTTCACAATTTGCAGGAATCATTGGATTCCCTACACACATGAAGTAATGGACAATAGATTCTTTTTAGACTATTTCTAGGACTTATGGACATGTATAATCCCTCATGTTGATTCATGTTATTTGTCACATCACTACTAGTCTGTGTTTTTATGTGCTTATGTAATTTATGTAATTATATGTAATACCTCCCATGTTGATATTATGTATACGTGTTTCAAGTGAGACCCTTCAGAAACCCACTAATTTGGTTTGATTTCCCATTTCCCTTTGGTGTTTTCATCTCCCTTCCTGAGATGTCAGGGAGGATGTGATCACCTCCTTATATAGTGTTTTCACCCTTTTTTTTGAGGAGTCAGGGAAGGTGTAATCACCTCCTTTTTTGGGATTCTTACCTCCTTGAGAAGTCAGAGAGAGTGACCACCTTATGTTCTAAAACAAAAGAAAGCAGGAAGGAAAGGATCAAATGAAATAATTTATATAAAGTGATTTTAAACCTTAGTGTGCTATATTTTAACCAGACTTCTACCCAAACCTATATGGTATGGAGATTTTAAGGGACAAATAGAAGACAATGCTTTGGAAGCCGGTCTCATAATGTCACTAAGTTCTAGAGATTGATAAAATGGAACTTCTCTGAGGAAGAGTGCTCTTTCTTTCTTGGTTTGAGCAAAGATCACCTCTTATTCCCAGTGAAAGGACACATTCCCTCTTATGTATTCTTTGCTTTATTCTAATCTATATAAGTTCTCCAATTTCTATTAGCTATTTGCCAGGAGTCGTAACTGTGAATGGGATGAATTCACCCATAAAAATGGAAGCAGGTAGCAGACTGGATTAAAAACCAGAATCCTACAATGTGTTGTTGCAAAAAACACATTTGAAGCAGAGAAATATACACAGAGAGTAAAGGTAAAAGGCTGGAGCAGAATATATTATACTTAAGCTGAAGTTAAAAAAAAAAAAAAGGTAACAATCCTAATCTCAGACAAAGCAAAAGCAAAAATAAATTTAACTAAAAGAAACAAGGAAGGGAATTGCATCTTGCTAAAAGTATTATAGACAATGAAGTGATACTAATACAAAACATATATATCCCAAGTGGCACAGCATTCAAATTCTTAGAGGAGAATTTAAGAAACTTACAAGAAGAAACAGATAGCAAAACTGTACTAGTAGAAGATCTCAACTTCTACCCTCTCAGAACTAAATAAATATAATAAGAAATTAATTTAGGATGTTAGAAGTTTTAAAATGTTAGATATTGTGTGGATTAAAATTGTCCCAGCTACAAAAAAAAGAGACTAAAGCATAGTTCTGAGTCAATGGCATTTTATTAAAGAGTTCATAATTCCCTCTAATGAAGGGTATTTCAGATCTTCAGAGAATGAGATACCTTCTCCTTTCAGGACCCTATTTTTATAGGACAAGTTGTCTAGACATTCAAGAACAGTTATACCAAATATAGAATAACTCCATCAATTGATAAAAGACATATAAACTAAAATAAGCAAAATAATATGTCATCAAGATTACAAGTTGTGCAAAACAAGAGGCATCTAACTACAAGATAATAAGTAGGCTTTTTAGGTTAGGCAGGAGGAAATTGTGCAAGCTATCACAGGTTGGGTGAAACATGAGACATGCCCATTAATTAAGTCACCTGTTCATGTTGGATAAGAGAGAAAAGTCAGAAGATATAATAATAAATTGGAGGATTTTCTAAGTAATTGAGTTACATTTTCTGTACTATGGTTGATCATCATGACAAAGAAAAATAAAGGTGGAAGGCCTCTAGTTAACTTCCAATGATTAAGCAAGTGAACTTTTCCAATCTGTTGCTCACAGCTTTGGGGCCGTATATACAGCACTTACATTACCCATATGGAATCCTATCAAACTGATTAATATTGATTGAAATAGAGTAGGGATCCATATGAATTATTTCTCACAATATGATAGACTCATGGAGAAAATTGAAAGGAAATAAAAATGAATAAACATTTTTTCTCAATGGTATGTGGCAGCTACTCAAAAATTGACCATATATTAGGGCATAAAAATCTCACAATCAAATACAGAAAGGCAGAAATAGTAAAAAGCATTCTTTTCAGATCATGATGCAATAAAAATTACAAGTAATAAAGGGCCATAGATATATGAAATATTAATTAGGAATTAATCTACTATTAATGAATGAATGGGCCAAATAAAAAATTATAGAAATGGTCAATAATTTCATCCAAGACAATGAGAATAATGATATAACATAACAAAACTTATGGGATAAAGCCAAAGTAATTCTTAGGGGAAATTTTATATTTCTAAATGCTTACATGAAGAAAACAGAGAAAGAGGAGATCAATGAATTGGGCATGTAACTAACAAGCTAGAAAAAAAACACAATTTAAAAATGTACTACAAACAGATAGGATTTATACCAAATGCAGGGCTAGTTTAGAATTATAAAAACTGTCAGCATAATTGACCATATCAGTAACAAAATTAATAGAAATTATATGATTAATTCAATAGATATAGAAAAAGCTTATGACAAAATACAGCACCTATTCCTATTAAAAACACTAAAGAGCATAGAAATAAAATTTTCCTTAAAATGAGAAGCTGTATCTATCTAAAACAATCAACAAGCATTGTATTTAATGAGGATAAGCTAGAAATATTCCCAACAAGACCAGGATTGAAACAAAGATACCTGTTATCATCACTGTTCAATATTGTACTAGAAGTGTTAGCTTTAGCAATGAGGGAATAAAAAAATTGAATGAATTAGAGTAGACAATGAGGAAACAAAACTATCACTCTTTGCAGGTGATATGATGATATATTTAAATAACCCTAGAAAATCAACTAAAAATTGCTTAAAACAATTGACAACTTTAGCAAAGTTTCAGGATATAAAATGAACCCATATAAATTATCAATATTTCACATATTACCAACAAAGCTCAATAGCAAGAGATAGGAAGAGAAATCCCATTTAAAATAACTGTAGACAATACAAAATATTTGAGTGTCTACCTGCCAAGGCAAACCCAGGAACTATATGAACACAACTGCAAAACACTTTTTACATGAATAAAGTAAGATCTAAACAATTGGAAAAATAACAATTTCTCTGGGGTAGACCAAACTAATAAGATAAAATGACAAGTCTACTTAAATTAATTTACTTATTCAATGCCATAGCAATCAAACAACCATATAATTACTTTATCTAGTTAGACAAAAATAATAATATTAATCTAAAAGATTAAAAGGTCAATAGTATTAAGGAAATTTAAAAATGCAAAAGATTGCCTAATGGTACCAGAGCTAAAAATTATATTTAAACATGGCAATCATCAAAACTATTTGGTATAGGCTAAGAATGTAGTGGTATCAAAGGATATAAACAGACAATTTTCAGATGAAGAAATTAAAATCATTTCTAGTCATATGAAAAGGGACTCTAAATCACTATTGATCAGAGAAATGCAAATTAAGACAACTTTGAGATACCACTACACACTTCTCAACTTGGCTAAAATGGCAGGTAAAAGATAATGATGAATATGGGGGAGGGAGGATGTGGGAAAATTGAGACACTGATACATTGTTGATGGAGTTGTGAATGGATCCAGCCATTCTGGAAAGCAATTTGGAACTATGCTCAAGGAGTTATCAAACTGTGCATACCCTTCAATCCAGCAGTGTTTCTACTGAGCTTATATCCTAAAGAGATACTAAAGTAGGGAAAGGGACCCACATGTACAAAAATGTTTGTGGCAGCCCTTCTTTATAGTGGCTGGAAACTGGAAATTGAGCGAATGCCCATCAGTTGGAGAACGGCTGAATAAAGTTATGATATATGAATATTACGAGAATACAGAATTCTTATTGTTCTGTAAGAATGATCAGGAGGATGTTTTCAGAGAGGCCTGGAGAGACATATAAACTGATGCTAAGTGAAGTGAGAAGAAAGGAGAACATTATCATGGCAACAGCAAGATTATACAATGATCAATTCTGATGAATGTGGCTCTCTGAATCATTCAGATGATTCAGGCCAGTTCCAATGATCTTGTGATGAAAAGAGCTATCTACATCCAGAGAGAGAACCGTGGGAACTGAAAGTGGATCACAACCTAACATTCTTACTCTTTTCATTGTTTCTTTGATTCAAAGATCAAGAAAAAATTTTTTTTTGTTTTCTTTTCCATTTTTTCCTTTTTGATCTGATTTTTCTTGTGCAGCAAGATAATTGTATAAACATGTATACATATATTAGATTTAACATGTTTAACATATATTAGATTACCTGCCTCTAAGGGAGGATGCAGGGGGAAGGAGGGGAAAATTTGGAACACAAGGTTTTGCAAGGATCAATATTGAAAAATTATCCATGCATATGTTTTGAAAATAAAAAGCTTCAATAAAAAATAAAGAAATATAATGGTAAATCAATGGAGTAAGTTAGGTACACAAGAAACTGTAGTAAATGACCATAGTAATCTACTGTTTAATAAACCCAAAGACTCCCTCCCTCCCCACCCCGCTTCTAGAATAAGAACTCATTATTTAGTAATATGTACTGGGAAAATGGGGAAATAGTATGACAGAAACTAAGCATAGATCAACATCTCATACACTATGTCAAGGTAAGTTTGGAATGAATTTATAATTTAGACATAAAGGATGATACCATAAGCAAATTAGGGGAGCAAGAAATGGTTTTCGTGTCATATCTTTGGAGAAGGGAAGAATTTGTGACCAAATAACAGATAAAGAACTTTATGAAAGGTAAAATGGATAATTTTGATTACAGTAAATAAAAGGTGTTTGCACAAACAAAACCAATGCAAACAAAATTAGAAGGAAAGCAAAAAGCTGGAGAATAATTTTGGTAGCCATTATTTCTGATAAAGGCCTCATTTCTGAAATATATAGAGAACTGAATCAAATTTAGAAGAATATAATTCATTCCTCACTTGACAAATGGTCACAGGATATGAACAAGCAGTTTTCAAATGAAGAAACTGAAACTATCTACAATCATATGAAGAAAATTTTCTAAATCACTCTTGATTAAAGAAAGGTAAATTAAAACAACTCTGAGGTATCACCTCACACCTATCAGATTGGCTGATATGACAGAAAAAGAAAATGACAAATATTGAAGAAATTGAAAATTGAACAGTAATGCATTGCTGGTGGAGTTGTGTTCTAGCCATTCTGGAGAGCAAAGGGCTATAAAAACTGTGCATATCTTTTGATTCAGCAATATCACTACTAGGTCTATATCTCAAAGTGATAATAAAAAAGTGGGAGGAAGGACACATATGTAGAAATATAATTACGGCAGCATTTTTGGAAATTGAGGGGATGCCCATCATTTGGGAAATGGCTGAACAACTTGTGGTATATGAATGAAATGGAATACTACTGTGCTATAAGAAATGATGAGCAGGCAGATTTCAGAAAAACCTGAAAAGACTTAGATGAGCTGATGCTGAATAAAGCAAGCAAGAGAATGTGCACAGTAACAGTGATACAGCAATGCAATGATCCAAAACAATTCCAATGGACTCATGATGAAAATTACTGTGCTATAAGACATTATGCATATACTGAGTACAGAAATATTGGAAAAAATTTTTATGAACTAAGGTAGAATGAAATAAGCAGAATCAAGAAAACAATACATGTAACTACAATAATGCAAATTGAAAGAATGGAACACCAAAAAAGTCAAAATTAAATATAACAAAATCATAAAGATAAAGTAGAATTAGAATTAATAACTATTAGATATCACTGAATCTTCATTGCCAATTGTCTCAACTTTTGTTTTGGCCAGTGGACTTCAATAACTCTGGAGGAAAAAATAAGGCTTTACATAGCTTTGACTTACTTAAAACCAATTCATGAGCAAATCAAAACATCATTCTCATGATGTCATTGGTCCTCTTCAAGAACAAAAAACAAACAATGAGAAGATATCCTCAATCTATGCTTTGGTGGATGTGCAAAGTCTACAGGTGTTATAATTTGCAGGAGTTTTCAGACTTTTTCTATATATTGATCAGTTTTGCTGACTTTTTTTTTCCTCTCCAAAAAATACTATCTGTCATAGAGGAGAGACAGGAGGAAGAATACATGGGATTCTACAGTAATGTAAGAAATAGAAAACATCAATTAAAACAGATGAGAGCATAATTGGGAAATTTCAAGGAAAGAATAACATAGAAACTTTAGTAATAGTATCAATAATGCAGGCAACTAACATTTATGTTGTACTTTTCAGGTTTGCAAAGTTTCTAATGTATTTTTTCCAATTTATCCTCATAATCACTGGAAGTTATTCCAGGTATTAATATTTCCTTCCCATCTTTTTTGTTTTTGTTGTTGAACAAACTAAAAGTTATTATGACTTCCAAATGAAAGAATGCACAAAACACCTTCAAATAAATGAAAGTTCATTTCTCAGATATATAGGAAAATGAAACTAATTTTAAAAAATAAACAATTGTAATAAATATTGTAATTATATATAGATTACATACATTATAATAAATAAATAAATGATCAATGGTCAACAGATATGAACAAGCAATTTTCAGAAGAATAAATCAAAGTTATCAATAGTTACATGAAAAATGCTCTAAAGCATTTTGATTAAAGAATTAATTGATTAAAGATCAATTTGATAAAAAATTAATCAAAGGATATTGATTAAAGAAGTAAAATTTAAAACAGCTCTGAGGTATCATTTCACTCCTCTCATATTGATTGACATGATAGTATACAAAAATGACAACAAGAGAGGATGTAGAAAAATTGGGACTTTAATGCTTTGTTAGTGGAGTGGTGAACTATTGGAGAACAATTTGGAACTATGACTACAAAGTTATAAAATTATGGGTACACACCCTTTGACCCAGAAAAAATACTAATAGGTCTGGATCCCAAAAAGATCAAAGAAAAGGCAAAAGGCAAAGAAATACTTATAGCAGCTCTTGTAGTGGCAAAGAATTGGAAATTTAAGAGGTGTCCATCAAGTGGGGAAAAATTGAAAAAGTTATGGTTCGTGTTTGTAGTGGAGTATTATTGTGCTATAAGAAGTGACTAGTAAAATGATTTCAGAAACACCTGAGAAAAAATATACAAACTGAGGCAAAGTCAAGTACAGAACCAGGAGAACATTGTACACCATAAAAACAATATTGTAAGCATGATCAATTGTAAAAGATTTGGCAGCTCTGATTAAGAGAGTAAGCCAAAGCAACTCTAAAGGACTCATGACGAAAAATGCTATCCATCACCAGAGAAAGAACAGATGAATACTTAAGTGCAATTTGAAGTACATTTCTTCACTAGATTTTTCTTGTCTTTTCTTGTCTGGTTGGGTTTTTGTTTTGTTTTTTGCAATATAGCTAACATAGAAATATATTTTGTATGACTTCACATGTACAATTGATATCATATTGTTTGCCTTTCTGATTGAAAGGGAAGGTGTATGAATGAAGCAGAGAAGTTAGAACTCAAAATTTTAAAAAAATGAATGAATCAATGATAATTTTTTTAAAGAAAGAAAAAAATTCAAATACAAAATATCTATAACATATACCTGACATCCATTTTGCAACCCTGGATTTAAAAAGAAATGATTCTCAATATTTAACCATCAATATTTTAACAAACCATACTATAATTGTACCAAAAATTAAAGTCAAACTCAATGGTCTATTATTTAAAGACTTCACCCTCCTCCCTTTTTGGAAAATTAGAATATCTGCCCCTCTCTTGTTTTATGATACGTCTTCCTTTCTTCATGACTTTTTGGCTCAGGAATCACATCTGCCAGTTTTTTCAGTACCTAATGGCATAATTTGTCCAGGTCTGGTGATGTTAACTCACAGGTAGCTCTTGATGCTTTCCCTTGCAATTTTCTCACTTATCTTGAGTTTTAAAAGCCTGTTATCCATTTTTGTTTTATTCTTCCCAATCCAAAGTTCATTCTCCTTTGTTGGGAAAACAGAATAAAAATCAAATGATTCTGTCTCTCTGGCACTCAGTTTCCTCATCTATAAAATGAAAATTTAGAATCAGGTAATCCCTAATTTTGTACTGGCTTTTGTACCCTATGCTTATTTAATATGTAGCCTCAGGGAATGTTGGATAGCAGGGGATTATGCCTGCAATATGACCTCTTCCAGGGACTCTGTATGGGATGCTCAAGGCTGCATTTTCACGGAACATATTGAATCATTAGCCTGCCAGTCTGGGGAAATATATACCTTTTACACTTTTCTTCCTAAAGGAAGATGGGGGCAGCAAGGACTTGACAATTTTGATAATTCTGTCCAGATTCCTTGGTACACTGGTTATTTGTCTGATTTTTAGTTTTTTCTCCAGGCAAAAGCTTGATTATTTCAGTGAATTATGGAGGACAATCTCCTAGATATTAAGAAAAGTTATAAGCTATAAGTTTTGTCCTAGGGTTTCTACTTTTTAAAAAATAGTTAAAAAAAAAATAACTGTACTATTCTCCCAGTCACTGGAAAAGTTCATTATTCTATCCTCCAGTAGAATATGTCCCTTGAAGCTTATATTCTTGTACTATATTATATAGTGTTTAATTTATCTTTGAATTCTTAGTATTCTGAACATTGGTAAATAGTCCCTTAAGAAATTTTTGTTGACTAAATGATTGTTTGACTGACTGAATAATTGAATAGGTAAAAAATGGATCACCACCTGCCCAAGATACTGTAAAATAGATTTTTCTTCAGATATAGGTTAGACTAGATGGCTTCTGACTATAGATTAGACTAGGGGTCTTTTCCAACGTTTGAGTCTATAGTCTGATGGATATAATAAGCAATACATCTTTTCATATCAAGAATATCATAAATAAGTCACATTTCCCCCCTTCAGCAGAAGCAGTATGGCCAAGAAGGAAAAATGGCTGGAGCCAGAATCAGAGCTCCTAAAATCATTTCCCAACTGTACCACTTAGAATGTATGTGACCTTGGCAAATTTTACTTAACTCTCTGGACTTCTATTTCCTCACCAATAAAAACAAAGGATTGGACTAGTAGATGACCTCTAAAATTACTTCCAGGTCTAAATCTATGATCCATATATATAATGTGAATTGTAAGCACATGAGTCATTTCTGCCCCAGGAACTGAAGTGACTCATCACACATATTCTAAAATGTTAAAAGTTGGTTTTTTCCCCATTTTTTCCCTGGTGCTCCTTCACCGTCAAAATGAACAGATGCATTCCACATCACATGAATCTCATGGAAACGGGCCAACCATTTTCTTAGCAACCAAACTCCTGTCTCCTGTGCTATGCATGATGAACGAAAACAGCCTGTTGATGGCTTAAAATAAACCTGCCCTTTTCTATTTAGCATTTTATCAAATGAAAGTAATTTCTTTTGCGGATGAATTTAGTTCAGCTCCAAAGGATTTCTTCTTTTCTTCATGGGGAGGCTGAAGAATCAGAATTGTCATTCCAGAGAAAGGAAATACTATGCTTAGAAACAAAAGGCAGCCAGCATTCAGGGAGCAGTTTGAGATCTGTGCAGGTAAAGCCAAGAAATCTTTGTCAGTTTCCCCTCCTTTTAATATTTCTTACACAATTTAATATGAAATTAAAACCAAAGCCATTTCTCCATTCCTGAATTGTTGTTGTCACGTTGGTGGACTTAAGGAGCATTCATGAAATGTCAATGACTGTTTGGGGGGCTTCTGTGGAGTCCCGCATTTGCATTTCTTTGATATAATGCATTTTTGTCTCAGGTTAGTTTATTTCAAGGACTTGGATGTGCCAAAACTTTGAATTGAATAATTCTGCCACAACAGGGTAGAGTAGGACCTTCTCAGGAGTACCAGGGAAACTGGGATGAGCATTGTAAAGGTGAGCACAGAGAAGGAGAACAGCAAGAAGGAGATCCAGGACCTTTCTTCATGTCAGCAGTTAAATTCCTGAAGATGACTATTCATCCAAGGTGAACTTGTATTACTTGTGTTTCTTTAAATGTGTGTGTCTCTGTACAATATAAATTTTACATATGTATATATAATATACACGTGTACAGAATTATATAATGTTAAAGTTAGAAAGGACTTTAGCAGTCATTTAATCCAACCATTTTCATTTTATAGAGGGAAAACTAAGGCCCAGAGAAGTGACATGTACTCAGACATATTTTTTAAAAAATTAAAATATCGGGGCAGTTAGATGGCACAGTGGGTCCTGAAGTCAGGAGGACCTGAGTTCAAATTTAGCCTCAGACACTTAACATCTCTTAGTTGTGTGATCTTGGACAATTACTTAAACTCAATTGCCTCAGCAAAAATAAATAAATAAATAAATGAAAATTAAAAAATAAAAGTATTGTGTAAGGCTCTTAACTTAGAAAGCAGCAAGCTTTTGTTGCTGATGGCCAAAGCAGCACATACCTCTTGAGGCAATAGAATGGAGTTAGCTGGCCTAACACTAATACAGTCAGATCAGGTTCCTTATTATCTTTTATTGGCACTGCCTTTCTGAAGACAAGGAAAATTAGAATTCTGAGTGAGTGGCAACACTACTTAAATATCTGCTTTATCTCCCCAAAGCGAAGTCCTAACTGTTCACTACCATTAAGCAACCCACTGGACAACATTCTGTCAGGGCAGTTTTTAAATACACCTTAAGGGAATGAAGTCACAACAAAATATAAATCCCAGGCCCTGCTAAATCAAATCCTTCAGGATCCTGGTCTCTCTCTGTTTTGTATGCAGTGTACCATAGAAGAACTGATTCCAGAGTCAGGGGGCAAATAAGTCTCAGAGGCTTATTACCTATGTGACCTTGTGGGCAAGTCATTTAAATTCTTTAGGATTTAGTTTCCTCACCAATAAAATGGGGAGGGGAAAAGGCTGAACTAGAGAGCTCATGAAGTCCCTTCTAGCTCTAATTCAATGATCCTTTAATGTTCTAAGTCAGTAGCATGTAATAAATATCCTCAAAAATATATGATGATTTGGTTTCTAAAATTGTACAATATACTAGGTATATAAGTGAACTAGCCTTTCAAAGTAGATACTATAAAAAGAGATGATTCTATATTTCAGCATCTTCTGATTCCACAGTGGTTTATTCATCAGGACTTTCTTTGTGTTTGCATTTGCCATGTGGCCCTGTAAGAGACACCTCAGAAAACTGTACGTATCAATTCAGATCACTGGGAAACTGTCACAGAACCTGAAAGTGTTAAAGCTGCTTTTGCAGTTGTCTTTTTTGATTCCAAGGATGAGCACAGACTCTCAAAGTCTGTCTCCTTTTGTATCCTGGCTAATTGAGCTGTTCCTTCTAATGTCAGGAAATCCAGAAGACCAACAGCCTGTTGATGACATCTACAGGGCATTCTTTTGTATATCTAAGACCTATCTCTGATGGTCATTTATTGCTTCGTAGCAGAATTGAAGGGAATCATGGAAGGAAACTGGGAGAAATTTCAAAAAGCTGATCTCTGGACTTGCACCAAGTAGAATTCAAGAAAGTAAGTTTCCTTTCCTTTCTCTGTCCCACAGGTTCCTTATTCATCTAAACTAGCAATTTCAAACACTTTTTAAGGCATTTTCCCCTCTTTTTAGCCAGCCATGTAGCCTGGCATGTGACACATATCATAATCTACTGTGAAAGAACTCCAACTTTAATTATAAGAATGATCATCCCATCTACAGATGTAAACTGCTTGAAGTTTGGATTTTTGTCTTTTTATTCCCAGTGTCTAGGACAGTGTCTGGCACTTAAGTATTTATGTACTGAATTGAATTAAATTACAAGGATTGAATTCTTAAAACAATCATTCCATCAGATTTTTCCATAGTTACTTAAAATTTTTGTTGGTCCTAAAACATAGTTAAAAACTATATCACGTTTTTAATAGTGATCTAACTCTATTTAGTTTTTTAATCTTTTATTGATGCTTTTTGGATTTTTTGGGCTACAGTCATATCCCAATATCTAACCCTCCCTGCTCCATTACAATCAGTCTTTATAACAAAGAAAACTAGTTAAGTAAAACCAAATGACATTACAATCACAGCTAATAGGACATACTCATTTATTTTTGACATTTGGTGCTAGAAATTAGGCTCTTTCCCAAATTTTTGTATTTCTCAAAGCTTTTATGTTTTCTTGGTATAGTTAGAGTTTTGTCTTCCATCTGAAGGTCTCAGCAAGATGAATCATTTAGAGATAAAGAAAATTTCTTTTTCTTCCTTCTTAGTCTTTTTTTTTCTTTAAAAAAATTGCTACAAGTTGAATTCTGTTGGTTTCCCTCTTTCCTTCTCTCTTTCCCTCCCAATCCTGAACTAGAGAAGGCCAACATTTGACATTTATATGTATGTGTGTGTCTTCACACACAAACACACATATACACATATATGTATATCTGTATTTACACAAATGTACACATATGTGAAACCACACAATACATGCTTCCATATATCAATTCTTTCACTGAGAATGTATAGCATCTTCGTTCATAGGTTCTTTGAAGTTGATGTGAATATTCATATTACTCAGAATAATTTAGTCATTCGCAGTTACTCTTAAAACAATATTATTGTCACTATATACAGCATTCTTTTGGTTCTGCTCATTTCACTCTCTATTTTTTCTTGAGTGTTTTCATGTTTTCCTAAAAATCAATTTGCTCATCATTTCTTACATGAATAGTATTCCATCATGAGCATGTACCATTTTTCAGCCATTCCCCAATGGAGGGATATCCTCTCAATTTCCAGGTTTTGCCATCACAAAGAAATTGCTACAAATATGTTAGAATGTATATGTTTCCCCCTCCCCCCCTTTTTTTTCCCTGATCACCTTGGGAAACAAATCTAATAGTAGTAGTGCTGAGTCAAAGGGCTTATAGTTTTTTAACTCTTTGGTCATAATTTCAGATTGGTCTTCAGAATGGTTGGATCAGTTCACAATTCCTAATTTTTATTTTGTCCTATTTATTATTATCTGAATTTTTATTATTATTATTATTATTATCTGAAAAAGATGCACTTACTATTTCTGCTTTTAAGCATTTAGCTATAAAGTTATTATGCCCTATTATATGGTCAATTTTACAAAAATTCCATGTACCACTGAGAAAACTCCTTTATACATATTCTTTCTCAGAACTAAATAAAAAAAAAAACAAATTATTAATGTCCTAAGTTTTCAACATTCTCTCCATCAATTGTCATTTTCTTTTATTTTAGCCAATTTCATAGGTATAAGTTTAATTTTCATTTCTCTTTTTTAAACTGCATACTCAATTCATTAATCTATTTCTCTACTTTATTAATATAAGCATTTAGAGGTATAATTTTTCCTCTGATTACTGCTTTTCATGTATCCCATAAATGTTGTCTAACTATTAGCATTCTCTTTAGAGAAATTATTTGTTATTTCTATGACTTGTCTTTAATCCCTTCATTCTTTAAGATTAGGTTATTTAGTCTCCAATTAATTTTTAATCTGTTTTTCCATGATCCTTTACTACATGCATGATTTGTTTTATATATGTGTGTGTATATATATGTTTATGTATAATTATTATTAAATGCAAATAATTGCATTATTATCTGAAAAGGATGTACTTACTATTTCTGCTTTTAAGCATTTAACCATAAAGTTATTATGCCCTATTATATGGTCAATTTTATAAAGATTCCATGTACCACTGAGAAAATTCCTTTATACATATTCTTTCTCAGAACTAGATAGAAAAAAAAAAAATAACAAAGATAAGAAAGAGGTCATGGAGATGAATATAATTTTATATAAACTAGATATCTGGAGAGATTTGAATGGGAATTAAAAGGAATTGTTGAAATTGAAAAGTTGAAGTACTCCATTATTATAGCTTTGTTATTTATTTCCAATCGTAATTCATTTACCTTTTCCTTTAAAAAATTGGACTCTGTAGCATATGGTGCATGTGTGCTTAATGTTACTTCATTATCTATGGTAAGTTTTAATATAATTTACTTCCCCTGTTTGTCTCTTTTAATTAAATCCATTTTAGCTTTAATTTTGTCTGAGATCATGATTATTACCCCTTCTTTTTTTTTTTTTTATCAGCTGAAGCATAGTAAATTCTACTCCAGCCCTTTATTTTTACTCTATGTGTGTCTCTCATTTTAAAAGTGTTTCTTATAAACAACATATTGCAGGATTCTGGTTTTTGGTCCATTTTTCTATCATTTTTCATTTTATGGGTGAATTCATTCCATTCACATTTAAAATTATAATTACTAGTTGTTTATTTCCCTCTATCCTCACTATTTATCTTTTTTTCTCTCTTCTTACCCTATCCCTTCTCAGTAATCTAATTTATTTCTGACCACTACCTCTCTAATCCATATACCTCTTTAAGAGACTCTCTTTTATCCTCATCCTCTTGCCCTTAAATTTCTCTGTAAGTTAAAAAGACTTTTATACCCTACTAGATGTAAATGTTATTCCTTATTTAACATAGTTACAGTGAAAACAACAGTGGGCCTTGATACCAGTGCCCCAACGGGCTCTTCTTCCTCCCTTTTTTTCTAGTCTTCTCTCCTATTCTTCCCATGATCAGCCACTGAACACCTCCATGGGGCAAAAGCTCTGGAAGCTAAGGTTACCACTGACACACCTGTCCCCAGGCCTTGCTATTTGCTGACTTGGCAGTAACAACCTATCTAATCTGCCCTTTGCTCAGGCCAGACTATCACCCAGGAAGGGTGGTCCTTTTTCTAATTGCCTCCCAAATTGTCCTAGGCTGGACAATGGTTTTTCCCTGACTTTTAATTATTTTGTCACTTTAAAATTCACTTTGAGGCATTATTTTAAAATATTTGGGAGTGCCGGAGATTTGGGTGAACCAGATTATTGTCTACCTTATTCTACCATCTTCCCTACTCCTTCTTTATCTTTAATTAAATAGTGACATTAATTTTTTTTAAAAAAAAGAAAAAATAGTGACAAAATCTTAGTATATTTTTTTCTCTAGGGACAATACAAACTCAGTATTTAAGGGCCCAAGGGACTAATTACATGGAAGAAAATGGGGACATAAAGTAATCATTTCTCTGGAGACATTTAAGAATAATAATGAAGCCCTTCAGTCTAGGCTGGTTCAGGAGCAACTCTTCTTAGCAGCAAGGAATGGAATGGATATGATATCTTCTGGTTTATGATTTTACACTATGCCTCTACCCCTTTCCAAAGCACTGAAATCTGGAAGCAATGTTCTATTCTAAGACTTTTGTCATTAAATAAGATTAGGTTTCCACTAGAATTTGCATATGAGTCTAAGAAAGAGGCCTTTCCTCCTTCAGACCCACAGAGTGACTTAGCTTTTCCTGCCTTCTAACCAGAGTATGTTTGGAGAAATGTTGGGACTGAACTTAGATAGGGTTTGTAAATAAAAGTCCTCCTTCAGCAGGGCTATAAATTGTATTTCTAATTCATGGGGAAAGGATACTACTCCAATCAGGGACCAGGGGTTAGGAAGAAATTTTAAAATGCATCTAATTAGAGTCTCTTCACCTTATCCTTTCAATGAACTCTTCCCAAACCAATTTCTGCTGTAGATTAGCAAAAGCAGGCTCTTCTATTATGCGACCCACATAGTGGTTCAATTTCTAATTAGAAGTTGATGAAGTTCTTTCATTTACTACAGTATCATTTGCACCACATTTTCCAACTGCATTAAGAAGTTAAATTATCTCACAGAAGATAATAAAAGACAGGGGAATTTACTCAGCAGGCTAGTAAAAAAAAAAAAAAAAAAAGCATATTTGGGCCTGAATTCACTGTTTCTTTCTGCAACATAGAACAACATTTAGGTAAATCCCTTGGGAAAAGAGGATGCAGAATCACTAAGGGGGAATAAGTATGACCTAGTTAGCAAGGAGTCAGGAGTTCCTGGCAGTATTTAGGGCCTCCCACTCAAGTTTTTTCTGACTGCACATTGAGTCCAAGGGACTAGTAGAGGGGACATTAACAAAAATTCTGACCAAGCAGTCTATGCAAAAAAGGGGGAGATGCAGTGAAGGAAGATTGTATTTTAAAAAGCAGACATAGGACTTAGTGAGACCTCAGGTAGAAAAAGAAACTTAATGAAACCTTTGAGAGAGATCTGATATGGTGAAATCTATCCAGATGGTCAGAAGAAAGCTGCAAAACTACATGACCCCTCCCCACCATCATACAAAAATAATTAATAATAATAATGTTAATGGATTTTTAACACAATTTAAAAGTTGTATAAGTAGAAAAGGACTTTTAAAAATCATTTTAACTTCATTATTCATTTTTCATTCCCTCTCAATCCTAAAACCCTATTGATCGCATAAGGGCCGTTGGAAACTAGAGAGAAATTATTTGGCAGGGAGGGAAATGGCTTTGCAAGGTTTTTTCCATGGAGGCCTGGATTTTCAACTTACATCTCATTACTTTTACATGACTATAAAAATAAAGAGACTGATTTTCCTGTGTGGTTTATAAACTGGCTGTTAAGGTAATTCCCAAAGAAGAGTTCCAGAAACAATTACTTAGAAGGGGCTAACAAATACTTGTTGGACCATATAAGATTTTGTTGAGTTTGGTGATGTGGCATAGTAGGCTGGTGAGTTGGCCTTGAAGCCAGAAAAACTTAAATTCAGGTCCTAACTCTGAGTCATACTGGCTCTGTTACTCTGTTATTTAACCTCACATCATATCTCAATGTCTTAGGTCAAAGGTGTCAAACTGGAGGCCCACTAGCCTCAAGTAGCCTATAAAATTCGATAGGAACCAAATTAAAAGGTAAATATTTAACAAAATAATAAAAATATAATATTACATAGACAATATTAACTTGTGCCTTTCTAAATTAAAATGTGACTTAGAGGGATCTGTTTTTATTTGAATTTAACATCACTGCTCTAGATAACTCTCTAAGACTATATAGGTTTCATAAAGGTGCTAACCTGTATTCATAGAGGGAATTTTCTCACTGGTATAGCTCCCCATACCAGTGAAACCTCAGTCCAGTTCCTATCCCTCATTCTTTGTATGGCTAATCCTCACTTATATTATGGTCTGATGGCACATCGTATCATAGAGATGTCCCCGGGGCTCTTAAAGGCTGTGAACTTAAGCGTTAGTATATCTTACCAAAATGGAAAGGCTTCAAGTATTGGATTATTGATCTTAGTCTATAATCATTTCTAGTTGAATGCAGACATTGGCAAGGAGGTAATGAAAATTTTTTGGCTGCAGTAATTCACAAAGCTCATCCACTGAAGCAAGGAGAGATTTGTGATCTGAGTATGTGGAGGTAGTACCCATATTGATGAAATCACAGATCTAATAATAATGATGATTAAAACTACCAATTATGTAATGCCTTAAAGTTTTCAAACTATCTTACACTTTAACCTCTGATTTTCATAACAACCCTCATTTTGGAGATTAAGAAACAGTTCAATGGGATTGAGTAACTTTTCTAAAGTCATATATGCAGTTAGTGAAAAAGTCAGGACTTGAGACCTGAACCTTCAGAAAGTTCCTTTGTGAATATTCAAGGACATGAGAACCAAGACCCCTATTTCTATAAAAATAAATTCATATAGCCATGATGTAAATCATGATTTACATCAGACTCTTTCCTTTTCATTTTCTCCCCCATTCATCACTTCAATCACTTATTATACTTAAATGATTCCAAAGCAGAAATGCTTGAGAAAGAATACAGCTTCTCTCCACCAATTATTGCCCTGTGATGCCAGGAAAACTAATAAACATCAGAAATGTAACTTTTCCTATATGAAAAAGGGAAATCTTAGAAACCATTTACCTTTATTACTTTCTTCCTGCCTAGCTCCATTTGAAGTCAGTCTGATGTGGGGGTCACAGACAGTTAATAGAGGTTTTCTTTGAAATGAGAACCCAACAACCTACAGCATCCCAAATCTTTTATTCTCCCACAGCATTAATTGGATCTAGAGAATATATTCATTTTGGATACATAAATTGTGGTCTCTGTCTTTTCATTTTCCTAACATGAATGCTAATATATCACAAAAATTACTCATTTGGAGAGGCATTTCTCACCAACTATAGAAATTTAAAAGACCAAGACTTGATAAATTCTCTAAAACATTTTAAGAAAGCAGAGATACCTGAAACAATGCAAAAGACATTTCCTAGAATGGGAAATGAGAAAAGCATTTGAAACTAAGGTTAACAATTTCTTAGCTTAGCTTTGTTTCAGTTCACCTATTACATAACCTTGAGCAAATCACCAAGCAATTTTGTTAATTTTTGTTTGATTGTTTCTTTATGTTTTTTTCCACAACATAGCTTGAGAGATTTTGGCTTGTTATTTTATCTCTTTAAATTATTATTTTCCTTTGAATTCAAGGAAATGATTCAGAGAGCAACAAAGAAGCACTGGAAAACCAAGAGAATGAGAGATCAAGAGAAAAAGGAAAGAAGAAAGGAAGGAAAGAAGAAAGAGGAGAAAGGAAGGGAGGAAGGGAGGAAGGAAAGAAGAAAGGAAGAAAAGCAAGAAGGAAGGAAGGAAGGAAAGAAGGAAGGAAAGAAGAAAGGTAGGAAGGAAGGAAAGTAGGAAGGAAGGAAAGAAAGAAGGAAGGAAGGAAGGAAGGAAGGAAGGAAGGAAGGAAGGAAGGAAGGAAGGAAGGAAGGAAGGAAAGAAGGAAAAAAGGAAGGAAGGAGGGAGGGAAGGAAAGAAGGAGGGAAAGAAGGAGAGAGGGAGGGAAGGAAGGAAAGAAGGAAGGAAGGAAGGAAGGAAAGAAGGAAGGAAGGAGAAAGGGAGGGAAGGAAGGAAGGAAGGAAGGGAAGGAGGGAAAGAAAGAAGGAAGGGAAGGAAAGACGGAAGAGAAGGAGGGAAGGAAGGGAGGGAAGGAAGGAGGAATTCCTTAGTTGGGCTACTTCTGAGATGTAGACAGGAAAAAAATTGTACCTCTCTCTTTGAGATAAAGATAACCTTTCTTTTTTCAACAGTAATAGAAATGCACAACAGGATAAAAGGACAATATTCATGGTTGGCATTCTCTTTTCTTTTCACTTTTTTTCTTTTTTCCCCTAAGATGGCAGCACCATTGGATGAATAGTGAGCTTAACTGGAAAATGAGAGTAGTCAGGGACATTATGGGCAACAAGAATTAGAACTTCCCCCAAAACATAATCCAGAATCAACTGAGGTCTAGCAGTTACTAGGATTTCAATTTACTTAAATGTTAATAAGTTGGGGAAAAATGTTATCTTTCTCACTTTTTCTTAATGCATGAACCTGAGATGAGGGTGAAGGTGGGGTGAATATTTCCCCTGCATTTCTTTTTCATAAGCCATGTGTGTAAAGATTTAAAATTTTTAAATTCATATCAAAGAATAAGAGGCATAAGTTCAAAGAGAACTTGCATTGAATTTCATATTATTCAAAACTACATTATCTAAAAATTATAAGTCTCTGAATCTGTAAATATCATGAAAAATGATCCAAGAAAGAATATGTCTATGGAGTAGAAACCATAAGTCAGTAAAAAAAAAAAAATAGTAGATTTCATCTTTTAATATTTGATCAATATTACATTTTATCTCCTACACTAAATTAAAGATTTGTCTTAACTGAATTTTAAAAGGGACACTTCTGAGCCAAGCATCCCAAAGTCAAAGAAGATAGGACCACCTTACTTATAAGCTATTAGCCCTGATAGAAAGTGACTAGCCAGAATGTACTCCTGAAAGTCTTTAAAAAAAAAAAAAATAGCTCGTGGGCCACCTGGTGGTGGATTCAGATATTATATTCTGAGCTAATTTAAACTCTTAGCTGGATACTTAACTTCAATAAACATTTATTAAGAAACCAAATGCCAGGCATTATACTAATTACTGGAAATAATCCTCTTGATCTCTCATTTTCTTGATCTTTCAGTTTTTCTTTGTCTCTCCATTACTAAGTAGTGGAAATACAAAAAGAGGGAAAAGTCAGTCCCTAAACCTCAAGGAACTTACAATCTAACCTTTTCTTCTTTTCTTCCTACTTTTTCCTCTTTATCTCTCATTCTCTTGCTCTTTCAGTTTTTCTTTGTCTTTCCATTACTAAGCACTAGAAATACAAAAAAGAGGGAAAAGACAGTTCCTAATCTCAAGGAACTTACAGTCTAATGGGAGAAATAAAACAAATTATACAAATTATGTTATGTACTGGATAAATAGGAAATCAGAACCAGAAGGAAGGCATTGGAAGGAGTTAGAGAAGGTTTGCTGTAAAAGGTAATATTTTAGTAGGACTTAAAGAAAGCCAGGGAGGTCAATAGTCAGAGTGAAAAAGGGAAAATATTCCAGGAATGGAGGACAGACAGAAAAAATGGCCAGAATTAAAGATATGTTATTCATGGAACAACCAATAAGCAGTATCAATGGATCCAAGACTACATGTTCAGGAGTAAAGTGTAAGAAGAGGGGGCTAAGTTATGAAGGGCTTTGAATGCCAAACAGAGCATTTTGAATTTGACTCTAGAGTAAACAGGGAGCTACTGGAATTTGTTGAAGGTAGAGAAAAGTGAGGGGGGTAGATGGATTAGAATGGGGAAGACATTTGAGGAAAGCTAATCCAAAGTAGGCTATTAAAATAGGTCATGCATAAGGTGATAAGGGTCTTCACCAGGATGATAGAAGTATCAGAGAAGATAAGGAGGCATATAGATGAAATGTTGCAAATCAATAGTCTTTGGAAACAATTTGGATATGGTAAAAGAAAGTGGGATGAGAAATGATGAGGAGTGCAGAACAGTTCCTGGGGCCCAGGAAGGATGGTGCTTTTTACAGAAATAGGGAAGATAGGAGGATAGTAATGTTTAGGGATAAAGATATGGATTTCTATTTTGGACATACTGAGTTTAAAATATCTGACACTGGACCTCCATTGTGAAATGGTGAAAAATTGTAGAAGATGCAAGATTGGAAGTCAGCAGAGAAATGGGAGCAGGATAGGTAGATTTGAGAATCATCAGCATAGAGGGAGAAAAGAAGATCTAAGACAGAACCTTGGGGGACACATACAATTATAGGGCATAATCTGGAAGAGAAGCAGGCAAAAGAGACAAGGAAGAAGTGGTCAGATATTTAGGAAAAAACCAGTGTACCAAAAATTCAGAGAAAATGGAAGAAAGAGCAATTAAAAGTGTCAAAACTGCAGAAAGTTCAAGGAGAACAAGGATTGCAAAAAGGTCATTAGATTTATCAACTAAAAAAAATCACTAGTAACTTTAGAGAGAGAATTTTCATTGGAAGATAAAAATGAAAGCCATATTGTAAAGGGTTAAAAAGAGAGTGAGAGGAGGAAAAAGAAGTGATATCTATTGTAGACAGCCTTTTCAAGGAGTTTGGTTAGAGAAATAGGACAGTAATTAGGAATAGAAGGACAATTTGAGGATTTTTCAGAAGAGGTGGGCGTTTTTATGATTAGTAGAAAATGAACCTGTAAACAAGGAAAGATTGAAAATAAGTAAAAGTATGAGCATGAGAGGGAACAATCTGTTGGAGGAGATGGATAGAATGGTATCACTTGAACAAAGAGGGTTGTTTTCCATAGTAAAGAATAAGGCTGCTTCGTCATGTGAGATAAGGTTGAAGAAGGGGATGATAGCAGAAGGCATCTGAGTGACAGAAAATGATAAAGCAAGGGAAAGGAGTGCACAATGAATGGCCTCAAATTAGTTGAGAGTGAAGCGAAAGTGAGTCAGTGGAGGCTTAATGAAGTATGCAAAAGTTTAGAAGGGCTATTGTGGAGAGTGGGTTAGTGAGTTGATGTGGGAGACAAAGTAGGATTGCCTAGCAGAAATGAGGGCTCAATTGGGATGGTCAGTGATCAGTAACAAGTTTAAGGAAGAAAATATAATTCAATTTGGTTTGGGGTTTTTGTTGTTTTGTTGTTGTTGTTGTTGTTGTTGTTGTTGTTGTTGTTGTTGTTTTTGAATGTGTGGTATGGTGAACTGCCAGTTGTACCCAACCATTCAAAAGTTCCTTATGTAGTAAGAGTGGAAAATAATATCTGGAAAATGATCACTGTATTCGGGAGAATACTGACAAATATTTAACAATTAACTTTCCAAAAAAAGAAAGTACAAACACTTTTAAGCTTAATCTGCATTATTAATATTTTATGCATCACTTTCTCAAACCTAGACAATCAACAAAACAATAAATCAATCCCTGATTTGTAGTGTCTGCAGAGTTCCAAAGTGTGAATGCTCAAACCAAAAATTTAAGGATTGGCATTCAGGATTTTTCAAGCAGATTCTTGAACAAGTCTAACTATATACCTCCCTCTGAAGAATAGGGACTGATTAATAAATTAGTAACAACAATGGACAAAGATCTACTAATGTGCAGATTTAAAAAAAAAAAGTTCAAAAAAGATTGCTAGCTTGGAGATTTAGGGCTCCTTTGTGGAAAAAAAAAAAAAAAAAGGCTCAGAGAGCACAAGGGTGGTGATCTTGAAAGCTCCAGAAAACAGCATCAAGCAGTTGACCCATTTGGTAATGATTGGGGTGCTTGGAGTGAAGCTCCAAGTGAAGTGCTCATACTAGGACAGTTCAAGTCCAGAGGCTCTGATGTCCCTAAGACTCTGTCCTGAAATGCCACAGAGTCCTTAAAGACTCAACACTTTGAATCTCAATGATCTAGGGAAAGCTTAATTCCAAAAAGTAGAGTTCAGCATAATATCCCAGAGGGCGCAAGGCAAAACTAAACAGGACTTATCCCTTTACTCAAAAATGCAACAAGGCTCTGGCACAAAGCCTCAGTTTGAGAATTAAATCCAAAAGAATGATTACATCAAAGAGAACACCAACTAGTTTCAAAAATTACCGCAAATATAACTATACAACAAATTTAAGCAAAGAATCAAAGAGGAAAAAAATGAGTTTTCCACAAGGACTACATATCTAGGAAAAATGAAGCAAGAGATTTTTAAAAATAAAATAAAAGCTCTGAGGAAAAGAATTGGAAGGGGAATGAACAACTTAAAAGAGGAAAGTGGTAAATCTTAACCCAAGAAATTGAATCCTTAAAAACTATGATAGATTAAACAGAAATCAGTGACTCTATGAGAAAGGAAGAAAAAATGAGAAAAAGTAAAAGGATTAGAAAAAAAGTATAATACAACTAGCTTGTAAAACGTGTCAGAGATAATTTAAGAATTATTAGATTCCCTAAAAAAAAAAAGATTAAACATTATGTTTCTTTTCTGAATATTTTCTTTTTATAATAAGAGTTTTTGTTCATATTTTTTCATTTTAAAAAATTTCATTTTTCATTTAAAAAAATATTTTTGGAGGTGGAGCCAAGATAGTGGAGAGTAGCCAGGACGTTTCCAGAGTTCTTCCTTGCTTCCCTCAGATCAACACCAGATCAAGACTTTGAACATTTTTGGAGTGATAGAACCCATAAATATTTGGAGTATAACAAATTTCCAGCAAAAGATGTTTTGTAAGAACTTCCGGAAAGGTCTGTTTTAATCAGGCAGAGGGATGGGGATGGAGTGTGGGAAGGCAACCCAGAACAGGTTCAACATAGGGACCTAGGTGGAGAAGCCTCCATGAGCCAGGGGAATCTACTGGGAGGTCCTTAAGCCAATATATAGCAGCATTAATTTGTTTTGATTCAAAAGCCAGTGGATCAGCATACTAGCTGTTAGATCTCCAACACAACTACAGAGGGCAAATCGTGAGCCCCTGAACCCCAATACAACATGGAACTTGGCATCCAGGAAAGTGTGAAGCCACTATTGCTTGTAGAGGAAGCTTGGGAATCTTCTCTTTGTCCTAAAAGCAGATCTCAATCTTTAAAAATGGGCTAAAAAGCAAAAAAGAGTTCTGACCATAGATAGCTATTATGGAGACAGGGAAGAACAGACTTAAAACACTGAGAACACTAAAAACAAAACATCTCCAGATGAAGCCTCAAAGGGCGATATGAGTTGGACTCCAACTCAAAATGCTTTCCACTTCAAGAAGGATCTTAAGTGAAAGAAGAAAAATGGGGAAAGGAAATGAGAGCTTTGTAGAGAGTTTGGAAAAGGAAATATAGAAATTATCCAAAGAAAACTCCTTAAAAAATAGATTTGGCAGAATGGGAAAAGAAAACAACTCTTTGAAAAATAGAATTGGTGAAATGGAAAAAAAAATCCAATGAACAAAACAATTCATTTAAAAGTTCAATTGGCCAAATGCAAAAGGAAGTAAAAAAGCTAACTAATGAAAATAATTCACTAAAAATTAGAATTGAACAAAAAGATTTTGGTCTTTCCTATTATTTTCCCCCCAATGAACAACAACAAAACCTAAAAAAATAAAGCCCTCAATATAGTTGCATGTTCTGGTAAAACAAATTTCCAAAATAGCCATATCTGAACGGATATACTTCTTTCTGTTTTTTAAGTTCATCTCTCCATTTTCAAGAAATAAGTAGCATGTTTTATCCTCATTCTTCACAATATTATCACTTTATAAATTGTTCTCCTATTTTTACCCACTTTGTCTGCATTTGTTCAGAAAGATCTTCCTAATTTCCTCCAAAATTGCCCATTTCCTTATTTCTTATGGCACAAAAATATTCTATTTATATATCACAATTTATTTAGCCATTCCCCATTTAGAAGTCATTCTCCCCATTTCAATTTGGGGCTACCATCAAAAAGATATGCTATTTTTTTCTTTGTTTTCTTTTGGCTATAGGTAGTATTGTGCTAATGCTAGCTTGTAGCAATTTGTGAGAGTCAATTGTTAAATTTTTTAGTGTGAGCATTTATATTTTTGAAATTGGTAAATACTACAAACCAGCGATAAATTCACAAATTTGTTGGTTATATAGACTTTAAAAAGTGATAGAGATATTAATTAAGATTCAATGTAAAAGTGTATATTTTCTTTTGTAAAGCCAGTTAAATATTTACTGGAATACATCTGGATATAGATCTAGTAGCTGGTCAAAAGGTAATCACATTTCCAGTTTTTGAGGCATAGTTCCAAATTGTTTTCCAGAAGAGCTGTACTAGGAGGATTCTGGGAAGACAGTGGTGTAGGTCAGTAAATTTCAAGCTCTACAGATTTCTTCTCTAGAAACAGAACAAATTTGCACCTCCAGGGAAAACACACACTGGTGAAAAATCAAGTAGATTTGGGGCAGAACAGGTGTATTCCAAGTATAACCCAAGAAAATCTGAAGAATGCCCCCAGACTGGGTATTAACTAATGTGAAGTACAAACACCTCCAGTTAACTCTGCAGAAACCCCAAGTGAGTACCCCTGGGGCTAGCTGGATGTAGTTGGAGCCTCAGCCCAAATCACAGAACTTTTCACTTCCCAGACAGCTTGGGGAGTCCAAGAAGACTAAGTGAACCTCTGCTGATTAGGAATGCCAGACCCAGCTGTGTTGCAGCCCTGGGCAAGAAGGAACTAGCACACCTGATGAGTACAGAAGCAGTGATGCAGGAATGCTGCTGGCTGAAGGCACTTACAAGAGAGGGGAGTTCTTGGTTTGGGATTCCAGGTCAGAGGGGAGAACTCAAATGAAGCTAAAGATACTATCCCCTTATCCTATGATTATAAGAGCTTACACTAATACTTTTCATTTTAAAAAATGACAAAGAAGAAAGAATCCAACTGATGAAACTCACTATAGGAATGGGGAAGACCAGGGCTCATTTTCAGAGGAAAACACTGAAGTAAAAAAAGCTTCTTCTACCCCAAAGAGTAATGATAAATTATTCCTTGACCAGAGAGAATTATTGAAGGACTGAAAAAATGAAGCAGTGTTGAGTATTATTTAATTTTACAAAGCCAAATTGCTTAGAAAAAGGTAAAAATAATAAATATGTTATCAAATGAAATGCAGAGCAAGAATAGACAATGGCATTAGAGGAAGGAAGAGGGCACATAGTTCTGAAAACCTACTCACATTGGGAATGGGTTAAAGAGGCAACAATACATATATTCCATGAAGGGTATAGCATCCTTCAACATCTACAAAGAAATGAGGGTGGAGGGAAGCAAAGGATAGAGAAAAAAGATAAGAGAGGGATCCATGGGTGGGGGGAGGTTATGTAACAGCAAGGCAAGTTAAGGAGCAGAATTAAAGCAGAATAATTAGCAGGTATAGGAAAGAAGGAGATATACACAAACATTACAACAAGGATCAGGAGTAGAATTTATTAGAAAAAAAAGTACAGCTAATAACCATTGATCTTAGACAAAGTTAGACTTAAAGATTCAATCAAGAGAGAAATC
Source organism: Antechinus flavipes (assembly GCF_016432865.1). Classification (NCBI taxonomy): domain Eukaryota; kingdom Metazoa; phylum Chordata; class Mammalia; order Dasyuromorphia; family Dasyuridae; genus Antechinus; species Antechinus flavipes. The sequence goes on from NC_067401.1 coordinate 249,159,664, forward strand.
TACATTATGTCAGTCATACCAACCATATTGTTTTAGAGCATGTTGCTGTATGTATATGTATATATAGATATATGTATATGTGAATGGATCTGTGGGTGAATGTGAATGTATGTGTATGTGTGTCTGGGTATGTGTGTATGTGTGTGTGTGAAAGAGACAGAGAGAGAGAGAGAGATGAATCTATATATCTATATATATCTTTGCTTAAATAAAGCTTTCTTGAGGGGAGTTTGCAGGGGAGATGAATGGGGGAAAAAAGAATAAAGTAAAAAAAAAAAAAAACTGTGCAGCAGAGAACAAAAGAATAAAGGAGCAAAGAAAAGGTAGACACATGAATATAATTTCTTCTACTGTTATATATCTTTTCTTGAACTGATAATTTATTGGTTTTTTTTTCATTGTCCTGTTTTTTTTTTTTATTATAGCTTTTTATGTACAAAACATATGCATGGGTAATTTTTCAACATTGACCCTTGCAAAACCATCTGTCCAACTTTTCCCCTCCTTCCCCTCCCCCTCTCCCCTAGATGGCAGGTAATCCCATACATATTAAATATATTGATAATTTATTGTTATATATTTTTAATCTTCTCTGATATTTTACTGGGCACAGAAGGGCTGGAGCAGTTCTAAGTACTATACCAGATTTCCCATAGTTCTTCCAAATTCTTCCTCTTTTGTCATTTTTATCAGTTTAATAGATAAGAGGTAGAACCTCAAAGCATACACTTTTCTGATTGCTAACAATTTATTTGAGTTTTTCATATTACTAATGATAAATTGGATTTCTTCCTTTGAAAACTGCCTTTCACCTTTGTTTCTGGGAAAATGGCTCTTTTTCTCAGAAATTTAAATTAGTTCCTTATGTATTTTATATATCAGATTTTTAATCAGTGAAATAGGTTCCAAAATCTTTTTCAGTTACTCATTTCTCTCCTTGTCTTTATTATATTCAGTTTATTTGTTGCAAACCTTTTTATTTCATACGATCAAAATTGTTCATTTTATCTTGTGACTCTCACTTGTTTAGTCATGAACTTTCCCCCTATCTATACATCCATTTTTCTATTCTTAGAAAGGTAATTAGAGGTCAATAACAGCAAGCCACAATGGTTCCTTTCAGCCCCAGAAGTATCCATGCCCTTAGCTCTTTAATCAAGGTGCTACATCAGTGCCATGGTATTCTTCATTGTAGGCCTTTTCAAAACCCCACACATACCACCTGGGACTTTGGGAAATCTGGCTGGTATTGTACACAAATGCATGAGGTCTGTGTCAGGGCCAAGATTCTGAGTAAATCCTTGTCAACACTACAATATCCACAGTCAGTGGGCTTTCTCTATTGGGTATTTAAAGACTTTCATGACCTGAACCTTTGTAACCTTTCTGTTCTTCTTAGAATTTTATTCTTTTCCATATTTTCTAAGATCTAACTAAATTGGCCTATTTATTGTTCTTTGATCATGGACTTTCCATCTCTTGATTCCAGGCCTTTGCACTAACTTTTCTCCTTCCCTGTAATGTTTCCTCTTGCTCTCTTGAATTTCTTCAAAACTCAAATCAAATTCTATTTACTGCAGCTTGATCCTTGCTCCTTCTCCATTCTCCCAGTATCTTTCCTTTAAGATTATCTTCCATCAACTTTGAATATATCTTGGCTCATAATAATTTACATAATATCTCCCCTATGAAAAGATAATTTTTTTGAGAACAAGGACAACTTTTTTGTCTTTTTTTTAATCTCCAAAAATGTCTGGCGCATAGTAAAGGTTTTATAAATGTTTGTAGACTGACTGACTTGCTTCCATCTCAATGTACTGACTGACACTGTCCTGATCATGAAACCTTCATGAAGACAGATCTCTCTGCATTCTTTTCTGGGAACAGTGTAACTACTAAAGCCACTCATGTTTTCCCCACTATACAAGGTCAGTGTAACTTTAAAAGAATTATTCAAGTAAGAATTAAATGTAAATAAATCATTTAATCATGAAACAAAACAACCATCACAAAAAAATTACCTCTGTCCCAGAAGCCCAGTTACTAATTTTTTTTATTAGCTCAAAATTTTATCTTAAGTTGCATTTATTATACGTATAATTCAATGAGTAGATGTTTATAAATTAGGTGATGAATGGATAAGTTATGATATATGAAAGTAATGGAATATTATTGTTCTATAAAAAATGATGAATGGGCTAATTTTAGAAAGACCTGGAAAAATTTACACAAACTGATACTGAGCAAAACAAGCAGAACCAAGAATGTATGGTACACAGTAACAGCAAGAATGTGTGATGATCAACCATGAAAAGATTTGATTCTTCTCAGTGATACAAGGCAATCCAATAAACTTTGGATAGCAAATACTTCCAGAGAGATAGAAAATCTGCATCCAGAGAAAGAATTATGAAAATTGAATGTAAATCAACACGTTATGTTCTTTTTTTTTTCCTGTTTTTTTTTTCTCTTGTGATTTTTCCCTTTTGTCCTGGTTTTTCTCTTCCAATATGATTTATAAAGAAATGTGTGCTCAAAAGATTAATATACATGTATAACCCCAAAAAATTAATTTAAAAAATTAATATGATCCATTTGGATTAAGTTTATAATTAAGCTGGTATTTACTACATTTCAGGTCAATTATATAGGATTGTGTACGCCAAGAGAAGTCTCTAAATATTTGGGAGTATCCAAGGTCTTGATCACTTGATTGAAACACTTAAGTAGAAATATAGCTTTGGCAGGAGATAGAGTAGTCTAAGTAATGGGTATTTTTAGATAGTGTGCCAAATTGAAACCCAGGAAACTTACCTCATTGTGGAGTCATGCAGTGGGGAGAGGCTCTGTTTCATTTATGTTGTAATCCACTGACCCTTGTTGGAGAGAAAAGAAGAGACAAAGAGACAGAAACAGACAGACACAGAGAAGGGATACAGAGATAAAGATAGAGACAAGGGACAGAGAAAAAACAGGTTGGAACAAAAAGTGTCCGGAATGGCTAAAATACTCTTAGATGCAATCTAAAGAAGGATTCTACTTAGAGGTATAAGCAATCATAACATAAATTTGTGAGTCTGTACATTAGCTCTCTTTTGTGGAATTATCCTCCTTTCCAGATTTCAGACACTATCCCATCAACTCAAAGCCCATTCCTTTTTTATTAATTTAAGAGTATTAGTAAAGGAATAGCATCTCTTAAGTGCTTGCCTTTTTTTTTTTTTTTTCCTTTTTTACTGTGCTTATTTCTGCCATCACTCCTAGGCTTCGTGTTTCAACATTTCTTCTTAGTTCATAGTCACTAAAACTCCTGATTATTCAGTTTTCAATATGCATGCAGCCTCTCCCTCTGAAACAGTCATTCTCATGTGGGAGGTTTCTGCTTTCTTCATGATACTTCAACCCTCCTGGGAGCCATGAACTGACCTATGTCTTCTAGATGGGTTCTGATGATTTTGGAGGAAAGAGAAAGGCTGACTTTGCTCAGGTCTGCCTCGCTTAAATCCAATTTAATTTCAAGTCAAGACAAATACCCCTTCCTGAAGTCATTGGTCCTTTTCAAAACAAATTGTGTGATTTTTTTTTTTTCCAGTCCCTAAGTCCCTCACAAAGAAGGATCAGAGACCTCTGGCCCCAGTGAAAGTGCATGTTTGCTCTACATTGAGAACCATGTGCTTTCTGAGTTAGAAAAGACCTTATATAACAATCAAGATATATAGATTAATACGCTATGCCACATTCCTGACTAGGAGGTCATTCAAATTTTGTTTAAAGAACTCCTATCTACTTCCACTCTGGAGCCTACTGGATTGTTCTAATTATTAAAAAGTTTTTTTTCTCTTATCAATTCTAAGTTTTTTTTTTTTGTTGTTTTTTTTTTTTGTTTTTTTTTTTTTTTGTTTTTTTTTTTTCCTGCAACTTCTTCCCATCACATTAATGTAAAGGGCCAAGCAGGGGAAAAAAAAAAAAAAAAAAAAGGAATTTGATCTCTTTTCCACATATCTCTTCCACTGTTTAATTGTTATAGCTTTTCCATTTACTTGTAGTCTATCAAGGTCACACGCTCACATACTTTTGTGCATCAACAATCAATTCTCATAGTGTATTCTTAAGCATAGCCATGGAGAGGTTGGGATGTAAGGAAAAGTACTCTGAGATAAAAATGAAAACTCCTCTATTTGTTCCACTATTTTTCTTATTTTGGGCAAGTTATTTGACTTCTAAGAGTCTGCTTCTATATCTGTAAAATGGGGGTATGATTAGACAACAGGCTAGAGGAAATATATATAAAGATAATGTTTTGTGAAGTTACATAATAATAATAATTTGATAACAAAATAAATATACAAAAAAGGCATGATAAAATACAGAATCTCATTGATTGATAGATCTTGCTCTTGAGGGCCAAAAAATGACACAATATCAGAGTCATGAGTTAGATGAAGCAAGAGATATTTCCCCTGACTAGATGGTCACGAGATGGTGACTTGTTCTTGGACAGAAAAGAAATGTCTAGAGGTACAAAAATAAATTGGAATACTTTCTATTTAATTAAATCACCTCTTTGCTACACTGGGCTTAATTAATTAATTGTTAACATGACAAGAAAAAACAAGGATGGAGGACCTCTACTTAACTTCCTATGATTAAGCAACTAAACTTGTTTAATCTGCAGCTCACAGCTCTGGGACCTAATATACAGAACTTATCATCATTAACCCTAGAGAATCATATTAAATATTAAATAAATGATTGGAATAGAGTAGGAGAACAAATGAATATTTCTTATTTATATTATTGTTTGTGTTGTCAAACCAAATAAATACAAGGTTGTAGAGGAAGAGGGCATCTCAGATCATGAGGAAAACATGAGATCCATCTCATTAAAGGGGACCATGGACCCTTTAAAAAAGTACCATTGGCTCAGAGCTCTGTCTCAGTCTCCTATATTGTAGAAAGGACAATCACAGTATACAACATGTATATAGGGGTATATACAGACTAAGGAAGGTGAACTAAGGAAGGGGTACATACAGATAAAGAAGGAGCACATACAGATAAAGGAAGACTTAGGAAGGGGGAGTGCTCTAGAACAGAATTTCTTAAACTTTTTCTAAAGTTTTTCTCAACCCCTTAATATCCTGTGGGTCTTGTCATGTAAATGAATCTGAACAAAAAGTTAAGCTTAGAGAGCAAAGTAATCTTCCAGGTTTTAATCTTGGCTTGTAAAGTTTTTGTGATTATGTACATGTCTATGTGGTCAAATAACAAGATTCCCAGGTTTTAAGTTGAGATCTATCTTTATACTTATCTATCAAAAACTTCTTTTGACTATTGCAATCTTGTCTGATTGCATTAAGATATAGAGTGCATCAATTCACGTTTGGGTTTAGATTAAAAATCTCCCTTTCTTTTCCATCTTGATTTTCTTTCTTTCTTTTTCTTTCTTTCTTTCTTTCTTTTTTCTTCTTTCTTTCTTTCTTACTTTCTTTCTTTTTCTTTTTTTTTTTTTTTTTTTTGTGTAGCTTTGGAAGAGAACTTAAAACTTGGGTGGGGAAGGTAATTTACTTCACCCACAAGCAATTCAATCCATGATTTGTATTTTGAGATCTCCTCATGGAGATTTAAGCAATTAGAAGTTAGAAGCCCTTAATTAGGATAGAAAAGAATCTGCTGTAGCTGACTGGTAAAGTCTGATGAATTCCAGAAGGGCTCTTTGTACATTAGAAGAGTTTCATAGTCTGTTCAACTACAACAAATCTAAGTTGTGTGGAACATTTCATTCTGAAATGCTTTAATCATGCTCCAAAGCCTAAATGGAACTATTCTTGCTGCATCTCCTGACTGTTAGTAGCCTTTTTCTTTTGGTATGGTCTTTGATGTATTCAGAGGGGGAAAGACTCTCTTTCTCTTACTTGCATTGCACACTACATTTAAGGATGTGCTGGTAAATATTTAAGAACCAGTTCTCTAGGGGAAAAATGTACCCACGATATACGTTTTTTGGGAGAGACGATCGAGGTTAAATAGCTTGTTTAGGGTCACACAGCTAGTAAGTATCTGAAGCTAGATTTGAACTTAGATTTTTCTTATTCCAAGGTTAGTCCTCTATCCACTTCACCATCTATCTACCTCCATAATATACTTTTAATCTACATTATTAGCATTTATTCCACTACTTTCTTAATTCTAGACAATCATTAAAAATAAATAAATCGAGCACTAATTTTATAAGTTCCTGATTTCCAAGACATAAATTTTTACTTTGAAAATTTAATAATTAGTTGTCATGATCCAGTTCGAGCTAGCTCCAACATTGTTTATCTAGTATAATATCTTCCAGAACAGGTTTGGCTTGCATCAGCAGAACAGGATTCATGATCACCAATCAGAAGTGAACGAAGACTCTTTCTACCATGTTATACTATATATATATATATATATATATATATTCTAGTATATCTTTTTTCCCATCATCACAATGATGAAAATATTTTATAGTTTTGATGAAATTAAACATGAGAAAAAATTTTAATGAAAAAAATCCCTGCTCTTAGGGACCAGAAGATGTGGATACAATTTCCTGTTCTACAACTACATGGCATTGGATTTTGAGTCAAGAAGCTCTGAGTTCAAATCCTGCCTCCACCTGGCCCAAATCACTTACCCTTAATTTCCTAACTTGATAAATGGACATGACATCAAGTCATTGATTTAGAGCTGAAAATTTTAATTAAAACTTTTTATTTTCAAAACATCTGCATAATTTTCAATATTCACCCTTGCAAAACCTTCTATTCCAAATTTTTTCCCTTCCTTCTCCCTATCTTCACCCCTATATGGCAAGTAATCCAATATGTTAAACATAGGCAGTTCTTCTATACATATTTCTACAATTATGCTGCACAAGAAAAACCAGATCAAAAAGGAAAAAAAAAAAAAAAAACGAGAAAGAAAACAAAATGCAAGCAAACAACAACAACAAAAATAAAAATACTATGTTGTGATCCACACTCAGTCCCCACAGTCCTGTCTCTGGGGGCAGATGGCTCTCTCCATCACAAGATTACTGGAACTGGTCTGAATCACTTCGTTTTGTTGAAAAGATTCATATCCATCAGTATAATTGTGTAATCTTATTGTTGCTGTGTACAATGTTCTCCTGATTCTATTCACTTCACTTAGTATCAGTTCATGAAAAAGAGAACATGTAATCTAACTCTCTTATTTTTTAATATCCTTTAATAAAGTACCATTGGCTCAGAGCTCTGTCTTAGTCTTTTTTATTGTAGAATGGATAATCACAGTACACAATATATATATAGGGATATATACAGACTAAGGAAGGTGGACTAAAGAAGGAATATTTTTTAAGTGAGGAAAGTACTATGAATTGTCCAATATCGTTCATGTAGTAAGTGACAAACAGGCCTCAAACCCATATCTTCTGTTTCAAGGAACTAGTGTTCTTTCTATTATACCATTGTTTCCCTTTACAGGATTGTCATGAAGAAAGTATTTAATGGTCATGTGTCAGATAAGTTTGAGAAATATTATTATTTGAGTCTTCATTCCAGTTATCAACTCTGTTTAGGAAAGCTTCCCCTACTTCAGTCTCCTTAAGAGATGTGAGGGTAAATATTTAACAACAAGCTTTTGGGGGAGGAGGGTTGTATACTGAACAAATCTTTACAACTTAACTGCATTGTTATAACTTCCTTCATTACTTTCTTAAGTCTGTAAAACAACAAAACAATGAATCGAGCCCTGATGTATAGCATCCCAGTTTCTATGGTTAAATGTTCATAATGAAAATTTAATGATTGATTCTTAGAACAAGTAGAACCCCTCTCTCTTTCTCTCTCTCTCTCTCTCTTCTCTCTCTCTCTCTCTGACAGAGAATTTTAATTTCCTCTCCTCTTCTCATACATAGACTTATGTATAAGTCTATACATAAACTTACTTGAGGGCTAACAATCTCTGACTACTTGTCTTGTTTCCTCATTAAATCATAAATTCCTTGATTGGTAGTAGAAACATTTTCTCAAAATTTTGTAAAACCCAGAGAACTAATGACAGTGCTTATGGTGGGCATTGAATTAACATGAAATAGTTATGCTATATATTTGTAACATTGGATGTTTGAGAGTTTAAGGTCAACAAACATTTGTTAGAGAAATAAATGCGGGGTGATTGGGAGGGATAGATGTGTCTATTGGTAGGATTCAATATCACTGACTCCTGCATCAAAGATATCAAACACATGGTCTGAGGGCCTATGAGACCCACAGGATTACTGTGAAACATTCTAACCAGATTCAAATGTAACTGGGAAATATTTAACAAAATAAATGAAAAATTCAATAAAAACATAGATGATCCAAAGGTTTTATCACTCTATCAAAGGGATTCATGACACAAAAAAGCTTAAGAATCTCTGCTCTAGATCAATCCATTAACAGCCATTTATTAAGAACCCAGTATGTGTTAGACATTTTCCTAAGTGCATACAAAAAATAGCTTATTATTATGTTATTAATTATGTTATAAGTAATATGTATCTAAATATATCATATTATTATGTTAGCCTATATACTATGTCAATTATGTTATTATATTATTATATGCATATATTGCATTATTATGCAAACAATTTAAGTTTACAAAGCACTGTATATGCATTATCTATCTAGCTACCAAAAATTTCCTTACAACAGTCCTGGGGAAAGAATAAGTACTATTATTAACCCATTCTACAGATGAGAAAACTGAGGAAAATAGAGATTAAATTACTTCCTCAGGTTCACACCATTACAGACATACCTCAGATATTGCTGGTTCAATTTCAGATTACCTCAATAAATTAAACATTGCAATAAGGCGAGTCACTGGAATTCTTTCATTTCCCAGTGCATATAAAAGTTATTTTGGCACTATATTATATCTTTTAAAAACATATACATATCTTAATTTTAAAAAATTCTTTATTGCTAAGAAAAAAAAATTGCCAACCATCTGAGCCTTCAGTGAACTGTAATTATTTTGCTATTGGAGCATCTTGCCTTGGTTCTGATGGCTGTTAACTGATCAGTGTGGTGGCTACTAATGGTTAGAATGACTGTACTAATTTCTTAAAAGAAGACAACAATGAAGTTTGCCTTATAAAGTAATTGTTTCTGTCATTAAACACTTAGAGGCCTTTAAAGGGTTATTATAAGTGGCCTAATTTCAATATTATTGTGTCTCATGCAAGAGGAAGGCTCAAGGAAAAGGAGGAAGCTGGGGACTAGCATTATGATAGAGAAGTTAGAATACATATAACATTTATTTATTGTTTGTTGACTTATATGGACCCAGTTCAAGGCACCTCCAAAAAACTATAATAGTAACACTAAAGATCCCAGATCCCAGATCATTGAATAGGATAGAATGGATGAAGTATTTCTCAGTTTTGAGACTAGAGCTAAGTCACATGATCCCTATTCCCAGAGCGGGAAGATGAGATCTTGTACCTCAGGTTTTGGGAAGTCACATGATCCCTATTCCGAGTCTTGAACCCTGAGTTGCAGGAGGTGGCAGGAAATTGCAGGAAGTGACGTAACCTGTGGGAAGTGGACAACATTGGTGATCATTGGTCAAGAATAGTTATTTCCTTTTAATCTATCCAATGAAAAGGCTTGGGTCTTTTCTTATTTAAACACATGTTCTACTTTCAGCTGGCCAGGTTCCAGGAGCACATGATGGGAGGTGGGATGGCTCCTGGGTGTGCTTGCCTGGGCCTTTCCCTACAGGGACTAAATAAATACTTTCTCTTTGTACCTGAAGATGTCTCTGATTAGTTAATTTGGGAAAGGGGGTCTAGCACACATCCCACACAGTTTATGGGGGCTCGTCCGAGATCCGTGGCTTCCCAGAGAGATGGCTGGGATTCTAATTCAAAGCAGGCTCCAGGTTGAGTTTTCTCTGAACAACCTTGAGATCAGATTCTCAGCCTCCCTCTCTGTGAAGAAGGGCTTAGGAGAGACTTTCAGATACAAACAGAAAGCAAACACAAGTCTCCAAAGATGGAGCTTGGGTAAGAATGAGCCAGGTAACTTATGCATGTGTAGTCCTTGGGGGCACTGTCTATTAATGTGCTCTTGAAATGTCCTTAGACAGCATGGGCTCTGGGATCATTGCCTTGGATGATCCAAGTTAGCCAGGAAAGGAAATTCTGTTAATGGCACAGGATGAGGACGGGGGCACTCTGTGGTTGGCTGGGAAGATAAGGCAACTCCTTCTGACCTGATCTGCCAGGATTACTAGAAAAATTGGGTTTGCATTTTGCTGGAGATCAGGTTGTGAGATTGAATGCTCTGAGAGAGGGAAGTTCAATTCAAATATGTGGAGCAAAAAGGAAAAGAAAAAGTGCACCTGGGTATTTCTCCTGTGTGTGAGGAAGGATGATTCTCTTCTGTAATTTTTGTCTGTGTTTGTGTCTTTGTGTGGAATGTCTTTGTCATGTCTGTTCTGTGAGTTATAATTTGTTAGGAAAAAAAAAAAAAAAAGAAAGGCCTGACTTTCCTGTAGGCTCTAGCTCTGGCCAAAGTTGGAACTTCAGGAAAAGTCCATTTAGAGTAATTATTGGGGAATTTGGCAATTGGTCATTTCAAGATTCCAAAGCAATTCAATTAAATTGGGGTCTTTCTGAAGGAGGATAGTGCAGAGACTGAAGAGAGAGTGAAGATAGTCTTTCTTCCCCTTTAACCCATTCCCTGATTGCAGCAGAGCCATGTGGGGCCAGAGAAAGAAACTATGTTTAATCAGTTAGTGGAATTCATTATTTGAGATATTATAGCAAACACAGTTTTATATTATTGTGAATGTAAAGCTGTATTTGATTGGATTTTAAGTTAAAATATAGGTTATTAAAACAAAGTTCCAGTAGCTTACTTTAGGGGATGTCATGTTTGTATCCCCCTAATTAGAAGGTATGTTGCTTTCTAGAAGTATTGGGTAATTTGTAAAACTATGAGTTATGCTGTAAAAGTTTGTCAGCTCTGCTGGATATATGTATGAGTTTTATGAAATTTGGTTCAAAGCTATTTAATTGTGAATTTTAAAGTTTAAAGTTAAAAATGATTTAAAGACAAGGGACAAGAAAGATTGATTTGTGAAAGCAATTAATAGTTTAAATGAAGCATCTAGTTAGAAGGGTTATTGGTTTGGGAGCATATTAGAGAAAGAGAGAGAGTATGTCTGAGAAGGAATGAGTACGTAGGCATTAGGAGGAGATAGAGAGAAATGGGATGGGGAAGAGATAACATGAGAAAAGGAAGAAGAAAAAGAAGAAAATGACTTGTTAGAAATAGGGTACAGAAAAGTACAAGCTCTTAGTGAATTTGCCATTTGCTAGGAGAAAGGAGACACCCCACAAAGTTGGGGCCTGGCTTTGGCTGGCAGATTGGATCCTGGAAGACTTGCCACCCTAAAAAGGTCAGCTGTGAGAAGCGGGGGTCAGAAAACATGGTTGAATGGGGGAAGGGTCTCCAAGTGAAAAGGACCTTGTCAAGTTAGATTGTCAGGTGACAATCTAATTCCCCTTTCCCCATTAAGTGTGGTGCAGCTGCTTTTTAACAAATTGTAGCTCCTTGCGGATTCAAACATTAATCACTTATCTTGTTTAAAAGGAACAGTCTTCATTTATACTGTGTTAATAACTAAATGTTTTATTTTTCTTTTTCAAGTCTATAGCTGCTCTAAGAGGTTTGTTGGAACCGTAAGTTTTCTGAAAGTGATTTATTTCTATTAAGGTATCCCATCTCTTCAGCAAATTATTTAATGTTTATTTAAATGTATAATGGTCGCCTTGTTTAAGGAGTATGATAACAAAAAAAAACCTACAGTAGAATTTTAATCTTATCTGATAAGTTGATAGGGCTATTTCCAAAAAATTTATAGGGACACTTCAATTGGAGGAAGTTGATGTAACAATTTTTTTTTTTTTTTTAAGAATGAAGTGTTAATTTCTATAAGGTTCTATTATGTGATATTAAAATTTTATATCCTATATGTGTTTTAATTGATTGTATTTAGTCATCTTAAAATTGTACCCATTATTTAAGGGAACTCTGAGAATAATAGTTTTTGCCTTTGTCCCTTTGAAAATGTTTTATGGACAATATGCAATTTAGAATTTTTCTACATATTGGGTATTTTAAAAGCAAAATGATCTGTGTAATGTTGAACTTAAAACATATACTTAGATATGAAAGATAAGTTGTGAACTTTCTAGGATGAATTTCTTACTATGATCCTTGAGGTAGATTCATCTGAAGCTTTGATTGATTGATTGAAGATTAGATATGAAAGATAAGCTGTAAACTTTCTAGGATGAATCTCTTACTATGATCCTTGAGGTAGATTCATCTGAAGCTTTGATTGATGAGAATTGCTATGAGAGAAAATCTCTTGATACTATAGCTAATATTTATTTGGAGTTTTAAATTAAGGTATGACTAATAGATCACCAAGCCAGTGATCTACCATCTGAAAGGAATATGCCATAAGCTACTCAGAAAAAGTTGTTACAGGTGGAAGTTAGTTTCTGGGAACAAATTAGAAGGATGATTTTGGCCTCTGCTGAAGGTAGGATCCTTCTGACTCAATTTCCCAGTGGTCTTTTGAATGAGAACCCATATGAATATTCCCGAATCTGGCTTAAGGTGGAATTGTTAAAATTAAGACAGTTACCTGAAGTAAAACTGCTTTAAAGTTGTTTTATCCTATATGTGCTTTTGGGTCAAGACCTGAAGGAAATGATGTCACTGATTTTTCCTTATAGCAAATTTCGTTATCAGAGCAAGTGGTTAGTGGAAGATACAAAAAACAATACAAGTTATGGGCTAGAACTCTAAAAAAAAGACCCTTTCAAGGTACTAAGTCAGTGGAATTGATAGATGCAATGATTATTTAGCATGGTATTTAACGTTCTATAGTTCAGTACGTGTACTTTGTACTTATTAGAGTTCTACAAGATTCACACCTTTAAGAGAGCATATATAGAAGCTAGCAGCCTTTTGTCAATCAGGATTCAGGCGGGGAGATTCAGAAGCCAGAGCTCAAGCTCTCGGAACCAAGACTACAGAAGGCCTCTAAGAAAGCTATCTGGGCTGTAGGAAAGAAACAATAAAGGATTTGGACCTGGTTGCATTTGGGGTGATTACTGAATTGAAACTAAGGCTGCCTCCAGAGACCCCATGAGAGCCCCAACAAGAGAACATTACATTTTAGAGAAGAATGTTACATAAGTATATAGATATTTTGATTTGCAGCCCAGCCCTGGAGGATTCTCTGGTTTGCTGCTTTAACATCTTTAACTATTTTTCTTCCTGGGGCTAGAGTTTCTTTATCTAAAGGCTTACTTCATCCAAATATTTGGGGCCACTCCCACTTTCCCTTTTGTTCATTGAGAGGAAGCAGACAATCTTATCATACCCTGATTAGGCTAAGTTTTTTTTTTGTTTTTTTTTTTTTTTTTTTTTTTTTTTTTTTTTAGGACCCTGAAAGCTAAACTAATCTACCTAGAGCCTTTTACACTGTATGTTGATGGGAAGAGAGGCTTATCCCTTGCTTACTTCTCAAAGATTTATACTGACTTCAAAAGTGTTTTTCATGTTTTGCATGATTATAGGGGGTTATATGAAAAGAAAGGGGATTTTTGACAGCCAAACAATTCTCCATTAAGTATGCAGAGAAAACAATTACTACCAGCTGTCTATGGACTAGAAAGTTTTCTGTTGTTTCCTAAATGAAGGGGAATTCACTTTAGGTGAAGGGAAGCAGGCTTACAGATCAGCTGCTCTTGTTGCTGATTGTTTGCCCCTGACCATGGCAACTTTAATTCCCCAACTCCAGACTCCTGAATTCCCTTATATATCTTCTAGGCCAGTAAATTATGAAAGGACTGTTAAAGACCTGCATATGTGTCCCTTGCAGGGGCTTCAAACTGATTTAAATTTATTAACACCTGTACTAATTGCACAAAATCCTTTCCTTGTAAGATTGTAGGATTTTTGCTGTGAGAGCTCATACTCACTGAACGGCACAATATTCTACGCATTGAACCTACTCCTTTGAGGAAACAAAAACAAGAATTTTGGGAAAACAAATTTTAGTATTTATTGTAAACAAAGCTATTTGGATGGGAGGCATTGATGATAGCTTCATCTCCTCCACCCCTCCCAGCCTTCTTCTGGGTGGGTTTCCTGGTTACTGTCCCCAGCAACCTCCATATTAACTCCACTTTTGTTTATTCTTTCTCTTTTACTCATATTTAGTCTTTGCATTTTAATATACTTGTGAGAGTTGCTTTTTCCAGACTCTGAGCCATGAAATTCCAACCGTCAACCTGAAATCACCTGAGACCTGATTCTGCCACTCAGAACCGGACACTGCTGCTGCGGCCTACAGCTTGCTCATCTCCCCTCTCAGTCTGAACCCCATTGGGTAGGGTCAGCTATACTCCCCTTGTCAGCCTGAAGCATTTCCAAAAAATGAAACCTTTGTCCCAAATAAGTCTGGCTCTGGACTGTTTGAGGTGGGAAGGATGTGACAATGGCCCTCTTGAGGCCTCCAGCCTCCACGGTGCTGCTGTTCTATGGCTGCCAGATGCCAACCTGTTTTGTGATGACTGGGTTTCCAAAACAGAGAGTAGGAGTTGGTGGAAGCTGGGTCTGATCCCTGCTCATTGCTTTAAGCAGCAATATCCTTTCACCCGCTTGCCTATGCACTTAATCATTAGAATAGTTCAAGATTTAGCTAAGTCCAGGAGTAGCTAAAGTGGTTCCTGAAAGCTTCCACTAATGTGTGTGTTAGTTCTAAATCGTAAAGAGAAGATTACAATTAGTACTGAAGAGGGACCAGCCTGAAGGCCTAGGTCACAGAGATGCCCCAGTGGAGGATGTATTTATTGGGATGAGAAATCTTCAAATAGATGAAAAAGAGGGGGGACTGAGTGGGATGAATTGGATGAAGTATTTCTCAATATTGAGACTAGGCCTAAGTCACATGATCCCTATTTCCAGAGAGGGAAGATGAGGTCTTGGGCCTCAGATTTCAGAAAGTCACATGATCCCATGAATCCTGGGTTTGCAGGAGATGGCAGGAAGTTGCTGGAAGTGACGTGGCCTGTGGGAAGTAGCCAACATTAGTGACCATTGGTCATGGATGGTTACTTCCTTTTAGTCTATCCAATGAAAAGGCTTGGGTCTTTTCTTATTTAACCAGGTGTTCTACTTCCAGCTGATCAGGTGTACTTGGGCCTCTCCCTGCAGGGACTAAATAAATGCTTTGTCTTTGTACCTGTTATGTCTCTGATTAGTTAATTTGAGAAGAGGGGTCAAATACCTATCCCACACAATCATCATAACAGATTTAATAATAATTGAAAAGTTTGAAATATTGCTGGAATTATCAAAATGCGATATAGAAACATACTGTGAGCAAATGCTCACAGTTTAAAAATGGTCCCAATACACTTGCTCCATGTTCACAAACCTTCAATTTGTAAAAAATGCAATATTTGGGAAATTCAAAAAAAAGCAAAGTGCAATAAAAGGAAATTGTAAAATGTGTAAAATGTAATTATTTAAGGCAGAAATTGAATTCAGGTCTTTCTAATTCTAACTCCAATGCTCCATCCACAGTACCACCTAGTGGCCAAAAATTAAACAGTATTGCTCTTAGGTAGAATCCTTTTAATAGTCCAGACATAAAATTCAGGACAGATTTGGGAAACTCAAATACTTTTAGATCACTTACATTTAAATACACATATTTCAATTAAAAAAATAAAATAGAAATGAGCTCTCATGTCAAGGAGGAGATATGATTTTGATTCCTGATTCAGGTTGGAAATGTGCTGAGGAAAGTCATTTAACCTCTCATTTTTTATTTTCCTCTTTTGCAAAATGGGGATAATAATAGTACTTCTCTGAAAAGATTATTGAGAAACTCAAATGAGGTAATGTTCTTTGCAAACCTTACTTGAAATGTTATTTTAATTAAAAAATAAGTGTCTTTAAAAAATAAAAGATTGAGCTTAAATAATAACAACATCCTCTTACAAAGTATTTTAAAGTTTACAAAATATTTTCTGTTAGGATTCTTACAAAGTACTAAGTCAGTGGAATTGATAGAGACAATAATTATCTAATTTAGTTAGATTCAGTATGATTGATCTGATTCTACAAGGAGATGTAATGGGCCAGAACAAGTTACTAAGTGGAATTGAGGAGACAATGGTTAAATCTAGTTTAGCACTGATTTAATCCTGCAACAAATAAGGATTTCCTAGTGATATAATAATTGGTGTGTATTCAGTGTACAGCATATAAGCAAGAAGCTCTCAGGGCCAGTCACAGAAGCCCACTAGAAGCTCCTTGGGAGGGAGTTAGAGGCAGAAGCTGGCAGAGGCAAAGGACTAGCAGCAGGAGCTCTTAGAACCAAGGAGAGAGATAGGCCTCTAAGAAAGCTACCCGGGCCCAAGGAAAGAGACAAGACTTTGAAGGAAACAATCAAGGATTTGGACTTTAACACCTGGCTGCATTTGTGGTGATTACTGGCTGCCTTCAGAAACCCCCCAAGAAACCTGCTCCCAGAAAACATTATATTTTAGAGAAGAATATTACAATTTTCCTCATAACAATCTAGGTAGTAAGACGTTCATCTCCATTTAAAAAATAAGGCAAGTGAGGGATAGAAAGAATAAGGAACTTATGGTATCATAGTCAGAATTTGAATATGTAAAGTTATCACTTTACATTCTCTCAGGAGATGATCATGAGCAAGAGAAATTAAACAAAATAGTTTACTACCATTTAAGATTTACCTACAAGCTCTAAGTAGTCTATCAAACTTGAATATTTTCTGTCTTCTAATTTTCTAAAAATGTTGTCAACTTTACCCAAAAGTATTTTCCCTAAAACTTATTACACATATTGTTATTATTGTTTGCTATTGTTGTTCTTCTGATTATCATCATCATCATTATCATCACACCAAGAATAATTTTCTTAAATATTAATTTTGGACATTAAAGTCCAACATGATCCAGGTTTACTTTTAAATCTCCTTTTAAAAAGTTATTTATGTTGTTTTCATACTTCTTGGTTTTTCATCTTTTTCACAATATAATTAAGGGTGGGGAAGAAGGTTGATACATTTATTGCAAATGTCACAGCATGCATGTAGTTACTGTTAATGGGGCACATATATACTGCTTCTTTCCCCACAAATTTTTGTTTAAATATTTTTCCTTATTTACATGTGAAAAATTTTTAACATTAAAAAAAAAAATCCAAGTTCCTAATTCTGTCTCTTCTGCTTTCCTCCCTCCTACTTGAAAAAGCAAGCATTTTGATATGGACTTTGCATAATGCAGTCAAGAAAAAGTGGAACAGAAACAAACAAAAACTTCAAGAATAGTAAAGTTTTTTTTTTTTAATTATGTTCCAATATTCATTCTTTATCTAGAGATGGATAACATTTTCCTCACAGTATCTTCTCCATTTTCCTCCTTTGGCTTGGATCACTGTTTTGATCAGAGGAACTGTCTTTCATAGTTGATCATCCTTTCAATATTGTTATTACAAAGTACAATGCTCTTCTGGTTGTGCTTACTTAACTTTGCTCAGTTCATATTTGTTTTCTTAGGTTTTTCTGAAACCTTGCTCATTGTTTCTTATAACAATATGTTATATTGAAATCATATACCACAACTTGTTGAGCCATTCCTTGATTAATGGCCATTCCTACTGTTTCCAGTTCTTTGCCACCACAAAAAGGAGCTGGTATAAATAGTTTTGTACATATAGGTCTTTTTTCCCCCTCTGATCTCTTTGGAATACCTAAAATGGTATTCCTACTAGTGGTATTAGGTCAAAAGGTAGGCATTGCTTTATACATCTTTGGATGTAGTTCCAAATTGTTTTCCAGAATGATCAGAACAAGTCACAACACCACCACCAATGGATTAGCATCCCTATTTTTCCATATCTTCAACATTTTTCATTTTTAGCTTCCTTAATTAATACTGATTTGGAGCATTTTTCTGTATAATGATAGATATCTTTGATTTCCAGAACAGGGAAATTTCAAGGAGTATTGCTTTATGGACCTTCTTAAAGAACTATGTCATAACCATGATAGAAATTAAGGGCAACTGAGACAATAAAGTTTCAAATGTTTTCCTTATTAGCAAGGTCAGCCAATAAAAGAGGGTAAAGACTTCTCAGTAGTCAAAGTCCTCAAATGAGGGATGATAGAATCTTTTACAAGATTTAGCAACATGACTTGGCAAAATTTTGAGCAATATATTGTTATTCAGTCATTTTAGTCATATCTCACTTTTTGTGATCCCATTTGAGATTTTCTTCGCAAAGATATTGCAGAGATAGGTCATTTCCTTCTCCAACTCATCTGAGACAAACATTGATCAAATGACTTACCAAGAATCCAGAGCTAGTAGGTATCTGAAGCCTCATTTCAAGTCCTTTAATTAATTTATGTTTTTGTTTTCAAAACATATGCATGGATGATTTTTCAACATTAACTCTTGCAAAACCCTGTGTTCCAGTTTCCCCTCCCCTTTCTTCACCTCCTCCCCTAGATGGCAAGTACACATTTTAATTCCTATAGATGAATCTTCTTGACTTCAGGTCCAGCCCTCTATCTATCTAACTGTTCCTACTTTTCCATATCCTTGAGCAAGGTAAGTTTTTCTTCAGATGGACTAAATGTTTGTTTCAATGAGTTTCAAGATGGGCTAAGTGTCTTCTTAGTTCTTCCCCATTATATCATTTGGAAATGAGTCAGTTCTCAAGTGATAAGATTAGTCCTCAGGTGCTGAGATTAATCTGCAGGTGATGGGACTGCTAACAGAGAAAGTAAGCACTCCTCATCTAGACTCTGCCTAGGCAATTTCTTTAAAATGAAGTAATACTGAAAAAATTTGCAGTGGTTGAGATTCCCCTTTAAGTCTGATTGAGAAATCTCAATAGTCAATTAGAAACACCCAGTAGAAGTAATTTGATAGTGTACTTATACTCTTTAGAGCTCTGTTTCTAATAGCTCTCACTAGAGAGTTTACAGACCCACCAGCTCTTTCTTAAAAAGCTTACAAATTCCAGAGATGGATTCTAGAGATGGGTAACATTTTCCTACTTTGGCTTGGATCATTATCTTGATCAGAGGAACTGTCTTTCATAGTTGATCCTCCTTGCAATATTGCTGTTATAATATGTAATTTTTTTTGTATATTGTAACTCTTCTAGAAAGAGCTACAGTATCTTGGCTCAGAAGATATTAGTGGAGAACCAAGAAGGATTCTGTTCTCAGAGTGGCCCTGGGCAAAAAAAAAAAAAAAAAGTTCCTTGGTAGAAATCCACCAGAGTGTCCCAAAAGACTTTGAGGGCATTATTCCCAGAATCCCTGCATGGTTGCTGTCATTCTACAAATTTAGATAAGCCAAGGCAATAAAGTTCTGAGCAGTCACAAAAGAAGTTTGGTTAGATGTTTCATTGAGGAGGTGGGATAAATATTACCTCAACTCCTTTTTATTATATCAGCAGGAAATGAGATTATTTCTCAAACAGGATTAGCCTGCAACTATGGGAATTGCAGCATACACTGATGAAATCAATCTTTAGACAAATTTCTCCAGAATGGGTTCTAAGTGACAAGGATAGAATTCTGATCGAAGTGACCTGAGGCTACCTAAGTACACTTGCAGGGGTATAGTATTTAAATTCACACAGGAAGGAGAATGTTAAATCTATGCTGATTTTATTAAATCTTGACAAATAAAATTAAAAATCAAATTTCAATTTTATATCCTATATAGGAAATCATAAAATGAGGGAACAGGCCATTTTAGAACAGTGTATTTTCAAACAAATATTAAATATTTCTTTTTTTTTTGTTATATTTTGTTTTTGGCCAAGGAATTTATCTACTTTTATATTTTTTAGGTAGGGGAGGGGTATATATTTAACATTTTCTCTTATGCATTTCTACTCTTTTTCTTCATCATTTCTGATGTCAAAGCACAAAAAGGAAACTTGATTGTAATGTTTCTTGGTTATAAAACTGAGAGACAAGCAAAATCAGACAGGTTTCCTTCATAGCACTGAACAGAACAACAGACAAGCCAAGAGCTAGCACATCTATGGTGCAATCTTTCAAAGCATGAATTAATTCTGTTACAACCCAAACACAAAAGCATTGTATTTTGGATTTTTCCTTGCAAATCAATAGCTGTGCATGTTGGCGACAGTGACTGTTACTCATTAGGAATTCTTGCAGCCACATAAGCAAGGAGAATCTAGGAGCTTAGGTACTGAGCTCTGCAATACCCACCCCTGCTGCAAGCACCCCCATTCTCAACCCCCTACTCCATTCTCACCCCTTTGCCTCCAATCAGCATATACACACACACACACACACATACACACAAACCAATACCAGCACTCTAAACAAGACAGTTATCTGCAAAGCAGAGAGCCTATAAAAAGCTGGAAGAGGGACTGCCTCCCTCTAATGGAAGAGTACCCTAGTCAGTCATAAACCACAGAAGCAGGCTCAGCTTCTCCTCCGCCGACAAGCAGTGGATGGCTGCAGGGTGAGCTCTGCTGCTCCCACTGACTGCTGCTCACATTGATTTGCTGCACAGATTGATTCCTTCTGCCATTTGCAACTCTCCTGGAGGAAAAAAAGAATTCCAATGGATAAATAAGCCAAATCTCCCCATGATGAATGAATATGAGAAATAAGATTGGAGTCACACTGACTTTGTACAGATAATAGCACAATAGTAATAATAGCTAGATAAAATCTTTGGAAACCTGGGTTGCAGTTTATTGCATACACCTGGACTATAACAGGGGAATTATGACAACATGACGTTAAATTTCAATTCAGTTCATAGGGTCTTAAATTTAAAGCTAGAAGGAACCTTAGAGGTCATTTAGTCTAACCCTTTTAGTAGAGAAAACGAGTCCTAGGGAGATGACTTGCTCAGAATCACACAAGTAGTGAGTGATAAATGTAATATTTGGCCATTTCTCACACCCCTAATCCAAATAACCTTTTGAATATCCTATACTGTACTCTTCAGACAAAATATCTTCCAGTTTTTATTCTAATGGGGGGATAAGATAAATATGAGCTCAATTCAACACAACTAATACCTAACTGGAGCACAAGCTTGATTTCAAACAATTTAGTTTTTGTGGTATGTCAATAATTTTTGAACACACACACTCACACACCCGGAGGAATGTTTTATTGTCCTTTGGATATAATTTGTAAACTGGATTGTCAAATGAAAAAGTATATTTACAAACTTTCAAATATTTCCTAACTTATTTTTTGTTAAGAAATTTGCCTGTGTTTGTGTGTTTTGGGTAGGTGTACATATGGAGGTAAATTAACATTTTTTTCTTATGCATCTGAATTAATTTTCTTCATTGTTATGTAGACCACAATAAAGAATTTTTTTTCAATGTGGTATATATTAGGAATATTATATCCTATTATAAAAGTATATATGCATATACATGAATATATATACATGTACATATGTGTACATAAATGTATATACATATACACACATGTATATACACAGAGAGACAGGCAGGCAGGCAAACAGACAGATGCACACATATACAGACAGTGGTATCTTGATACTCATCTGCTTTGAAACTCATCACATTCTGTCCACAGATTTCAATGAGGAAAAAATGCTTCTGCACTTGCTCAGCACTCAGTAGCACTTGTTTGCTGTCTGGTTGTACAGTAGGGATGTGAGGTTGGCCATCACAGACATTGCAATTGCCTTTGGCTGAGAGCAGCTCCTCCTCAGAGAAGGGGCACTGGGCAGAACTGTCAGGTTGGAGCCCACAGTGCTGAGGTTGTGCACGTGGAGGGCAGTTCCTTTAGGGCATGTAACTGCAATGTACAGTCTACCAGCTCCCAAATCAGTACTGGCAGGGGCACTGAGCAGCCAGCATGCTCAGCAGGAGGAGAAGCAGCAGGAGCAAAAGCAGCTGTGGTGGTACAAGCAGCAGCCACAGGAGTTCAGGTGTCGGCAACACTGGCAGCAATTGAGAACCTAGGATTCCTGGTAGCCCAGAATCCCTGGCTGGAGGAAGAGCCCCGGGCAGAGGAAGGCTCGGGACCATAGCTTCCACCTCCACATCCAGATCCCACCCACTCCCATCCCCCCGAGGCACTTGGGCAGAATGGGATGGATGGTGGAAGAATGGATAGGTCCAGGTTCTTTTCAGAAAGTGCCTTGTGTCATGAAGGGAAGAACCTGGCTGGGCTGGCTGGCTTGTTTCTCCACAGCTCTTGTACTTACCCTCTGGAAATTGGGTGGAGAGGGATGGTTAAACTATGGCTGGAAGTATATTCCCTATGAGAAAAATCCATTAGGTATTCATTTTCCCCCTTACTCATTGTGCCTTCTTGAATCAATTTATGATGATGACATTATGTAGATAGATGATAGATAGATAGATAGAGATGAAGAGATAGATCTGTGTGTATATGTATGTATGTTTTATATGTGTGTTTATAGATGTTTCCACAAAACGTTATTTGAAACTTTATCCAATTTCAAATGGAATGCTTGCTACTTAAAAAAGGTATCTCAAAATCTTGGATGCGATAGTATCATCATACTTGAACCCTGGGCATATCTGTAAATGGACTTGGCCTCCTGAATATGACTTGGTAAATCTAATTTGCTTTTTTCCACTAGGGAATATTTCCTGAAGTCCAAGACAGAAATGTCAAGCTGAACATAATTCAATTCTCTCTTTATCTTCATTTCTCTGTCTTGTCTGTCTTTATCTCTCAGGTTCTTTTATCTCTATCTTTCATTATCTATATGTTTCTGTCTCTTTGTCTCTCTCCTTTTGACTAGGTTGCACATTTTTTGGCTTTCAGTTATTTATGCAATCATGTATCTAGATTTGAAAATGTAGTCCAAACCCCTCATACTACAAATGAGGCAACTGAGGCACAGAAAAGTGAAAGAGGAAAGAAATTCCTCTAAGGTAGTGAATAGAAGAATTGGGTTTTGAACCCAGATTCTCTGGTTCCAAATCCAATACTCCTCCCATCACACTATGCTGATACTATCAAGTTAAGACCTGGAATTTGATAAGCTATATTCTTGTATAAGTTGATTTTTTTGATCCCCTGTGGGATAGTTATAAAATGATGTTCTAACAAGAAAGCTGGTCCTTCAAACCTTCAAAAAGCCATTTCCACATATCTATTGTCATTGGAAGAATAATGTTCTCTGTGTGACTTGAGGGCAGAAAACTAAAGGCTTGTCCTTTCTACTCCTACCCCATGGAAGCTCCTTGATCGGGAGATGAGTGCCAGCCAGTATGGTAATCAAGAGTAAGAGAGAAGGGAAGTCACTTTCTCTTTGGCATTCTCATGACACTTGTCAAGAAGCAAATAAAAAGGTAAGCCTAAAACCATTTTCTCCACATCTCAAACAGATAAGATGGCTAACTAAACGCCTATGCTCTTGGGTTTTGGTTTTGTTTTGTTGTCATCTGAAGTTCAGCCACCCCAAATCTTTGTATAAAATTATAAAGCAGATTCTTATTATTCTTACCTTGTATTTCTCAACATCTGCTAGAGCAACAAGCACCTGAAGGGATATTTGTCAAAAGTCAGCTGGAAAGAATTTTTATCTGAAATAGCCTTCTAATACTTCCCCTCAGGCTGCTGAAAATCGGATTTTTTTCTGATTATTTTCAACATTATCTAATAACTTTTATTTTCCATTCCTATACTGTATGTTTGTAGTAAAGTAGGCTTTTTATTTTTTCTTTTCCTTTTTCTTTTTTTAAAGCCTGAATGTTTTACCAATTTACATTCCTCAGTGCTTCTGCAATGATATCATTCCCCTGCAACATTGACAGCTATCTGATATTTAGCTATTCATGCTATCTGATAATTAGCTATTGATGAAATACACACAGGGAAAAGATAAACAAAGCAGTTCTCCAAATTTAAACCAAATCATTCATTAGCTTCTCTGAATGATGGACACTATATCTATATGAGAGATTTTCAACTTGTTGTCTGTGAACTTCTTGTTGTTTTTAATAACGAATTACTTACTTTCCTTTGTAATCCTATGTATTTTAGTTTATGCATTTTAAAAAATGATTCTGAAAAGTGGTCTTTTGGCCACACTGCCAAAATGGTAAAGAACACACAAAAATGGTTAGGATCTCCCTGTTTATATCAGGTAATTTATATCAAGAGCAAAGCATCAGATGATTTGATCAAACCCAATGGACTTCCTGAGTATGTGGTTGCATCAAGACTAATATTTCTAGAAGCAAATCAGCACCCGGCTCTGCCTTACATATTTTTCAGTCCTGTCTGATTTACCTTCAATTACATAGAGTTTCCCTTCATTTATCTTTGCCTTTTGAAAAACTATCCCTCATGAGTCTCTCAAGAGATATAAGATTTTCTTGGGTTCTGCTTTAGGAAGCTCATAAAGTCAATCTTAATGCTTTAACTGCTTGAACAAATCCAATTTCCCATAAAAAGGAAAAACTATACTTTCCACTTTGGTTAACTCTGAGTAGAGTGCCACAATTGTAATATTCTATCTTCATTTCAGAATTGTAAGAAAATAGAATTTCAGATCCTTAGGGATCTATCCTTTAGTTCAACCCCTAAGCCAGTATATTGCACTATTTTTTTTTTTTTTTTTTGGTTCATACCTGTGTTTAGAGGGATGATAACTAAGGGGGAGCCAAGATGGTAGAATGAAGTACTCACCCAATTTCTCCTTCAAACTGCTGCAAATTCTTTTAAATGGTGACTCTAACCAAATTTTAGCACATCAGAACACCCAAAAAGATGAGTAAAAACATTTTCCAGCCAAAGGCAATTTAGAAGATCAGTAGGTGGTGGTGAAGAAATTCCTTTTCAAACTGCAAATTAACAAGCTTTCTGCAATTTAAAAAATTGCCTTGGGGACTAAGCATTTAAATGGCTTACACAGCATCAAATATCTATATGTCTATGTCTATCAGCAAGACTTGAATCCTCATCTTCATGACTCTAAATCTGGCTTTCTATGTACACGATTCTACCTCTTGTCACCTGGTACATTGTAAGAACTTAATACATGTCTGATGAATTAAATTGATTTGATTTTACAGTCAAGTCAAATAAAATCAAGAAATATTTATTAAGCCGATGCCACTCTGCTTACAATTACAAATTTTTGTACAACATTTTTTTGTACAGAACAAAACAAAACAGAACAAAAAAAAAGCATTCCCTGACTTGAAGGAGCTCACAATCTATTGGAGTGGAAGGAGAAAAGAGATAAACAACTATATACAAACAAAATATATACAGAATAAATTGGAGATAATCTCAAAAGGAAGGCTAACATTAAGGAATACAGGATTGGGTTTCACCTTATAGAAAGTGAGATGAAGACAATAAAGTTTTACAAAGAATTACTTGCAAAATATCCCATGGCTAATGAGTGCCAAAGCCAGAAGGGTGCAAGATTCATTATCATTATCTCCAGGAACAGGAACTTTTGACAGTTGTGTAGAATTTGGACAGAAGTTATGAGATCAATGACAAAAGGAATAGATGCTCCTATCTGGGATCTGTATAGGATTCTCATTAGCTATGAACAGGTAGCACTGAAAATGATGATGTTAAAGGTATGGTGATTATCCACACTGAACTTACCTTAGGTGATCTCAGTGCTTTTTCATTTCCTCTGAAATTGGTCTTTTGAGTTACTTATAACACAGGCATAGAAATTAAACCTATCCTGATATTCTATAGAGAGTGGAAGGATTTTAACTAAAATAGGAATTACTACTTTTTTCTTTAGGTGTTAAGATTTAATTCAACTAAACTTTAGGGTTCCTATGTAAATAGAAATACATGTGTAATATAATCTCATTGCAATAGTTCCTAGAGGATATTGTGTACATTCCCTCCAATTTTTATTAATTCCCCATGATGAACTGGTATACACAATGGTCTTGTATTGATTTAACAGAAAATAAGTATTGTTATTCTAAACCCCAAAACTATCTCAGTTTGATTTAATTTATCGAGTGAACTTTATAATGCAGTATTATTTTTCTCTGAGTATAGTTTTAAATTATTTTATTACTCATAATGGTCATAATATATAAAATCAGTATTTTTATAATAAAAAAGGAAATGTTATGAATCAATTTAAATCACTAAAAAGTAGAAGATAGCTTGGCTGTTCATCACTGGTCATGAAAAAATTGGTGAGTCTGTATCATTCTGCTATCATGTTGGGTCATGGGCAATATTGCAGTACTTGTATTTTAAAAAATAGCATTACTAACTCCATTTTGCCTTTTTATCCACCATTTTGTAAAATTAAGTTTCAATTTCATTAAACCACTTGAAGCTACAAGGTTATTCCCCCTTCCAACTATCAGCCAATTTAAGGAAAGTTACAAAATTATCCTATTCACTCTCACCTCAGTGTCTCCTGATCCCTTCCACCAATAAGAAACCAGTTGTTTCAGTCCTTACATCCTGATTTTCACTCCCTCTAAAATGAATAGTGACTGTGTAGAGACCAAGTTTTTGAGTCGTTGACTACTAAAAGTCTTGTACCCAATTTGTTTCAGCACTCTATGCCCTGCTGAATAAATCATTTGTCAGAATAAAATTCAGTTTCTTAATTCCACTGTAACTGTTGTAGTAACCACAAAGGGATTGAGACTTTGAATTTCTGTGTGACAAACAGACCTTTATCAAATGCAAACCCTAGGGCACTATTTCTTCCTATGAAATTTCTTGTTGAAGGATCACTTATCCTCGGACCTCCATGTCCTCAGAAATCACACCCGGATGAATCTCCTTCAAGGTGAGTGGTTCTTGATGACTGTACCATGGGAGTCTGCTCTATTAGGGAAGTTCTTATTGGCCTGAGAACAAGGGAAATTTCTCATTCAAAAGGATATGACTAAAAATAGAACTCTCAAATCATGTAAAAATTTGTCCAAAACATATAAATATCCAAATGGGTTCCTGATCTGGCCTAAAAAAGAAATTGACTTTCAATTATTGCACAATTGAAGATTTTGAGATTGCTTTTTGGAAAACTGTGCACATTGATTTTTAAATTAAACTTCCAGTGGAAGATAAGAAGGAAAAATTTTTCTGACAAGTACATTCATGTGTCAGTCTTATCATATTAACTATGTTTTATGTCTTGGTAAATCAAACTCACTTCTCCTCGTGACATGATCAACCTGAAGAAAAGAGTGGAAAGAATGAAGACTTTTCTGGAGAACTTTCAAAGTTTTCAGGAAGATAGTCTCATGCAACTGTAATCTGATATTGCTCTAAATTTGTAATTCAGATATGATTGTCTGGATTGTCATAAAACTAACAATCTACCATTCAAGGAAAATCCATGTGCAGTTCAAAGGGATAGCAATCTGAGAACTGCTATAAGTGAATATCTGAGCCTAAAAAAAATTGAGGGGATAACCTTGCATTTGTGAATATAGGATCTTCTTGTCTCAATTTTTCCATTGTGCAATTTTCTTTCTGAACAAGAAACTTTCCTACCTGGTTAATTCTGAGCCTAGCTCTTAATATCCTGTGAATAATGTGGAACTTTGCTACATGATTGACTGACAAATGGGACTTATGCCTAAAATCAAATAGAGCTAAGGGAGTTTTTCCCCTGTTATGGTTTATATCAAGTCAGTTTGTGTCTTTGAGGGAATAGTCTTGATATTGCCATAAATATGTCCCTTCTTTTCCTTTTATAGTAAATTTCTATAATCAAGACAGGTAAACAATAGAATTTTTATTGTTACATACTAAATCTATTAATTAATATATTAATAATAAAACATTCCTCAGTTATTATAGTTGGATGCAAATATAAAAGATCTTATTGCTTTCAATCTGAATTTGTAATCAATTCTATATTCTAAGGAACTAAATCAACAAATTCTTGGGCTTGCCATCTGCTTGCTAATATTTATATATTCATATATGAGATTAAGTCCTTGTTGTTTCATTCTTTCAGAGTGATATGAGAACAATATCCTCAAAATATGGAAATAAGACAAAGATCTGAAAGTTTTCTAATTAAATGGGACAGCAAATTTTGAGAAAACAACAGAATTAGGCTTTTTTTTCCCCCTTAATAACCAGGATATACATACATACATATATATATGCATACACACACACATACAGATGTATGTGTGTGTGTGTGTGTAGATTATTTACAGACATGATTGGTTTCCAAGTATTTCCAAAGGGATATATAGGTTTTGAGCATATTTTAGTAACAAGTTTTCAAAACTGGATTAAGATATTACATATGAATTGTATTAATAATTGTAAAGAAATTTTAAACTATTCTTTCCCTATTTTGAAATCTGCTTGATAATATTAAGAAATAGAATGCCCATTTTCCAAGTCAGGCTCTCATATATTTTTTAAAGATTCTTTCTTCAGATTATCTGTGGCACTGTCCATATAAAGTATAGGATTCAAATAAACATAGAAGTGGTATGTAAAAACTGAAATTCCTTGAAGTTTCGGATGAATTATGATCCTAATTTTATTTTCTTCTTATAGCTCTGTTGTTATTTGGATCAAAACCATAAGGCTTGAGCTGGTTTTCACCACATGAACTAGTTATTGGAAAACCAAATTTAGGAAATTATACTAATTTGTATTGAGTCTTGTTATTAGCAAATTTTATCAGATTTACCTTGGAATCTCTGCAAGTGACTTGGAACATGAAAAGCAATTCTAATAGGAGGAACCCCTTCAGAACTACCCCAGGAATGAAACTTATTCCAGAATGTCCAAGGGAAAATGTATCTAGGAACCAGATAACTATCTTTTGCTATTCAAGATAAAATGTACTGATTAAACGAACATTAGGAGTAGATGATTGGGTCACAGGAAACTTGATATTATTTATTATTAATGATCTTTATTGTATTATTTTGACTTTTTGTTTCCTAGTATTTATGTTTGCTAAGGTTTCTTGGTTACATTGGTGATATGTAAATCTTCCTTCTCAAATTGGTCTGTGGTGAATTCTCTAAGTTGTTTGATGTCTAACTTAGTTTACCTATAGGGTCTATTTAATAAGGTTTGCTTTCTTAGGGGATATATAAGATTATGATTCTGCTTATATTCTTTGTGCTTCTCACTCTACCCCTTTGATGTCCTTTAAGGTAGGCTAACATTCCATCCAGAAATCCTAATAGATGACGTATTTACATTAGTGATCCTGTGAATTGAGAAGCTTAGGATCAAAGTGGGGAATGTTACATTTTTAAAACAGCATAATTCCATTTTGCCTTTTATGAAATCAATTCTCAGCTTCATGTAAGTTACCTGATTTTGGAGAAGTCACAAGATTATTTTCCCTTCTATCACCTAATTTAAGGAATGTTACTATCCCTCTTCCTTTCATTTTAGTGTCTCCTGATTGATTCTATGAACCCTTTCAATCTCACCTTAGTGTTTCTTAATACCCTTCACCAATGAGAAACTGGGCAGCACAATATCTCTATCCTATTTTTCCTGTTTTTCACTCCCTCCAAATTGTATAGAAACCAAGTTTCTGGGTCTTTAGTTACCTAGAACTTTGGGCACAATTTGTTTCTGTAATCAAATGCCTTCTTAAATTCATAACTTGTCTGGATTAAATTTCTTTATTCCACTGTGACAGCAGCATAGAGATTAGGTATTAGATTAAGCTAGAGAGGCTGGGCTTGAAACACAAAAATACTCCAAGAAGATAGTATGGACTCAGGAAACAAGCAGATCTAGAAGGTGAGTAGCATAATAGGAAGTATATAGAAATCTAAGCTCAGACAGTAGCAGAAGGTCATAACAAGATAAACCTAGAAGAAAAAAGGAGCAGCAGAGATACCTGTCTGTTTTGATTATAGAGAGATGAGCATTTGGCAGAGAAAAACAAGACACTTTAAAGACTCTCTTTCTGTGGATAATAGCTAAGGGATATGGGAATGGAAAAGAGAACATGAGCTAGCTTAATATGGTTGAAGGAAGTATGGGAGATTCTCTAGAATAATGTGTGGGACAATTAATAAAGTGGATGAATGCAGATTTAGGACTAAATTGAGGCAGCTAAATGGCACAATAGAGACTGAATTTGGAGTTAGAAAGCTGTGAGTAAGAATCCTGCCTCAGATACTTACTACTGGTTGACTCTAGACAAAAAAACTTAATTTCTAATCTCCTAATGTATAAAATGGGGATAATAACAGTACCTACCTCCCAGGATAGATGTGAGTATCAAATGAGAAGATATTTGTAATGTGCTTTGCAAACCTTAGAACACTATGTAAATGCTAAATATTATTACTGTTGGGGTGGGAATGTTAACTGGCTCTGTGACGTATATATCCAGCAGACAGAGCAGTGTTCTGTACCAGGAATACAAATTAGAATGAGACAAACTGAAACAAACTAGATAGAACCAGGAAATTTGCAATGAGTTGATGTGGCAGAAATCTATAATAAGAATGGGAAATGAAACAGAAGTTGGGATGAAGTTAGATACAATAGAGAAATGGTTGCCAGAATGGGGAAGATAGAGTTAGAAATAGTGCTTGGTAATTTGGAACTATGCCCAAAAATCTTATAAAACTGTGCATACCCTTTAATTTAGCAGTGTCTCTACTGAGTCTATCCCAAAGAGATTATAAAAAAGGGAAAAAAAAGAATCCTTTTGTTTAAAAATGTAGCAGTCTTTTTTGTAATGGCAAAGAACTAGAAACTGAGTGGATGTTCCATCAGTTGGGGAATGGCTGAATAAGTTATGGTATATGAATGTAAAGGAATTCAGAATGTAAAGGATTTCAGAATGTAAAGAATTTCAGAAAAGCCTGGAAAGACTTAAATGAACTGATCCTAAGTGAAGTGAGTTGAACCAAGAGAATATTGTACGCAGCAATAGCAAGTTTATATGGTGATCAATTAAGACAGACTTGGCTCTTTTCAACAATGAGGTAGTTCAAGGAAGTTCCAATAGACTTGTGATGGAAAGAGCTATCTGCATCCAGAGAGAGAACTATGGAGACTAAGTATGGATCACAGCATATCTGATTTTTCTTGTGCAGCATGATAAATGTGGAAATATATTTAGAAGAAGTGTACATGTTTAACCTATATTGGATGACTTGCTAGGGGAGGGAGAAAAATTTGGAATACAAGGTTTTGCAAGAGTGAATGCTGAAAATATCTTTGCATGTATTTTGAAAAATAAAAAGCTATTATTATTTTTTTAAGGAAAAAAAATAATGCCAATAATAATCTTGGCAATGATTGGCCCAGATTAAAAGGTATATGCCTAGAAGTATACAGATAGGTGGTACAGTGGCTAAAGTGCTGGACCTGAAATCAGGAAGATTTCAAGTTCAAATCTAGCCATGTGATCCTAGACAAATCACCTAACTTGTTTGCCTTAGTTTCCATATTGTAAAATGGAGATCATAATAGCACCATTAAGGGTTGTTGTGAGGATCAAGTGAAATAATATTTGTGAAGTGCTTAGCACAGTACCTGGCAAATATAGCAAGTATTTAATTAGTGTTAACAAATGAAATCTAGGACTTGTCTACATAAATAATACCTTTGTATTGAAAACATTATAGTAAGGAATGAAAAAATGTTATAGCCGATAGAGTGATGAACTTGGGAGTCAGGAAAATTTAAACTTAAATTCCAACTCTGATACTTACCAGCTGTGGAGCTCTAGGCAAATTCTGTGCATCTATAAAATGGGGATAAAAATAATAAGGCTCAAATGAAATATATGTAAAATTCCCTTAAGTCTTAAATTTTATTATAAGTAAATGTAAAGAATATAATAGTTATTACTAGAATCTGGGTTGGGAATCATGGCATAGTAACTATTAAAAAAGAGAAGGAGAAAGGGACCTACTCTTAACAGAAAAAGAAACAACCGAAATTTTACATTGATATAAGATCTGTTGTGGATAATAGGCCTTTTAGACCCTTTCTATTATATCAGGATAATAATTAAGTTACTAGATTTCCAAAGTATACTTAACTAGATTAGAAGATCTAGGTTAAAACTATAACCCAGCTTGTGACTCTGAAGACCTTCAGAATCTTAGAAACAATAGGATTTAGAATGCTACAAGATCTTAGTTAATCAATAAATAGATAAGCATTTATTAAACACCTTTTATGTTCCAAGCACCAGAATACAAAGATTTAAAAGAAACAGTCCCTGCCCTTAAGGAGCTTACATTTTATTAGAGAAGGCAGCATATAAGTATACATAAAATATTCAAGATAATAGGGAGAGGAAGAAGAGAAACATTGGGATATGAGAGGTCAGGAAATATCTCATGTAGAAGGTTGAACTTAAGCTGAACTCAGACACTACTCTAAGGTAGAAACCAGATAGAAACTGGTTTCTACCTTATCTCTTTGTTGGAAGCTAGGTAGTCTAGCGGTTTAGAGCACTGGGCTTGGAATCCGGAAGACTCATCTCAAGTTTTGGGTGTCCAGGATTTACTGTCATGTCACTATAATCTTACTTGTCTCAGTTCCTTATCTGTAAAAATGAGCTGAAGAAGGAAAGGGCAAAAACACTCTTAATATCTTTATCAAGAAAATCCCCAAATGGGGTCATGAAGAGTTGGATATGACTGAACAACAACAGTTCTCTCTGTTCCTTTTTTGTTCTCCAAATATACTAACATCTCCTAAAAACCCTGCTATCTCATACCTAATCTATTATGATCTTTTTTCTAACATCTGGCAGCAGTCTGTTTAACAAAAATCAGTCCTTTGTAATATAGCAATTATCAATTTTGGGCAGGAAGGGAAGGATTCCAAATATCATATTATCTTAATCAACATAATCTTTAAATCTCTATTATATTAGTCCTGGGGCATCAGTAGTGTGGGGAGCATCAGATAGAATAGATGCTTGTGGGTCAATTTGTAGTTCTTGGAAGTCAAAAGAAATAGGAAATCAAGGATTCAGATTGATACAATTTAAGCCACAATTTAAGAGATTTATAAGTTAGGTCAAAACATCATTATATAGTGTATGGCAAGTAAAGAGTTCCAGAATCAAATTCCAGCTCTCATTCTTGCTAACTTTAAGCTTTCATCATTTAAGTCCTCATCTACAAAATGGGAATCATAATGGCACCCTGCCTCACAGAATCATTAGCAGAAAATCTAATTTTAAGACAAGGTCTATATTAGGTATCATTTTTAAAAATTCTTCCTACAAGGAAATTTAAATAGTTCTTAGAGATCATTTTGTTCAAGCCTTTCAGTTCCAATGATCTTGTTATGATTAGAGCCATCTGCCCCCAGAGAGAGAGACTGTGGGAACTGAGTGTGGATCACAACATAGCATTTTCACTTTTTGTTGTTGTTCACTTGCATTTTATTTTTTCTCATTTTTTTTCATATTTGATTTGATTTTTCTTGTGCAGCAAGATAATTGTATAAATATGTATGCATATATTAGATTTAACATATTTCTATCATGTTTAACATATATTGGATTACTTGCCATCTAGGGGAGCGGTGGGGGAAGAGGAAGGAAAATTGGAATGCAAGATTTTGCAAGGGTTAATGTTGAAAAATTAGCCATGCGTATGTTTTGAAAACAAAAAGCTTTAATAAAAAAAATAATAATAATAAGGAACCCAATACTAAAAGGGATTCCATGAGATTTCCAGGTCATCCAAATAACTGCAGGCCAATGCTCTTTAAATCACACTACCATCTTTTATTAAACACCTCCATAAATTCACTTTCCTGGGCTGATTGTATAAAATGATTTGGTTACACTAGAAAACAGAATCACACAATTGATAGAATCCTGATCTTAGACTCAGGATCTGCCCAAACTCTGTCTATGGCACTTATCATCTTGACCTTGGGCAAATGTCTTCAGTAATGTGGGTCTTCCTTCCATCATCTATAAAATGAAAAAATTGCTTCGAGAGGTGTTAAACTTGCTGCCTGGGCCCCATTAAGTTTTTGAAGTGTAGCCTGAACTGGCTTGAAATGTAAATAGAAATGCACAACAAAATAAAATTAATAAGGTTAATTTGTGGGTTTTTAAATCAATAGGTTCCCCGGAGGAAATCAGCTTCTATTTGAGTTTAACATCACTGGATTAGATGACTAGCAGTTTCTTCCTATTATATAGATCTATTGCCTATGATCTTGGGCAAAACACTTAATATAGCTTAGACCTCCATTTTCCTTTTCTGTAAAATCAGAGGGGAGTCTAGATGATTTCTGAAGTGCCTTCTAGATCTAAACATATTATGCCTTTGTATTTATCCATTTAAAAAAATCTTGGTTTCCTAATTGAGAGTGTGGATAAAAGAGGAACCTGAAACTCAAAAGTTTTATAAACAAATGTAAAAAAAAAAATGTTTTAACTGGAGAAAAATATTAAAGACTTATAAGCCCCTTCCCCAAATAAATAAAAAATAAAAAATTTCATCATCAAAGAAATTATTTCTCATCTCAATTTTCTCATCTATAAAGTGGAGATAATACATACCACTCATGTCATAGGTCTTTTGAAAGGAAAACACTTTGTAAGTCTTTAAATACTATCTGAGTATGAGTTATTATTATTAAAATCACAATCTGTATGGAAAAGAGCAAAATGGAAGCAGTTGCCTGGATTTGCCAGTAGATGGTGGTCATAGGTATAGTGAATTAGCATATTTAACTGAGAAGTCTTAGAAAATTTCTCTAAGACTGCTCAATTACTAGGAGATACAAAAGAGACCAGATTTTCTTAACTTGACAAATCTCTTTATTAATAAAATATAATAATTCAGAGCCAAAGGAAGATGAGTTCGAATCCTGCTTTTGCTATTTGACTACTATAATTTCATCTCTCTGGACCTCAGTGTCCTTACTTGTACAATGTGGAGATTTGACTAAATGATCTCTATTATTTCTTCCAATACTAGATCTATGATCCTATGATGTTAGAGTGTTATTTACAGTCTCTCAAATGTTTCCTTAGGATGAAATAATAATTTAAAGCACTAGACCTGAAAAATAATAATTTAAAGTACTAGTCTCTTCATATCTCTAAATGATTTTCTCTCAGGCTAAGACTGGCTATTCAGCAAGTCTAGTTGAGATAGACCTAAGCCTAGGGGATAAAACGGCTTAGCATCAGGATAATAAGTCTTTCTGAGTTCAAATTCAGCTTTAGACACATACTAATTATATGACCGTGGGCAAATCACTTTAACCCTACTTGCCTCAGTTTCCTCGTCTGTAAAACTGGAGGAGGAAATAGCAAACCACTCCAAATGGAGTCACCAAAAGTAGGACATGACAGGTCTTAGTCAGTGCTTGGAGCGTCACTTAACTAATTGATATAGTATTCATATCAAATCCATGTCATAGCTTATTGAGTTTTCCTAAGTATTTGGGCAAAGATCTGGAGTCCATTTCTTCTTAACCACTTCACTAAACAAATCATAAATCATATCTGGTAATGCACTTTTTCCTTTTCCTATCTTATTTTCTAATTTAATAAGAAGGTCTATAAGTAGAATCATAACTAGCAATTTTTGTGCCCTGGGCAAGCTCTACAAACTCCAAAGGTGATCAGCACAAACCATATTCTTAATTCAGCCTCTTAAAACTCAGTAGGGAGAGGGGAATGGCCATAGAGGTGAGGGAAAGGATGTACTACTACCAATATACCATCTGATAGCTTCCAATTTTAACTCATCATTTCAGCTGACTAGATGCTAAGCTCTATTGTCTGGAGCTGGTATCAGGCTCTCTAAATTTGGTGCCCTGTGGCAAAGTCCGGATTATCCCTCCTTAGTTATGATTCTGGCAATAAGAAAGCTTCTGGGGCAAGTACTGAATCTCACCAACTGTTAGAAGGCTCTAAAAGCTCTTATATGTCTGAACAAATCATGGACAAATTTCAGTGGTTCTCTCAACTCTAAGAAAGCATTCTCATACCAACCTTGTTCCCTACAGCTGACCAATGCTAGACAGCTAGAAATGGAATTGTTTATGATCAACACAGAACAAAGTCTTCTGACTCTTCTTTCTGTAGACTACAATGACATTGGAATGGATATTAAAGTGATTTTCCCCACACCAACCAAATGCTCCAAATGCTCCGGCTCCTCCCAAGTTCAACATCCCTGTTTTTGCACGTTTAGAGACAATATACCACCTCTAAGTAAAGTAACTGGCTTATTAAGAATAACCTGACAGAGAAGTATGAGGGGAACTCAGGCAGGCACCAAGCTGCCTTCTTAACAATAATAATGGTAATAATAACAGCTAACATTTATTTAGTGTTTTAAGGTCTGCCAAATGCTTTACATTCATTATCTCATTTGATCCTCACAATCATCCCAGCAAAGTAGGGTCCATTGTTATTATTACTCTCATTTTACAAATGAGATTTACAGTTAACACTGTTAAAAACCTTTGACAGGTCAACATTTTATTGTGTTTCCAGCAGAAGATTGGGGGAGGGTAGTCTTAAATGACATTCCTACACCTTAATGTTTGTTTTTACAACATTTGTTAGTGATGTGAGCACAGAAGGCACCATCTGGGGGAAAAATGGAATGTAGCTATTTCTGGTATATTGGGGGTTTTATGGCTGGACTAACTGCTAATTATTTAAGCGAAAATGTTTTTAATATTGAGCTACATCAGCATGCTGTACACTTCCATGCACATAAAAACAGAAGCAGATTGCCTCATAATTAGGAGGACTTGTATTGAAGTCCTTGCTGGAAATTTGTTAGAGGATTCTGCTGCAAATATTAATCTATAAATATTATTCTCTCATATCAAATCATTAAAGCACTACCTGAGAACAATAAGGGGGAATACCTTAATTAACTAAATGATTTTAAGTGATATTTCAAATGATTATATAATTATCTACCTCCCCCACTCCTACCCCCAATTCATTTCTAGATTAGAAATGCTACAGAGGCAAGAAATCTATGAAGAAAAAGAGATGGTTTCTTTTATTTATTCTTAAAAATGGAAAGATTGGCACCTATTAAGTCAGTCGGAATAATATTCAGGTAATATATGTACAGAGGAAAAAATAAATATGTACTCAATAAATCCTACAGCCTTTAACCAGGTATTCAAGTACACTAACTGACTGAATAAAATGGGTAAGCTTGTTTTCATGTTCAGTTTCAGTCTCCAAATGGGAATCTTTCACAAGACATTCATGACTTGCCTAAGCAGAAGGAGTTCCATTAACCCTGCAGGAATATGATAATGAACTAGACATGAACTAATTGCCAGTAATAAATCAAAGGGCATGGATGCCTCCAAAAAAAAAAATCAACCCAACAACATTTGATTATAAAATACAAAAAGGAAAGCAAAGGGGGAGGATCAGGTGGGAGATAGGAAATGAGATTAGTATCTGCCAGAATGAGAAGAGTAGAAAAAGAGTTTGGGATGAAGGAAGGGTATAACTGGGGAAGAAAGGATAGTTTGTGTGTGTGTGTGTGTGTGTGTGTGTGTGTGTGTTTTTTTTTTTTTTTAAGAAAACTTATTTAAGAGATCCAATGAATGGGCATTAAACTATATTCTCTCAACCAGGATTCTTAGATTTTTGGTATCAGGGACTCTTTTTACAATTTGGGGAAGCCTATGGCCTCTTTTTAAGAATAATGTTTTTAAAAGCATAAAAGAAACCAATTATAGTGAAATAAAGATGTAATTTTTTTCCATCCAAGTTCAAGACCCCCTTGAAATCTATCCAACAACTCAACTCTATTGCAAATACTTGTCAACTCATATTATCATTTTCCTTTGGGGAGAGAGTGGGAGAAATTGTATTTTCCTTAAGCTTCTACTGAATTCTTACATTTTCTGTGTGCTCACAAACATTCTTTGATCTTTATTAGAATTTGAAATGGAACATGAATAATTAATGTCACCTAACTCCTCACTTGTGGACCATAGCTCCTGCCTACAGTCACTGAAGTTGCAGGCTGTTTCGAACAGGCTGATTTCTTCTTGCTGGTAGGGAGATGCTCTTTGATCTCTGTGAGCACTGATACAGTGAAGTGGACATACATCATTCCACATGGCCTGTGAGATTATTTAGAGTGTGATTTGTCTCACCTCTGCTCCTGACAAGCCTGTCTTACTGTCTGATCAGTTTTGTTTAATCTACTGGAGAGAAATAATTTAGGAAACATGTCTTATGTGTGAGTTGAGAGATTTATAGGGCGGCTCCTGTAGGTAAGATAGCAATTGGGTTTAAACAGGAATTTATACTTCCTCCCCCAGCTTGGCATGAATGTTTTATTATCTGGAGGCCTTAAAGTTTTAATTCCCCCCCCCCTCTTTCCACCTCCCTGTGGTTAAAAGAAAGATGATTCTATTATCTAAGTGGCTTAGCAATGAATGATACATTTATGCCTTTGCCGGCAAGAACTAAATATTTACCAGCCAAAAACCTTGTTTTTTTTTTTTTTTTCCTTTGTTATAAATTACTTCTCTTCCCAAATGACAAAAACCTATTTGATTAATATAAAGTAAACAGCCTCAACAGTCAGTTTAAAAAGTCCATTATAAAATGATACTGGGCCTTTGGTTATCTCCAAAGCTATTTTATCATATCTGGTTACTCTCTGGCTATTTCTGGAGATCACCCCCTCTTATAGATCTTGAGCATGAAATGGATTCTTGAATCAGCATGAGTCAAAAAGAGGGAACATCTGTTTTTGGAATCTGGTTCTTTTTGTAATCCTGTTTATAGGTGAAAGGATTACATCTGCCCAATGACTAACCTGACATTCAAAGTGCCTTCATATGAATAATGTGACAACTGTTGGTGTTAACTTTACTGTGTTTCTTGATGGGGTGCTGTCTTTCTTGATATTGAGTTATGGTAAAAGGAATACTAATTGCAAGTCCACAGGATCTGGGTTCAAATTCTAGATAATGATTACAGGCAAGTCCTTGAATTTCTCTAGACCTAATTTTTTCATCTGCAAAATGACCGATTTAGACTAGAATCAGGGGACTCTAAATTTGCTTTTTAAAGATATTTTGATAATTTTCTTATAACTGTTTTCCTTTGAAATGTATATATTTTATCCTATTCATTTAAAAATATTCTTTATGAAATTCATGGATGGTCAAAGAGATCTGTGATACAAAAGAGATTAAGAATCCTTAGATTGAGTGATCTGGAGGGTCTTTTTTTAGGTCTAAATCTGTGATCCTAAGATATTTGTAATATATCAAAAAGGCATCAAAACATTGAATGGAGCTGGTATGAATTAGTCTAGAGTAGATAAAGAATTGGAATGGTCCCCAAAAAGAGAATCATAACTTCTCTTTCTATATTCCCACAGAGATATTACTTAAGGCCATAGCTTTGACTATGGGAAGCTCTCTGATTATTTCCAATTTATCCTGAATGTATCTTATTTGTACATAGCTGTTTATATGTTATCTCCTCCATTAGATTGTGAGCCTCTTGAGATTAGAGACTGTCTTTTGCCTCTTTTTGTAAACTCAGAGTTTATAACACAGTGACTGTAGATGCTTAATATATGCTTGTTAATTTGACTAGGGAAGACAATCACTTTTTGCTGCATTTGCAACACAGTGGGTTTTGAAGCCAGGTAATCTGAATCAGAAGATTGACAGGGTCTCTTGGTTTCCATCATTTATTCACAGTATTTTCCCCAACAGATAAATCTGTTAACAATAAACTGTGGCATTCTGCTAAAAAAAAAATCAACAAAACATCCCCAGATATAACTTATGCTGAGAGATGGGGAGGTAGTACACATGAAAAAATAAATATACAGGGAGCACATGGGTGAAAAGAGTGATTCAGATAATAGAAAGCCAAAGGAGGGAATGATTAATTCCTGCTGGAGTGGTCAAAGCAGACTTCAAAGGAATGAGATTTGAACTGAACCCTGAAGGATATGTTGGATTTTGATAACAAGGAGGATATTCAAGCATAGGACTTTGCCTTTAGTATTAAATAAATCTGGCTATCATTAATCAAAAAATCCACAAGTGCTTATTAAGTTCCTCTTGTGTTATACATGCTAGGTGCTAAAGATTCCAATATAATAGTAAGAGAGTTCCCTGCTCTAAAGGAGATTACATGTTTGGGGGTACGAGGTGAAGAAGATAATATGACTATTGAGAAGCAAATAAAGACTAAAGTGATAAGTATTGGACCTCTGATTTCATTGATAAGTGGAATTCCAAAATAGGGAGATTCCTTCTATAAAGATCATCTAAGATGATTAAAGTTTAGAGACTGAGAGGTTAATTAATTTTCCAGGGTCACCCTCGCAATATATGTCAAATAAGTAAGACTTGAATTCAGGTCTTCTTATCTCTGAAGCCAGAATTCTAACCACTATCTGCATTGTCTCTCAAATATGAGAAATATACAAATACCACTTATAGACAAAAGAAACACAAAGTCATTTCAGGATGACAAACCCTTAATGAAAAGTTGTTGAGTGAATGAATGAATGAACATAAATAAATTTAAAGCAGGTAGAATATTTTAAATAAAAGCATTAAAATAAGAATTGAAAGAGTAGTTCAGGAGACAGAGAACATTCTTGTTAAGCCATAAAAAAGAATTCATTTAGGTGAGTGTTAGCAGATAGGAATGGAAAAATAGCGAAAGTTAGATTATAAAGAATTTTAAACTTCAGAGGAAAGATTTTGGGCTTTATTCAATAGACAGTATAAAATCACTGAAACTTTCTAAGCTAGGGAATGATTCATTATGACATGAAGAAAGGGTGCTTTCTTACTTAATCTGTATCAGATTATTTGCCATCTTTCTTGGGGAGGGAAAAGGTAAGGGAGGAAGAGAAAAAAATTTGGAACACAAAGTCTTACAAAAATGAGTATTGAAAACCATCTTTACATGTATCTGGAAAAATAAAATACTTCTGAGGTGTAAAAAAAAAAAAAAAAGATGATTTAAAAAGATCACTCTGGCAATGATATGTAGAATAGTGAGAGACTCATGGCTTGAAGTCCAGTTACCAAGTCGTTATAACAGGCACTGAATCATAGTATTGTAGAAGTGAAAGGGATTTCAGAGGGTATTTATTGAAAAATGTCTACACTTTGCTTGAGATGCTCCAAAAAGAAGAAACCTCATACTTCCTAAGGCAGTTCATTCAACTTTTGAATGGTTGTAAGGTAAGGAGTTAGTTTTTCCTTATGCAACAACGATTAGGGTATATATTTGTTTGGTTTAGAAGGAACACTAATTATTCCCATTTGGATGACCTACACTTTCATGTGGTAGAATCACTCTTTCTCAGTCCTTCCTTCAGGGTCCCAAGAGAGTAACTTTCTTTTAGTTAATGCCTTAATTCTGAGGTAAGAATGAGTTTCCTTGAACTTTCCCAGAAAATGGAAAAATGGTGGTAACAAGTTGCCCATTGCTTCTGAGGAACTTACCTTCTCCTTACTCTGCCTCTGGCCCCTAACACAACAATGACTCAATTTTTGCCCAGGACAATGTGAGGACAATCTAGATTCATTTTTAACTTTTACTTTGAGATAATTTATAATATACTTTCAATAAAAGAATTCCTTTCACTTGTTTTGATTTCTTGGTCAAGAAACTCCCCAGTAATTTTGGAAAGGAAATTTCCTTCTACATGTGTATATCCCTGAGCAACTATAGCCTTTTGTTCCATTGTTTCTTTTAATTACCCTCACCCCCAGGACAGTGATGTTGCACTGGATAGAACTTTGGACCTGAAGTCAGGAAAACTTGAGTTCAAATCTTCAAATACTTACTAACTGTGTGATCCTGCCTCAATTTCCTCAACTGCAAAATGAGGATTATAAATGTAGATGTATCACCCAGAGTAATTTTGAGGATCATTTGAATCAATATTTTTTTCACATGATGCTTGGCACATAGTACATACTTAACAAATTCTTGTGATCCTTCCTTTGTAGACACTTCCACACATACTAATATTTTTGAAATACTTTTTTGAAGAAAATTTGGCCAATACAGAAACTGTATAGACTTTTTTTTTAATTAAAGAAATTAGTGATTTGAAGTAGGTTCCATGAAAGAACCAGTAGAAAGTA
Organism: Antechinus flavipes; assembly: GCF_016432865.1. Classification (NCBI taxonomy): domain Eukaryota; kingdom Metazoa; phylum Chordata; class Mammalia; order Dasyuromorphia; family Dasyuridae; genus Antechinus; species Antechinus flavipes. Next base: position 249,201,940 of record NC_067401.1, read on the forward strand.
GCTGTTACAATAATCCAGAAAAGAAGAGATTTAAATGAAAAGTTTGGCAATGGTATCCCACAAGTGTAGAACACTCATATTTCCTATCTTTTTATAATGGATTTTTGGCAGATTTCACATGCCCTTAGGAAAATCTTAGGAATTGTTGAGTTTATTTGCTATTCAAGTAACACTCTCTTTCAATTACAGACCTATATAGGGCTTTTGATACAATATTTATTTTTCAGTTACAAAAAATAAATTGATCTGCTCATAGTTTCTTGCATGTAACAGCTTCAAGGTAAAATCTGCTTTAAAAAAATTACTAGTAGGTGAAATTTCAGTAATTACACTTTTCCAGCAAAGTAGAAAGTTATCCCTCCCAAAAAGCCTCATTTATTAGAATCAGCAAGAAAGGAAATTCCTGAGAGAATTGGCATAGTATAGTTCCACGGAATTATAGATTTAGACCTGGAATCAATCTCAAAAACCATCTAATTCAACACTCTTGTTTTATGATTGAGGAAACTGAGGTCCAGGAAGCTGTATGACTTGCCCAAGTTCGTTATGGTGTTTTTCCATGACACTTTTTATTTGAAAGTGTTTGATGTTCTTTATGTATCGATTTTATTGAAAAATCTGAGGTATGGAGAAATTAAGTTCTATATCCAAGAATAGCTAGGAACAAAGTAGGGAACAAACCTAATGTCATTTTTAAAATTATATTTCAGTAAAATTAACATAAACTAGTCTTCTATTCTTCTCATAACCTACACCCTTGATTTTTGAGGGAAAAAACAAATATTCATTGTACAATAAAACCAAATTCCCACATTAGTCATGTCCTAAAAATACATGTCTCGGGCTGCACCCTGAGTCTATCACATTTTTTTTTTTTTTTTTAGGAGGTAACATGTTTTATCAGTCTTCTGGCTGAAATTGATAATTGAGTTTATTAGAACTTAAGGTCTTCTTGGATCATTTCAGAAAAGCCTGGAAAGACTTACATGAACTTATGCCAGGTAAAGTGAGTAGAACCAAGAGAAGATTGTACACAATAACAAGATTATGTGATGATAGATTGGATGGACTTGGATCTTCTCAACAATGCAGTGATTTAAGGTAATTTTCAATAGAGTTGGAATGGAAAATGATATTTTCATCAAGGGAAAGAACTATGAAGACTGAATGTGGATCGAAGCATATTATTTTCACCTTTTTATTTGTTTGTTTCTTTCTTTTCATGATTTTTTTTCCTTTTGGTCTGATTTTTCTTGTAAAACATGACAAATATGTAAATATAGTTAGAAGAATTATGCCTATTTACCACATATTTAATCAGATTTCTTGCTGTCTTGGAAAGAATGGAAGAGAGGGAGGGAGGGAGAAAAAATTGGGAACACAAAGCTTACAAAAATGAATGTTGAAAGCTATCTTTACCTATATTTGGAAAAAAAACCAAAATACTAAGAAAAAAGAAGGTAAGGTCTTCTTCATGCTTCCTCAAGCAATCCCATCTTGTCTTTAGGAAAAGTTTGGTTTATCATAAAATGTTAATTGATATTTTCTTCTGCTGATTATCAAAAATTGTCATGTCAAACTTCTAAGGATCTGCCAACTGCTCATCAGGGATAGTACCTGTACTGACTTTAACATTTCTTCATATAAATAGAGACTAATCTTTGCAAAAAGAACACAACAGAGACATTTTTTAAGGTTACAAAGACAAGTCAAGCCATGTAGACAAGGGAGTGAATAAAGGTGAAATCCAGAACACTAACTGCTGAATTACATTCATTAGGTGTTTTGAGTATCCTGAAATCTTAGAGGACAAGAGAACTGATCAGTCTGCTTTCAAAAAGATTTTTGTAAAATTGAGATTGATTAGAAGCTTTGTGGCTATATTATGAAATTCATGCATGTTTTCAGGGAAAGTGTGATGTTCTCTGGTTATAAGGTCATGAATCTTGAGCTCCTAGGGACCTCAAACAAGGGACTACAACCTCCTCACTTTAACCAATGAAGTTACAGAACTAGAGGATACCACAGAGACCAATCTAGTCTACAGCTTTTTTGACCTGGGATCATAGATAAAAAAATTATCTTTTAAATATGATGGTAACTGTATTTTAATAAAAATTGGTTTCTTTTACCTGTGTGTCTTATTTTATAATTGAATACATTCTGAGAAATGCTCTACCAGCCTCAGCCTTCCCAATAACTGGAATTAGAAGCCTGTATGACCATGATCAGCAATTTCTTTCAATTTAAGAGGTTACAGTTGACTATGAAGAACTTCCTTCTCCTATTATAGAGGCTGTAGACATCAACCTTGATTGTGTCGTTTCTGCTTTTCGCCATTTGGAGATGACAACCCTGTCTTCCATGAGTGAGTGTATGTGTGTAGGAGGTAGAGGGGAGGGGGGAGAGGGGAGGGGAGAGAATGGAGGGCAGCGAATTGATTCTGGGTTTCATCAGTTTCAAAAGGATTAGTTGCTCTACCTGTGTATGATGTCCCTAGCTCTGCCATGGAACTTCTCTGGGAGTCTGAATCTCCTGACCTTCTCTTGAATGAACTGAATAAAAGGGCCCATTTGCTTTCAGCCATTAAGCCTCTCTTCTAATCTCTCTGTAAAGATGATGAAGATACTTCTGGGTGTCTTCCCAGATACTGGGATTCCTTAAAATAGACACTCAGAAAAAAATGTTGCATTATCAGAACAATGAAGAAATGTAAATAAAAGCAAACTTTCACTCAAAAATTTGCATACTTTTTTGAAAAACGATAAAACTATGTGGATGAAAGTACTGGCAGTAGTAACTTCAGAAATTTTTTCAGGCAATGCAAATTGGTCTTTCTGGAGAGACACCAGACAATATGCAATCACCTGGCTATGCTCTGATTCAATCATTCCACTTTGGAGAATATAATCAAAGAAAAAAAAAAGAAAATGAAGACCTAGGTTTATAGCTCTGTTTTTATATATACATATATGTGTGTGTGTGTGTGTGTATTTGTAATTAAATGCATGTATACATGTATACATGCATGTGAACATGGCTATAATCGTGAACACCACTAATGGAGAATTGTTAAGCAGATTGTAATATCTTTGTCCAATGATGTAAATATTCCATCACCAACAAGAACAATAAAAACGACAGGACTATAGACAGAATTTTAATGCAGTCGAAATGAAAGAGAAAAAAAGGAATAATGTATATACAATTATGACAATTTGTGTTAAAAGATATTATTTTATCCCTGACAACTTATGTAAAAAGATAGGTTCCTATAATTGAAAAAAAAAGGAAAAAAAAATTATAGAAGTCATTATTTTTTGTCTATCGCTAATGTTTAGCAGTATACATTTATTTTTTATTGTAAAGGTGATTAAATAGATAATCATTAAAAATCTGATTAGAGTCTACATGGGCTGACAAATAGATTATAAACACTATAGTGTCTTATTTGCAAATAAAGTGCTTTCTACAATTGCTTCCTCAACAAAATTATAAGGTACAAATATAAAAGGGTTCAATTCACCCATAGCACCATGGTGTTTCAATGGAAAGCCATCTGAAAAATGCCCTTCTCTGCCTACACCTGTTTTTTCTGCTGAGCACATTAGTCCCCTTGAATCAAATGTTTTGCTTTCAGTGCACTTGTCTTAGAACTGAGAAAAATAGTGAAAAGAGAAAGTAAACAGTATTATTGTTAAAAAAAAAAAAAAGCCCACTTTGTGTATACTGGGGGCACCAACCCCCATTTTATTGTTAGGTGGAACTGTAGCTAAAAGAAAGATTTCCCATTCTATATTTTTTCAGGTTAACCTCAGGCTTTCTCTAGCATATTCGGAAGTCTCCATTTTATGTTCATATTATCATTAACATTGATTATGTTAGTGTTCTGCTTTATGTATTTTAATTAAATGTTTTCTATGTTGTACTTGCACCCTGAGGCCATTTTACCCAGAAGGGCACAATTTTATAAATTGAAAAAAGCAAATAAAATGAACAATGTCTTCGGTGCTATAAAGAACATTCAAAACTCACAGTGCTTGCCTCAAAGTGTTTACAAGATAAGTAGATGAAAGAAAAATGAAGAAATGATTTTTAAAATGTCAGGACTAAGTTATTTTTCTCATTTGTTTTTGCTATTTTCAATATGTTCATGTTTCCCTCATTCTTCACATTAATCATTAATCGGTATAGTACTAAGCTAGACTTTTAGGGGGTGAAATGAAGCAGATTTTGGACTTTCAGATATCACTTTGAGCTTCACAACATTCCTCTTAGGTAAATGCAATGATTATCCTTTTACAAAGGAGACTGAGGCACAAAAACTTGGTTTGCTCAGGGTCATACAGATATAGTAAGATAGTAAACTCTCCAGATGTCTAGATGTCTCCTGCCCAATCCCAAAAACTTCATCCCAAAACTTGAACCCTTGAATTCACAGATTCAAAAGTATTCTCCGTCCTGTGGTTTCTCCCTTTGATTGGATAGCTAATTTCAAGATCACAATTAAAGTAGGAAGCTAGCCATTTCTCATTCCTCACCTGGATATACTCTGCACCCTTCTCAATCAAACCCCCCAAACCATATTTTTTCTCTATCCCCTTTTCAACTTCCTTTTGTGGGGTAGCCTTTCCCTAATAGAAAGTAAACTCATTGAGGGCAGGAACTATTTTTTTGCTTGTATTTGTATTCCCAGAATTCAGGGCTGTGGACTGACTGTTAGATTCTTCTCACGTAAAATTTCTTTTGATTATGAAAAAAAAGTATTCAAGAGTCCATGATAATAGTGATTTCAGAGATTATTTTGTTAAACAATTTGCTGAAGATTAACCTTAAATAAAGCATTAAACAGGAAGGCATTTTTTCCACTAAAAATGTTGATAAAATTATGGAAAATTCTGGAGAGCAATTAGGAATTCTGTCCAAAGCACTATAAAGCTGTGTATGTCCTTTGATCCATGAGTGTCACTACTGGATTTGTATCCCAAAGAGATCATAAAATAGGAAGAAGAATCCACATGTACAAAAATATTTATAGCAGCTCCTTTTGTGGTGGCAAAGAATTAGAAATTGAGGGGATACCCATTAACTGCGAGATAGCTGAGTAAGTTGTGGTTTATGAATGTAATGGAATACTAAATACTGAGCTGTAAGAAAAGGTGAGCAGGCAGATTTCAGTAAAATCTGGAAAGATTTGTATGAATTGATGCTGAATGAAGTGAGAAGAACTAGGAAAACATTGTACATAGTAACAGCAACATTGTGTGATGATTAACTATGAAAGACCTAAATCAATAGTGATCCAAGACAATTCCAAAAGACTTGTGATGAAAAATATCATCCATGTCTAGAGAAAGAATGTAGTCTGAATGCAAATTAAAGCATATTATTTTACTTTCTAAATTTTTTTCTTTCCCATGATTTTACTCTCTTGGTTTGATCCTTCTTTCACAACATGACTAATATGGCAATATATCTAACATGATTGTACATGTACAGCTTATATCAGATTGCTTGGTGGAAGAAAAAAGATGAGTAAGAAAAATTTGGAACTCAAAATCTTATAAAAGTGAATGTTAAAAACTGTTTTTACATGTAATCAAAAAAATACTATTAAGTGCAAAAAAATAATTAAAAACAACCTACAAAAAGTTCAAATGAAAGAATTTCTGGTTAATTGTGAACATTTCAAATGTTCCTACTTGCTGATGACAACATACTATTTGAATTAAGCCCTGAAATAGGATAAAATCCTCTTGGCAAAATATACATCAGGGTAAAAGGGACTGATCTAACGATTCATACCAGGTAACAAAATGGGTGAAAAGCACACGTTGCTCAGATCCTGACATAAAGATGGATGAATCATCTGTCAAATTAATCCATCAGTAGGTGCTCCTTAGAAAATTGGCTGAAGACACAATTGAGGAAACAAAAGGATCAAATAGTATTACCTATAAGAATCTGTACAGTGCTTTCAATAATGCCCAATTTTTGATATTGCAAAGGCCCATTTCTTTACATTCAGAATTCTCCTGATGTTGTTATATGGAATATTAAAGCATAGAATAAAATGATTTCAAAATTATTATAATTATATGCCAATTCTTCAAAATTATGAAGGCAGCTCTTATCTTCCCTAACTCTCCTCCAGGTAAAGAATCCCAGATTGCTTCAGTTATTGTTCATAAGATTTGGTCTCTAGCTCCTTCATTAATCCAATTGTTTTTAATCTTTCTAGACCATCAATTTAACTCTTAAATAGAAAATAGTCCAAATACGATATGGATATTGGAGGATAAGGTGGGAACACATTCTTCAGTGAAGTGTTTTTATTAAGCATGTAACCCATGTCTACCTTGACTGCTGGTTAATAATCTTCCCAAGTCTAACTTGCTTCCATGCTTATAGCCCTTAAAGCTGCCTCAGTACATTGCCTTAACTGTCCTGATCCTAGCTTAGCATTTTCTTTCTAATTACTATTTACTAGGTTGGTAATGGTCCTGGAATCAGGAAAACGTGATTTCAAATTTGGCCTCAGATGTTTATTAGTCTTGTGACTCTGAGCAAGTCATTTCACCTCTGTCTGCCTCAATTTCCTCAACTGTAATATGTGCATTGTAATAACTACCTCTAGAGTTCATGTAAGGATTAAATAAGATAATATTTGTGAACCCTAGGAAAAAGTTATAGGTTCATTATCCTACTGAAGCTGTCCAGATTAGTATCTAGCATAGAAAAATATACATATGAATTATAATAAAAATGTTCATTGATGCTTATTATGATATAAAAAGGAATAGAATGTATTTTCACTTCTGTCCTTGTTTCTTTCTTGCCTAACAGAATTTTTGACTTAAAAAATGTTTGTTGATTTAATGGAACAAAAAAAATTTTTGAGGGTTCACATTGGTTTCGGATCCTTATTATTTTGAGAGAAGACTTCAGCAGTGAAGATCCAATTTTCCCTCTTTATATGCCCAAATCTGTACCTGTTGATTTCAGAGAGTGGAATATTTACAAGGGAAAATGATTTCCCTCAGACACCCCCAAAAGTTATGCTTATTTAAATTTTCTGTATTGATAGCAACATTGAAATTTAGTATTAAATTTGGAAAGAACTCTCCCTGGAGAGAACATTTCAGACTTACTGTAAATATTTGGATGAAAACATCAAAAAGATGGTTCTTCCTACAGGATCTCACTAATTTTGTCTGTTGGAGAAAAAGCCACTAAATAGACTCCAAAAGTGAGTTAAGTATTCCATTTAAACACAGAAAATAACAATTGAATTAGGTTCAATGTAAATCTTGGACTAACTCACAAAAGGAGTTTCCAACTTAATAAGACACCCAAGAACAAATGAATCAGACATGTTCTTTACTCCTACAACTTTCCAGAAGAGCTTAAATAATTGAAGGTCAAAGTTAGTTTCTAATTCATTCTGTGCTTTCTGAAATGGTCAACTTGACCAAAAAAAAAAAGAAGAGCAGAGGTTTCCAGTGCTTCAGAGAAGCCAATAGTGCCCTCTAAAGGAAAGCTGCAAGAGGTATGTTTGCCAGGGTTTATTACAGCATTTCTGCTGCCAAAATTCCACATACAGTAGAAAAAAAAAATGAAAAAAAAATATGTGTGTATATATATATAATACATATGTGTATGCATATATATTTGTATGTATACATATCTATATTTATATCTATGTGTGTGTATATATATACATATATATATATGTAAAATCTTATTGTTTGGGTCATGAATTATAAAAAGAAACAGAGGTGTTTCTAAGCATAGATGATATAAGTGGCTACTTGTGTAGATCTCAAAGTCAGATGAGGGCCCAGAAAACCACTAGAACCTCTGCCACCAGCTGCTTATGGAAAATTTGTTTTATATAGGAGAGCAGGGAGCCCAGAGGGCCGGGAGACTGAGATCTTGGCAAGAGAGTGACAGTGATGGGGAACCCAGGGAGGCCCACCTGAGTGGCCAGCTTGTAGAAGGCTGTTGGCGCTGATAGGAAGAGAATGTCCAACTGGATGTGAAGAGAATGGGAGTATGTGAAATGGAAAGTCAGGGCAAAATGCACCCTGGGGTGGGGGGGCAAACCCAACCCTCTATACTGAGAAAGCTGCCTGAGCAGCTGTCTTATAAAGAGACAGACAGTAGATGAAAAACCGAAAGCAATATTTGATAAAATATATTCAGGGACTTTTATTTGTTCAATGAAAGCTCCATTTATTCTTCTGTTTTTCCATCTATCCACAGTGTGTGTGATACTTCTAGAGGTATCAACAAATTGCTTGATAACATTACAAGAAATATTTGGCACTCACAGGTATTGTTGTTATCGATCAGGCGCTGGGCAAGTCTTGGAGATTAATATCTGCCTTCAAGACACAAAAAGTCAATAACTACAGATGGCTGTTAATCCTGGATATAAATTGCTGCAGTGAAGTTATTATTGTCATAATTAGATTATCAGGAACAAAGTTTTGAAATATTTAATTACTTCTTTATTACCAATATTACATTCATAGTGTGTCAGTTTGTATATCTGTGTATATGTAAGAGGAAGGGGAAGGGAGAGAACAAAAAGTAAAAGGTAGAGGGAAACAGAGGGAATAAGAGTAGAGAGACAGACTAAGGGAGAGAAAAGGATATAGACCAAGAATTGAGGAGAGGCAGAGAGGAAGATGGAGAGACAGAGTTTTTGTTCTTAGAAACTCCTGATCTCTTAGAGGTATCTGTTTGGTTGGGTTCAGTACAGCAAAATCATATGTAACATTTAATAGGATCAACATTTATAAGATCACCTATGAAAATTAAAATTTTTATACATCCATTTTACTATATAATTATTTGAATCTCATAATATCCTAAGATATTTCAGCTATATTAATGTAACTTGATAGGGTGGAATACAATAGTTCCCAGTTGCTCTGACCTGATGGTCAAAAATAAGAAAGAGACACTGCATAGCCATCTTTAGAACATATTGACATTTTAGAATTTTTTAAAAGAATAACTTGGTGATTGAACATAATACACCTTTCAGGGCAGGAGAAGAAATTATGGTAATAACAAGTCTTTCATTCATTCATTTAAGAACCGTTCATTAAATATTTCTTGTATGCAAGGCACTGTGCTAAGTGCTGGGAAGACAAAAACTAGATCTCAAGGAGCTCAAATTCACACTTGTTTTTCTGACTATATAATAAAACAATCTACTGACAATGTCAGTAATTTTTTGTTTAGCAATAAAATCAATTAGTAAATTATATTTGGGTTTCAAAAAGGGGGTTCCATTTTGCTCTATTGAATTTGATATTGAGAAGTCAGGTCTAGAAAATAATTTAATGTTCTCAAAAGACAAACGACTGTTTAAAATTCAGTACTTTAATACCCCAAGTGACTGAGTTGTTGAAGTGGATACTCTCTTCACTAAGACATGGATTGTAACTTAATAGATGAACTTTGAAAGTTGTAAGGCTTGAAAAGTTGGTCACGCAGTGAACAATCTAGTGATAAACTTCTTTTTAGCTGATCCAGGTTTATCCTCAGATGGCACACATGGCTGGCCTTGTTCTCAGGCCCCGTCCAGCTTTGTAGACCTTTCCAGAGCTCACATGAGTTCACCTCCAGGAACCAGAGTAGGATGTCAGTGGAGGAAAGCTTTTCTTAAATAAACAACAAAAACAAAAAATCCTTATCAATAGATTTGTAAACAAAAACACAATTCATCAGTTTCTCAGTATCCTTCCCTGCTGTGGTCACTGGCCAGTCTTTTTTTGTACTTTGGCTTTAAGATACTCAGATGAGCTTATCTTCATTTAAAAGCTACCCTCAAGTCTTTAGCCACCTGTGTTGCCAGTGCATGCTATCCCATTGATATCACCCTCCTGAAGTTGAGCCATATTTTGGGGGGAGCTGATTGCTTTCAAGTCTGTTAAAAATCCTTAAGGTAAGAGGTAAAACAAGTCTAACACTATAATTAGATAATTCCTCCTGTTCTCTTCCTTAGGACAAAGCTATCTTTTGCCGTATGCAATAGCCAAACAACAGGTATGAGCTTTTCTTATAAGATCTGAAGAAATAAGACCTCCAAGCTGCCCAAGACATGCCAGAAAATATTGTCTATTAAATACTTTCCACAACCAGAAAACAGCAATCAGTATTCAGACTGACAGCTCAAAGGGTAAGTCCTATCATGGTTTAGGGGATACTAATTAAATTAGCAAATAAATATCACGTGACAGAAACCAGAGTTTTCAATTGTGGTAGAAATTTAAAAATCAGATTTTTTTCTGCTTCTTATACATGTAGGTTAAAAGACACAAAGGAATGGTCTCTGTAAAATATAAACAAAGCCTAATTCTCGTCTGCTAAATTGATATTCAGCTCACATTCTTTGTGAATGTACCTCAACACATTTCTGCAATGCTTTTAAATGTAGTTAAAGATGCATTGCGTTTAAGCTGCTTCTTGCTCTAAATTTATATGCAAACCTGGACCATATTTTTCCAAATTAATAAAAATGTTACTTAGGCAATCGAGGTTTTGCAGCTAATCAAGAGAATTGTGTCTTTAAAGGAGTATCCTAGCAACCTCTCAGCAGCCAGGAAAGGGCCGGGCTGACAATGTACACTGATTTCATTGTGCCGCCATCAAACTTTGCAGTTAATCAAAAAGAGACTTGGAAACAGACACAGAAATTCAGCTTGAGCTCACAAAGGGACCAGCTTGTAAGCAGGGAGAAGAAGGAGTTTACAACCCAAATGACAGTTGCCTTCTCTTTGAACTTGCTTGTTTGCCTGGTAAATGAAAAAGGTGGGAAAGAATGGCAAAGGAGAAGAGTTCAACGTGGGCATCAGAAGCAGGCTTCTCTCTTTGCCAGGTCATAGTACATTCTCAGTGCTTCACCATTTCTTCATCTTCCGCCCCCCGCCTCCCCTTTCCATCTTTGAAAGCTCAATTCAAATATCTCCTCCTCCCTGAGTCCTTCCCTTATCTCCCCTGCTGGTAATAACATTCCCCTCTGGACTTCATATAATCTACTTTTAAATAATTATATAATAATTGCACTTTTCTTATACCTTTTTCTGAAATCTGTAATATCAGTGAGAGGCTGGGCAAAGCTGCAGATGGACCTCTGGACCAGAGAGTCTAGAAGATGTAGACTGAAATCCTGCCTACGGTTTTCACTGGACTGGGTAACCTTTCAAAGACTCAGTTTTCTCATTTGTTGAACTCATTTTTATTAATTACAACATAGATCTTACAGGATAATTGTGAGAATTAAACAAGATCGTGTATGTTTGTAAAGTTTTGCAGACCTTAAATATAATGTAAACTGGAGCTTTTATTGATAGGAATATTGTATATGATTATAAGTGCGACTATGATTCTGTGCATTGAATGGACATAAGTACTTCCAATTCAACAAGTTTCTATTAAGTACTTAATATGTGCCAGGCACTGTGCCAAGTGTTGGGAATGCCAAAGATGAAAATTATTCAGATGCTATCTTCAAAGAGTTTGCTAGTTTTCTGTGCTTATGTCTCTTCCCTCTGCTAGTCTATGAGTACCATGGTAGCAGAGACTGTTTTATTAGAGCTTTGTATTTCCCATAGCATTTAGTATACAGCAGGATGTTTATAAATGTTTATTGTATGAATGAATGAACTATATGAAATGCTTATTTCAAAGGTTTGTGTGGGAGTTTGGGGTTGGGGCACTCATGCACTTGGATATTTCATTTGAGCTTTTCACAGCCTAATATATATATTATAATACTATTATATATGTATATTATACTAATATATTATAATACTATATATTATGCTTCTCAGACCACATGCCAAATTTTCATTAGCCCACAGAAAATTTCAGATTTTCTTTAATTGACCACTGAATGGATTGTGCCATTACTTTCAAGAACATCAAAATCTAGCCTGTTCCCATTTTTTTTCCATCCCATATAGTTTGTAAAAATGTCTATGGGTTGTATTGTCAACCCCAAAGGTAAAATGTCCCAAAAGTTTTATGTAATTGTAAGCTATTAAAGCTTAATATTGGAAGGTGAAAACCATATTAAAGCTTTTGGAATATCTTGTACAATGGGCAACATTGTTTGTATTTTCCAGATATAATGTAGGACTTAAAAGGAATAGTTTTGAGTCCTAGGTCTTCCACCTGTTAACTATGTTTTAGACTAGAACATATAACTTCCCTTATCTTTATCTAAATATCCTCATCTATAAAATGGAGATAATAACATTTGTTAATTCTGGCTCACAGGTTCATTATGCGAATCTAATGAGATGCATATGTAACAAAATAGATTATATATATCACATATACATGATTTATATATACATATATTTATTACATATACACATATAAAAACAATAATATTAAAAACAATTGTTTTATTATAAGCATCATGTACGGGATATCACATATTATATATACACACAAAACTCAGAGTTGAATGTGACCTTATCCAGTCCAATGCCTTCATTTTACAACTGAGAAAAATAAGGTTCAGAGAGCAATGGCTTGCCCAAGATCTCATGAGTTGAAATTTGAACTCAAATTTCCCTGGTTCCAAATCTTTAGGCACTATATCACCTTGCCTATCACAAAAATCCTGTCCTTAAGGAATTTAATTTAATTTAAATTTTTGTAAACTGACAATAAAAGCAAGAAAACTTAGAGAAAAATACACAGAGCTCTGCAATGAACTGAAGCACAGCAGCAAAAAAAATCTAGGCTCACTTGAAAAATCATCAGGAAATCAAGTTCCCTGAATTTTTCCCTTTTGTACCTTTAATTCTTAGAATTCATTTATTGAATGGAAGGATTAAGTAAGAAAATGTGGCATTTGGTGGACTTCTCATTTTTTATGTTGAATTTTTATTAACAGTTTCCATATCATTTGATTTTTCTTAGCAGAGAAATTTGGACTCTTAAAAATTAAATGAGGCATTTCTTCAGTTTTAAAAATTCTTGAATTTGAAATTTTCTCCTAATTTTAAATGTAAAGGAACCGATTATTGTAACATTTGCTAGACTCTTAAACATAATTTAGCTGCATCGTATTGAAGTTTTTCAAGTATAATGTTTTTAATGCACTTCTGGAAGTTTGAAAGACAGTAATAGTGATTTACATATGGTGGGAATCTGCCTTGTTGCCTTTGTGAAGGCACCCAGAGCTTCTAGAGGTAGTTAACTTTACCATTATTCTGAGAATGAAGATCTAGATTAAATCCCAAATTCTGCTATTCACAAACTATCTGAGTCTGGAAAAGTCTAACTCTTAACCTTTCTGAGACAAAGATTTTCCTCTGGGGGAAAATGGAGTTACCATAATCCATCCTTTGCCTCATCAACAGGCTAATTATGAAGATAAAAACAGATAACATATGGAAAAGGGCTTTGTTAACTGTAAAGAACTTTACTAATATAATTTCTGAATGAATGAAAATTGCATATTGAAGCACTTACTATGTGCCAAATATACTGTGGTAAGCCTTTATAATACTGAGAGGAGAGAGAGAGACAGAGACAGAGAGTCTGAGAGACAGAGAAAGACAGAGTTAGTTCCAGCTCTCAAAGAGCCCACACTAATTTGAGCAGGCAACACAAAAAAAAAGAAACTTTTGCTTCAGGTTGAATAAAATGGCCTAGAAGCCCTAAGCATTCGTCTACATCTACATCTAAGGCCCAGAGGGGATTTAGTTCACATTATAAGTCAGATATCAATAAAGAAGTCTGGAGGGCATAGAGGCAGGGCAGTTTGTAATGTCTAGTGGTTATCTATCTCCCTGGAAGGAATAGAATGGATGATTCCCATTTTATACAAGTGATAGGAAGAATCAAGGATCCTGATGGTTCTGAGCAACCTTTGTCCAGAAGAGGAGCTGAAGAGATGAAGGAAGGAAAGGCATTTTTATGGGAACCCCTTCCCCACCCCACATAATCCCTTTATCCCCTGACCAGATAAGGTCTTAAGGTTGTTATTTTAAAGTGCAATATTTTAAGTAATCTTGACATATGTTAACAGTAACAGAACAAAGTGGAATGCAGAGGGAATAGTAAAGACAAAGAGACTATATAATGGAATGACACTAACTTGTTGAAAGCACAATCAGTCGCCTAAAATCTCAGTTTTGGAAGTTCATCTTGGCTTAGGCCGTCTGGTCTAACCCATATTTCAACAAGAATGACTCACATAATAGCTGACAACAGCCATCATCCCACTGCTTGAAGATCTCTAGCGATGGGTTTGCATATTATTTTTCAAGTTCTTTCCTTATATGAAACTGAAATTGACTTTTCCTATATCAGTCGTGCAAGTCATACCTATTTGCATAATAAATAATTCAATCCAATACTTCAGGGAACCATGATTTCACCAGTATGGAATGTTTTTGATGGATACAGATCCCAAGACCTCTCAAACATACTTGTCATTCTCCCCCTCCATCCCTTAATTACTTATTGGCCACACTCTGCTACTAAGACTCTGATTTGACTAGACTAGTTTAGGGTGCAGCTAGGTGATACGGTGGATAGAATATCAGGTCTGGAGTTAGGAAGACATCTTCTCAAGTTAAAATTTGGCCTTAGAACCTTATTAGCTGCGTGACTAAGTTCCTCAACCCTAATTTGGCCACAGTTCCTAATGCATAAAATAAATGGAAAAGGAAATGGCAATTTGGGCTGTCCATCTATTATCATCATCTTCTTACTACATAATCTGCCCATGTCTTTTTCTGATCATACATTTAATATCCCTTATGACACTAATCAATGAAAATTTTCTACAGCCTACCTGCACTCAGAACAGAACATAAAACAGAATGTTTTATGTAGATAATAAATGTAGATTTACCTGTATTAATTTTCTGTTATAGAAACCTGGGTTGCGAAGTACTTTTTCTCTCAAACTATCTTTTATTTAATTTCTTTGTACTTGTATCTTCTTTTATTTGCTCCATATATATTTATATATGTCCTTTTTTTTTTTTTTTTTTTTTTTTTTTGTCTTCCCTAAGCTTTTTGTGAGGAGGGATCAGTTCACTGTGAGACAGGAGGTGTAGTATAATGTTAGAGTAAGTAAGTCAATATAGCTGATTATCATAGCTGTTCAAGGTGTCTTTCAGGAAAAGACATTATTATTTAGGATGGCAAAGTTGTGGCCCTACTCAGATATCAAAGTCAAGAAGCTACTGATGATGTATCAGCACAGTCCCCTTATTCTCTCTAGTAGGTATCAAGAATGTTCCTGGGCCATCTCATGTAACAAGTTGAATAGAAAGAATTTTCATGTTATAATCTTAGGAATTACAAGCCATAGAAAGAGAATAATCAATTGTAATACCCAGAAGCTCTCACACAGGAAGCTTTGGTAGATGGATATGTCAGGATTGTTTCTGGAAAGACTTACCATTCACAGTTGATCATGATTTATTGCTCTTATTATAAACATTATTATATGGTATTTATATAATATATAGTATATATTATTATATAAATTACATATATATTCTGGTTCTGCTCATTTAACTTTGTAGGCAACTAGCATTTATTAAGTACTTACTGCAGGCACTATGCTAAATTTTGGAATAGAATGCAAGCAAAAAGATATTCTTGCTCTCAAGGAATTTATTTCTTATGGAAGAAGACAACACATAAAAGGAAGGTAGGGAAAGGGGAAAAAACGGAAAGGTCTGTGGCTAAGAGTTGAGGGATAGAATACTGTAAGAGACTTGATGGGAGATGAAGTTTTAAACAGCTGCTGTGGAAGGTGGGATTGTGAGTCAATTAGAGAGGAATACAATGTTTGCCTGCTACAGTGAGAGCCTGGATGAGATTATATAACATGAACTCTACTATTCAGTAGAGTTTAGTGATTTCCTCCAGCTACACAAACAGCTTCTCAATAAGAGTGGTTGGCTCACTAGTCTGGTTAATTCTTTACTACTTCAGGTAGATTGTTTTTTCTACATTTAGGGGAAACAAAAGAGTTTATATGTGTCTAGGATAGCAACATAGTTAGCTCAAATAGTTCAGCTCTATGGGGCAGGAATGCTGATATTTGAGATTCAGGTCAGTTAATGAGGAGCTTCCTTTAGTTATGTTAACTGGATTTTTTTTTTTTTTTAATTCCTGCTGGCCCAGGGAGATTTTAAGAAGCTCCCTCTTGAATCCTAATGCATTGCCAAGCAATTAGATTGTCGGTTTGTTAGGAAACCCCCATAAAACAAAGCTATGGGATGTTTTAGGAAATTGCAACCTACCTTACGCATAATAAACCTTTTACAAAAGGTGGCAAATGAGGAACTGTGAGAACACTTCTCAGGTTTAAAAATTAATTCTTTTTTGACAATTAAGTACTACATCTTTTTGTTGGAAAAATGCCTATGAGTATGGATTGAAACTGAAAACAATCCATCATGGTTTTTAAGAGACAGGTTTCCTTCTGTTTAAACTTAAGGATGTGTGGACACCCGCTCCAGTTAGAGAGCCAATGGTTAAATTTTCAGTGTTAGCAGTTATACCTCAGAAATCAACAAATGACATAAATCAGGACTTGCTCTATTCTGTTAATTGTCTTATCTTAAGAAAGTGATGAAGAAAATGTTAATAATGCAGATTAAATTTAAGGATACACTTTCCTTTTGAGTTGCTTTTTGGTTCCCAGCACACACTTTCAAAATTCTGGTATTCTGGGTAGAAACACTAACTTTGGAATCAGAGAACTTGAGTTTGCAATTCTAGCACTGACACTTGTTATCTTGGACAAGTCCTTTGATTTCCTTGGGCCTCATTTTCCTCATCTAAATAAGGGGATTGGTCTAGATGAGCCAGCTCTAGAATCTTATGTATTATGAGGGCCTTATTCTATATTCTATTTTCTCTCTATGCTCCTAATACAGTCAGTGTAATTCTGTCTTATGTTTTACTTGTTTTGTTTGCACAATGGGAATTCATACATTAAGTATTATTTTATCACTGGGGGGAGGAGCAGGGGGTGGAAAAGATAGTTATATAAACTCTTATCTTCCTGGAATCCCTAGCTTCCTTCAAGACAAAGATCAAGCACCACGTTCTGAATGAGACTTTTTCCTGGACTGCTCCAGCAACCTCTCTTTCAACAGGTTACTTTATATGTTTTGTATGTGTTCTTAACACATGTATATATACCTGTAAATGTTTATGTTGACTCCCTTATTAGAATTTAAGCTTCCTGTGAGTTGCAACTGTTTCTTTTTGTCAGTCTCCAGCATCTAGCACAGTGCTTGGAACACAATAAATTCTTAAGTGATATATAATTATTATATTCCAATTTGTATTATATTTATCTTCATACATCTCATAATTAAAAGTAGGTTGTCATGATAGATTAAAGTCAGAGAACAGTATTATTCTTGCCTCCCTCAGCATACAGCTTAATTCTTTGTAAATGATAGGTGCGCCATAACTACTTGCTGAAAGAACAAATGAATGATTCTTTACATTATGCACAGACATGAGATCTTTTTCTAGACACAACATGTTGGTATGTATCCCAACTAAAAGTAAACAACTAATATGTACATCTGCCAGAACAATGTAGATTTGAAGTTAAAACAAAGTGAATTATGGCTCTAGGCATGCCTTAACAAATTTAGACATATGTTCCTCCTCCCTTGATGTTGTTACTAAATTTCTTTTGTGCCCTCTTCCACTACAAATTCCCATTGGCAGTGAGCAGATGCAAATCAGCAGTCATGTGGATATCATGTGGGGTGTACTAGTTTAGTTCACTTTGAAATTTTATCCAATCACAGTCAACCTTTATAAGATGAAAAACAAACATTTAAAAAATCAGTTTCCCTTTCTCTTAAGATGATTTATAATAAATTATTTCAAAAGCTCTCATAATTAAGGCAAACACACTTTTAGGGAAAAGGTATTCTTTTGTACATGATCTTTATATGCATATAGTCATCAGTGTAGAGACTACAAAAATAGTTACATCCGTTAAGACTTTAGTTTCTAAATTTAACAGTAAAGTGTATCAAGTTAAAAACCTAAAAAAATATGCATTTTAATCAAGATCTTAACATCTCCTTTTCCCTTCTGCCACAAACTTATGACATCACTGAATTTGTTTCCACAGATCATAGACTTGTAAAGCTGGAAAGAATCTTAGATCTAATCTAAATCAAACTTCCTCATTTTAATGCTACCAAAACTGGGACCCACAGAAGCTAAATGACTTGCTCAAAGTTACATGGTCAGCTAGAAGTCCTCAATGGACTTTCTGCTAGACCACTGTGGCTCATTGGTGACACTTTATCTGGCATCCAATATTCATTCAACAAATATTTAAGTCACTGCTCTGTGCCATATTTCAGGTAATGAATAAGAACCAAAAAAGGAAACAATGTCCACCTCAAAGATTAAGTTCTATACTTATATATACAAAATGTATACAAAATATACATAAAGGAAATACAAATTTCTGGAAGAACAGGAATCTAGTAAAAGGAACATTCTAGTGAAACTCTTCACTAAACAATTTTAAAACAACACTTTCAAATTAAATTCTGAAGTGGCATAATCTACAAAAGATCAGGGTGAGACATTTTTTCAATCCAGGACAATTTTGGTCAGAAGCATAGGTTTGTGGCTCCGGGATAGGAGCTGACTAGGAATGGGTGACATGTGTTGCGAACCCTGGAAATAGTGATGCTATTTGCAACTGCTGCTTTCAACTGGAGCTTCCACCATCCAAAGTGGTTAAGGGAACTTAGAGGGACTACAGGGCTAGGTGCCATTTGGCAATTCCATTCCCCATTACCCTGTTCTAGGTAGCAATTCTAGAATGGAGAAAAGTGCTTGCAAGAGAAAGGGAGACCTAAGGAAGGACAGAGTGAAAAAAAAGTTAAGAGAAAAAAAAACAGAAGAAAATATAGTGGAGGGAAATAGTTAACAATCATAATTGTCTATGAAAATAGGATGAATACATCTATAAAATGGAAGCAGATAGCAGAATGGATTAGAAACCACAATCTAATCATATGTTACTTATAAGAAAAACACTTGAAATAGAAAAACAAAAAGAGTTACTATAAAGGGCTGGAACAAAATATATTGTTTTATCTGAAGTAAAAAAGGAAGTAGCCATCATGATCTTATACAAAGCAAAAATAAAACTAGACCTAATTAAGAGAATCAAGGAAACTATATCTTGCTAAAATAATGAAATTAAGAAAATGAAATAATGTCAATACTAAAAACAAATGTTGCTGTTTTTCAGCTGGTCATTTCCAACTCTTCATGATCATATTTGGGTTTTCTTGGCAAAGATACTAAAGTGATTTGCCTTTTTCTTCTTTAGCTCATTTACAGATAAGAAACTGAGGAAAAGAGAATTAAGTGACATGTCCAGGGTCACAGAGTTAAGAAGTATCTAAGGCCAAATTTGAATATAGATTTCTAATCCCAAAGACAATCAAAAGACTAATGGGTTACTTTACAGAATTACATGTGATCACAAATATGTATGAATTAATCAGTATGAGTCAGGAAAACTCCAGGCTCAGCACTCTTATCTACTGAGTTACTTACCTGTCAAAACATCATAGCTTCCAAATTCTTCAATGAAAAGTTAAATAAATTACTGGAGGAAATAGTAAAACTATACTAATGCGGAACCTCAATTTACTGCTCAGAACTAGATAAACCTAATTATTAAATGAATAAGAAAGATTAAAAATGAATACAGAGGCAGCAAGGTGGTGCAGTGGATAGAATACCAGCCCTGAAGTCAGGAGGACCTAAGTTCAAATCTAGTCCCAGACACTTAACACTTCTTAGCTGTGTGTTCCTGAGCAAGTCACTTAATCCCAATTGCCTCAGCAAAAGAAAAAAAATAAAAATACTATTTTAGAAAATTTAAACATAATAAATCCTAGAGAAAACTGAATGGGAGTAGAAAGAGTATACCTTTTCTTCAAATATATATGATATCTTCACAAAAATCGACTGCGTATTAGGGCATAAAAACCTCACAACCAAGTGCAGAAAAGCAGAAATTTTAAGGTACTTTTAAAGATCATAATACAATAAAATTACACTAAATATAAGTCTATGGAAGAATGGATTAAAAATTGAAAATTAAATAATATAATCTTAAAGAATGAGTGAATGAAAGAAGTAATCATTAGTACATTGTTTCCTTAGTGATAACAATGAGAAAACAGCAAAATCTGTGGAATTCAGTCAAAGTAAAATTAGGGGAATATTTACATAAATAAAAGAAAGAACAATTCAATAAACCGTGAAGGTAAAAGAAACAAATAAAAAATAAGACAAAATAAAAATCCAATCCCCAAAATATCAAAATAGAAATTCTAAAATTCAAAGAAAAAATTAATGATAATGAAAGTTTTAAAAAATGAACTTATAAGTAAAAGTAGGGATTTGTTTATGAAAAATAAAAAGATAAATAACTGATTGACTTAATTTAAAAAAAGAAAGAAGAAAACCAAATTACCATCAAAATGAAAAAGAATGACTGTACCACCAAAGGGAAAAAAAAAACAATAAAGCTATTATTAGGAGCTATTTTGTCCAATTATATGCCAATAAAATTGGCAATCTAAATGAAATGAATGACTATTTAGAAAAATATAAATTGCCCAGATTAACAGAAGAGGAATTAGGATATTCATATAATCCTAAAAGAGAAAAAGAAATTCAACAAGCCATCAATGAACTCCCTAAGAAAAAATCCCCAGGACCAGCAAATTCTATCAAACATTTAAGGAACAACTAATTTCAATACTATATCAACTATCTGAGGAAAAAAAAGTAAAAAAACTCTCTCAAATACCTTTTATGATACAAATATAATTGTGATAAGTAAACCAAGGAGAGTAAAAACAGAGAAATAAAACTATCAATGTTGATGCCAAAAATTTAAATAAAATATTATCAAAAAGATTACAGCAATATATCACAAAGATCATATACTATGATGAGATAGGATTTATACTAGAAATGCAAGACTGGTTCAATATTAGGAAAACTAAAAGCATAATTGATCATATCAATAACAAAAATAAAAACAACACACTAAAACCATATGATTAAATTAAAACAACATATACAGAAAACTATTTTGATAAATTTCAACATCTATTCCTATTTTTTTAAAAAATGGTAAAGTACAGGAATAAATGGAACAATTCTTAAATTGATTAGGAGTATCTATCTAAAACCAAAAGCAAGCACTATCTGTAATAGGAATAAACTTAAAGCCTTCCCAGTAACAGTATTATTCAATATTGTATTAGAAATGCTAACTTTAAAAATAAGATGAGAAAAAGAAATTGGAAAAAAAAAGGAAATGAGGAAACAAAACTATCAGCCTTTGCAAATAATATGATGGCCAATTTAGATAATCTCAGAGAATGAATCAAAAAGTTGAAGCAATTAACAACTTTAGCAAAGTTGCAAGATATAAAAATAAATCCAAGTAATTAACCAGCATTTCTGCATATTACAAATAAAACCTACCAGGAAAAGACAGAAAGAGAAATTCCATTTAAAATAATTTGGAAGTTTACTGCTTAGATGTACTTAGAACTATATGAACACAGTTACAAATATTTTCTGCACAAATATAGAGCTAAC
Organism: Antechinus flavipes; assembly: GCF_016432865.1. Taxonomy (NCBI): domain Eukaryota; kingdom Metazoa; phylum Chordata; class Mammalia; order Dasyuromorphia; family Dasyuridae; genus Antechinus; species Antechinus flavipes. Next base: position 249,223,633 of record NC_067401.1, read on the forward strand.
CAACCGGAGAAATATTAATTATTCATGGATATGGTTAGTCAACATAATTATGACAATTCTGGCTAAATTAACTTACTCATACAACATAATACTAATCAAAAGAAAATAATAAAACAGAATAGAATAGAAAGTCAGAAAGATCAAGGAAACCAATGGGAAAAACAAATGAAAGTGGTTGGCCTAGCAGTTCTAGATTCCAAATACTATAAAGTGGTAATCATTGAAACAATAGGGTTCTGGATAAGGAATAGAGTGCTGTATCAGTGGAACAGATTAGGTATGCATTAAATAAAAGTAAATGACCATAGTAATCTGATTATTTGACAAATCAAAAGATCCAAACTTTGGTTAACAAGAAGTCACTTTCACAAAACCTAGTGGGAAAATTGAAAAGCAATCTGGAAGAAAATAGGCCTATACCAATAGCTCATACCATATAATAAGATAAAATTAAAAAAGGTATGTGGTTTAGACATAGAGGGTAATATCATAAGGAAATTAGGGAGACATGGAAAAAATTACCTGTCAGCTATGACAAAATTTATGAACACACAATAAAGAGAGAGGACTACGAGGATAAAATGGTTAATTTTTATTAAAGTTTTTGAACAAAGTAATTCAATACAGGTAAAATTATAAAGAAAGTAGAAGGCTGGGGGGGAAATTGTAGCAAATTTATCGGATAAAGGTCTCATTTCACAAATATTTAGGGAATTGAGCCAAAATTATAAAAATAAGAGCCACTCCTTGTTTGACAAATGGTCAATGGATATTAATAGGTTTTCAGAAAAAGAAATCAATCAATAATCATATGAAAAAATGCTCCATATCACTAATAATTATACCTATCAGATTGGCTAATATGACAGAAAAGCAAAAGACAAATGCTGAAGGGAATATGGAAAAATTGGGACACTATTGCACTGCTGGTGAAATTGTAAATTGATTTAACCATTCTGGAGTATGATTTGGAAATATACACAAAGGGCTATAAAACTGTGTACTCTCTAGTAGGTCTATATATCTCAAAGATATCAAAGAAAAAGTACAGGACTCATATGTACAAAAATATTTAGAGCAGCTCTTTTTGTGGTAGCAAAAAACTGCTCACTGAGGAGATGCCCATCAATTGAGGGAGGGCTGAACAACTTTTGGCATATGACTATGAAAGAATATCACTATGTTGTTAAAAATGACAAAGGAGATGTTTCTGAAAACCCTGGAAGACTTACATGAACTGGTATGAAGTCAACCAAACTAGGAGAACATAGTGCACAGTAAATGGAATATTGTAAAAAATAAAAAACTGAGACTTAGATTAACTGATTATTACAATGATTCTTGACAATTACAAATAACACATGATGAAAAATGCTATCCATCTTCAGAGAACTGATGCCCTCAGTGCAGACTTAAGCATATTTTCACTTTATTTTTCTTGCTTTTTTGGGGGGACACATGATTAATATGGAAATGCACTTTGCATGACTTCATATGATAATGGGTACCATATTGCTTGAATGGTTGGAGGGGAGGGAGGCAGAGAATTTCAAACTCTAAATTTTTAGAAATGTTAATAAATATTTTTAAAGATAAAAAAATAAAACTGAATAGGGAAAAATATTTTAAAACCCTAAGTAATTTCTAGAAGGGAAGGATATTAGCAATTAATGGAAGCAGGACAAACTTTCCATAGAAAGTGGAACTTGAACTAAGCCTTAAAGAAACCTAAATATTCCATAAAGTGGAGGCGAGGCTGGAAGACATCCTAGGGATGAGACACGGCCTCTCCAAAGCACAGAGATGAAAGATGGAATTCTTCATCTAGTCAATATTTATTTTTCATGTAATGATACACATATACATATATCCCATATTCTTTATTAGAATGGAAGTCTGAAGGATAGGATACATAGCAGATCAGTAAAAACTTAATAATTGACTGATGTTTTAAAATTAGGAACAGCAAATAGGCCAGTATTGCTGACTTTTCGAGCTCATGAAGAATAATGTATAATAAGCCTGGAAAGATAGGTTGAACTCATATTTTGAGGGCCTTTAAAAGCTAAAAGGGAATTTGAATCTTACTCTGTAAGCAAGATGGAGTCGCTACTTGTGAGCAGGAAGTCACTCGGTCAGATCTGTGCTTTATAGGAGCTGCATGGAAACATTGGAGATAGGAATGACTGATTGCAGAGAGACCAATTAGGAGGCTGTTCCAACTGTACAAGTATCAAGTGACAAGGACTTCAACAAATGAGAAGTTCAAATGGAAAGATGGAAATATAAGGAAGAGATCTTCTAGAAGCAGAATACATGAGATGTAGTATCTAAATAGGAGAGCATGAGAAGTCAAGAATAACTTGGAAGTTGAGAGGCTAAGAAAATAGAAGATTGCTGGTGTCCTCATTAAGAAGAAATAGGGAAAGATAATGTTTACATATATTGAGTTAAAAGTGCTAACTGAGCATCCAAATGAACAAATAAAAAAACATTTGGTAATCCTACACTGGAGTTTAGGGGAGAAACTGGGTGTTGTCTGGATAGGTAGTAAGATTACAGAATGTACAGTATTTATTAAAAAATAAATAAATAAAGGTCCAGAACAAAACCCTGGCCATGCATGGAATGGGGGGAGGGGAAGAAACATGGATGATACATCATTAAAGAGACTAAGGAGAGTCCAGACAGGTGAGAAGAGAGTCACAAAAACTTCCTCATTAATACTTAAGAAAGGAAGAATTATCTAGAAAAGGCTCATTAAGGTCTAATGCTGAAGAGTCCATCAGATTTAGCAAGTAACACTTCATTGGGAGGAAAAAAAAAGACATCATTGATATCTTTGGGGAGAGCAGATTTTGTGAATGATGAGTTCAGAAGTCAAAATGCAAAAGGTTGAGAAATGAGGCAAGAAATTAGAAGCAAGAAGAATAGACTACATTTTCTAAAATTTTAACTATGAAAGGGAAGAGATGCAGATGGATAAATGACCGTTTCCTGGCCATACAATGTGGCCATTATTTTCATCCATTGTCATCTTCCCTATCGATACCTTGGATTCCACTCCAATGATATTGGGCTTTCATAAGTGGGGCACTGCCTTCTCTTGCCCAGACCCAGGTCTAGGCTAGAATGCATATAGAGAGATGGGGAGAAGATTACATTAATGAAAGATGACCTTCAGTTATTTCCCCCTCATGATACAGTTCTTTGCTACCAAATTTGTAGTTTACCCATTCAGAACATTTATATGATTTCCTCTAGCTACTGCTTAGAGAAGAGAAAGCTGATGGAAGGGGCAATTTGGGGTTGGGACTTTTAGAAAGAAATAGGTGGTAATACCATAGAAAAGGTAAAGGATTCAAGTTCAGAGGTCAACATAAAAAGTTGAATTGGTTAACTAAGGGGTAGAAATGTTGAAGGACTAAAGGTGGGACCAAGTATAGGGTGGTCAAAAAAAATGTGAATTATGGGTAGTAGAGCTAGAGCACTTGTGAGTAACGATGACATCAGAAGTACGGCCATTTCTAGTATGAGATGAATGAAAAGTGCAGAGTATAAGAAGTGAGAATGCCTATTAACTGGAAAGCATATGTGTATGAGGTGACATCATCCTGAATATGGAATACCCTAGAGTATAAGGACAGGGTTTGGGGCAGAATTAAGACTATGAGCCAGGAGGGAAGGAGAAAGAACTTTTACTAAGTAGTAAAGGGCAGCCACCAGATCTGGACCAGATGTTACCTGTATGTGCCAAAGGAGAGGTCACTCCCATTAGGAAGCGGATCAGAAAGACGCAGCAAAGGGCAGAATGTAGGCCTATTTCTCCCTTTGTCTAAAAGAGGCCAGGGAGAAGGACAAAACGCACCAAGGAGCAGAGGGCGGCTAAGCTTCGTGTCTTCGAGGGAGGTCAGTTTTCTTTCAATGCAGAGAACTAGAAGGTACTTTAAAGGAACCAGTCCAATATGAAGGGCAATTTATTAAGAACAGAACAAGTTTCAGGAAGCACAATGGAAGGGAAAGAGGGAGAATGGATAGACTGAGGGAGCAGGGAGCAGTAATAGAAAGGGACAAATAGTGTAGGGCTCAGAAACCTATGGATTATCTTTTGTAGTAGTAAAGGCACTGTTTATTTGTCATTCCCCAAGAATGAAGTAGAAAACTTTGGGGTAGGAAAGAAGTTCCTTTCTGGGCATTTCTCTCTTCTGGTCTAGAGACAGCAATCTGGCGGGGTGGCCAAACAGATGGTGAATACCTCTCCCTGACCTCCAAACAATAACAAAATATAAAGTTTTCTTTGGTACAACCAGCAGTGATTTCATTGGCATAGGAAAACCATAATAAGGAAACTTCCTTTAGTAGTAAGTGCTATGCAATTTATAGCCATCGGGAAGTGCCAGGAGCACAGAGAGTTTGAGTGACTTGCTTAAGGTTTCATAACATGTGAGAAGTATAACATGAATCCAGGTCATCCAGAGTCAGAGACATTTACTGTAACATTCAGCCTTTCACATACCTTGGAGTAGATGCTTAATAAATTCCTGTTGATTAATATATTCTACCTAAGTGAATTTTCCAGAAAATGGAACTTCCATTAAATGATAAAACTGAAAAAAATAACTTGCCCTGGGTTACAGTCAGTCAGCATTTATCTGAGGCTTGAACTCAGGTCTCAGAATTCTATGACCAGTCCTCTTTCCATTGGATTACTTCAACAAAAGGATATCAAGCATGCTGAAATTTAACCGTTTCTTGATAAATACGATTATGAACAATCATTGTTGTATTGTGTAGGTATGTTTTGGTATCTGTCAATCCTGTAGTTTTCCTGCCTCTCCCATTTCCTTCTACTAATCTCTTTCCAATCTGCTACTGGACTTAAAAAATCAGATAATTAAACTCCTTGAAAATAGTAGTTGAGTAAAATAGGGAGTCTTATGACTACAAAATGGGGGCTCACAAATTTCCCATAACTTTCAAAGGGTACAGCTGTGGTTGGATGGACATGTAGGTTCTTGCTCCATACACTTTACTCTTCAGATTCTTTTTTTTTGAAATTATTTTTTAAACTATATATATTTTATTTTATAATAACTTTATACTGACAGAACCCATGCCAGGGTAATTTTTTTATATTATCCCTTGCACTTGCTTCTGTTCTGATTTTTCCCCTCCCTTCCTCCCTACCTCCCTTCCTCCCTATCTCCCTTCCTCCCTCCCTCCCCACTTCCCCTCCTCTCTCCACCCCCTCCCCTACTCTTCAGATTCTAAAGAATTCACCCCTCCTATTGTAACCTGAGGTTTCCTCATCTCTTTGGAATAGATAGTGCTACCAAATCAGGTACTACAACCTTGAAAAAATGTAGATGAAGAATAGGAAAGGGGGAGATAATCAGAAAAGTCAGGGATACAGGTAAAAAGACATTAAATGTTTGTTTTTATTTTATAAATCACTTTAATCATTCATTCTTTACTATTAAAAGCAATATGTGCTATTAAGATAGCTCTTTAGGGTGAAAGGATTAATTAAAAGTGCAATTATCTGATAAGACTAGCATATGGTCTAACCTGTCTCTAGGCAAATCCTTCTATTTAAATTACAAAATTCTCTCAAGTATAAGAAAAATTAACTCTATGGCTTCTGGTTCAACAGTATATTTTCTGTGTAATTCTATACTATTAAATAAGGGACCATAACATTCTTTTAACTTTAGTAATAGAAATTCAGAGCATAAGAAAAACACTTGATTCTTGGGGAAGGAACTGACTTGCCCAATCTTAATATATCTGTTCATAAGAGGTTGGTTCTTTAAAATTTGCTATCTGATTCTTAATATTTTCCTTTTTTAAGACCAAAAATTGAATTTTAGGGTTAATTTAAATAATTCTGCTATCTTTGCAAACTCTTTAGAGTAAGAAAACATTAGATAAGAAAATGTTAAAAATAAACTACTTTTACACAATAATGATCTAAGTATAAAATCTTTACTCAAATTCTAAAAAAAAAAAAAAAAAAAAAAAAAAACCTTCAAAACTAAACAATAGTATAATTAGTACATTTGGGCAGAAAAATTAGCAGATATGCACAAAATTAACATTACATAATGTTAGATTCATTATATACCAGAACTGTATTACAGTAATTATTTTACAAATGTTAAAAATGATTTGTAATATATTAAATGTTTATCTGTTAGACATCAATGTCTCTTTATTAAGAAAATGAGGACTATTTAATATAGGTCAGTGCTATTTTGCCCATTTTTAATATCTAAAGGATCACTTTTCATAAGATGATAGGGAGAATATATATTAGAATCTTAACTAGTTAACTCTTGCAAACTAAATGAAGAGGTATTGTGCAGATTCCAAGTTAAATATTAGTTTGAGGTCCCCTAGTATTCCTGTTATTGGAAACCAAACTTGTATAGCCAAATTCATGAATAATACTGATGGAAAAATAAATCATTTATCAATACATATACAATTCTTTCATTCCTTGTTATAATATTTCTTCCTCATTCTTCATCCAGACTTGGTTTTTTTTTTTTTTTTAATCTAAAAAATCATGAGTACGCTCATTGTACATATAAGATATTCCTTCTACAGCTGATGGTCCATTACAACATTCACAGGGACACTATCTGAAAAAGATACTTCTTGTCCACATCAATTTGCCAAAGCAGAGCTACTACCTTAAAGAGCACATACTATAACTCAGAGATTCAAGGCAACATTATACTGACAGTATTCCCTTAATGTCTATTTGAGTGTTGATTCATATGTCTATAGCATGTTAAAATTTCAAAACTACATTAAACAATTTTGAAACAATTTTGAGCTGACAATTTTTTTCATTGAATGAGTCAAGAAATGTACATGCCTGTAGATATAGTAATATACATATGTTCCTTTTTCTGTGTGCTATAAATGAACTGCATTTAAATCTTCATCTATTGTTTACATTTCAGATGTTCAATATATTTTATTTGGCTATTTTATTTAAACTAATAATGCATCAAAAATTACATTATACAAATAAAATTTACTAATATAAACTAATAAAACACTAAGTTAAAATGGAAACATTACTGTGCCTGCCAAAATTAAATGCAGACCTCTCTTACTGGGGAGATATTTGTGTTGGCAGGTCTTTCTTTGTGTAATGATAGTAATTTTGCTGGAGGGATAGTCCTTAGAACTGATCTGGAGTAGTTCTGATGTAAAGACTCAGTATAAAATCTCACACCTGGTTAAAGAGTACATGAATAAGGAAAAATTAAGGGATGGTGCTACATACAAGTCTCTGGGGTTGTGGCAGCAATGAGTTGTTTACATAGTGAAATATCTTCTGACTTCATCTCTGAATGTGCCAGGAATTTACAATCATCATGGTTGCAGAAGTCTTCAGAAGCTGTGTTAAGACAAGCCATAGCAATCAAATTTGCATGAGGAAATGAATGGAGAGAGTCTTCAGGTCAAGTAATTAGGGCTATTTCCTGCATTAAAGCTAATAAAGGCAAAACTCTTGTGTTAAGGGGAGAAATGGATACAATAAGAATCCAGTCGTTTTAAAAAAGTCATAAACTTTCTTTGTACTAATCTCTTTCAGAAACTTATGAAATAAGTTCTAATCATCAATAGGTAACATCACCAATTTCTGGAATTCCAACATTATTAATATTTCTTAAATCAAAGACAACGATACCTCACAAAAAGCTGACTAGGGCTGTTATTTTCAAATAGTTCTCCATCGCTAAGATTTTGAAACAGTTTTTAAAATATATGGTAATATATTTTATTCTAAAGTCTTACTGAAAACCAAAAAAAGTCAACTACATGGATTTGGGACATTATTAAGATCAGAATCTTATGCTATAAAACCATTTTCTTAAAATGCAAGTTCAAAACTCGACCTCAATGTGTGTAATATTATCACTATTATTTGCTAATCTATAATCTTGAGGCATATACATGGTGAGGGCACAAAAGTATCCTTCCCTAATAAAACTTAGATTTCCTAATCAGGATGAAGCTCTACCATTATAAGGCTCTTTAAAGCTGGGGCCTACATACTCTTTCCCTGAATTTTTTCTCCCACTTCTAGTTCATACATTTGATCTGAACTTTAGTAGTCCAGCAAACAATGCTGATAAAGAAAACCAAAGATGGCTGACCTATTGAAAAAGCTTTTTCCTAATCAAAATTGATAGTGAAGATGATTAAAGGGCTTACAAAGATTCTTCTTGGGGAAAAAAAAAGTTTTGTTTAATTCTCTTCAACTAGCTCTATGAAGGAACATTAGTAGATGTTCTTCAGAAAGTCATTCATTAACTTCTGATAACATATAGGCATAATGAAAGTTAATAAAAATAAGGTGGATTGCACAAAATTAAGCATTCACTCTGCTGCTCTGTTGGTAATAGTTCAGATGCTGAGGTTGCCTGACAGACAGTTGAAGAGAAGGGCATCCTGACATTGCCCCTACTTACTGAAGCAACCTTGCCTGTCTACTTCAAGGTGGGAATCCTGACAAATGTTGTTCAGAAGCCACATCACTTAGTTTGATCAGTAGAAAGGACTCCTTTCACCAATTATTCCTTTCCTTCATAAAAGAAAACTGACTATATTAAGTATTATGATGATGACAGATGTCAAGATGGTAGAAGGCTAACAAAGTGGAACCTGAATAGATGAAGTCTCCAAAGCCATAAAACTTGAGCTAATTTAAGAGACTATATATATCAGTTAAGGAGGGGGGGAGGAATGAAAAATCAAGAAGAAAAAATTTAAGCCTATTTCATTCAAAATAAACTTTACTCTTGGCAAATTAAAATGACATCACATAGCTATTTTGTATAAATTACTTTTGCTTTGGCTAACTATTTCCACTGTTATTTAACTACTTAGATAACTCCTAAATAAGGAATTTCTGAATATCTCAATTGGGTAAATTCTTTATAATAAATACTATATTTAGGTGTTTTAGTAATATTTACAATTTGAAAAATATGTATAGTCATCTCAGCAGTACTTCTTCAATTTCTTCTTCCAAAGAATCAACTGCCTTTACTGCTGGTCGGTTGTTTGTATGTTTTAACCGGTGCCTGGGGTTAAAATTTCGCTCTTCACTGAAGAAAAAATCATCATCTTCATCTTGTCCTTTGCCTCTGCTACCTTTTTCATTGAGGAGTACATTTAGATGGTCAAAGTCTCCTTTACTATTAGTCAGAAATTCAGAGGTAGTATTTTTAGTAGAAATGGCGCTGTTGGCACGGGCACCAAATAGTTGCTCCATGAGATTAGTTTTTTTCTCCTCTTTTATACTTAAATCTCCACTATCTTTAGTGCTTCTTGACAAATCTACAATGCCACCTTTCTGATTAAACACACTCGATCTCCCTGACGTTTTCCCAAAAGAAGGCACATAACTACCAAATGTGAAATCAGTGGTTGGGCTCCAAATATTTCTTTTTTTCTGATCATCATTAAATGTGGTTGTGTAATCTCCATCTTGATGCCCACTGAATAATAATCTGTCAGTGGCTTCTGAGAACCTGAAACTTTGGGATCTTTTCTCTGGAGAGAGTAATTTTGGGTGTGACCCTCTTAAGTTCAGGGAGGTTTGTATTTCTCTATCAATTTCATCCAATTTAGCAAGTAAAATCTCTCTTTTAAGTCTGTCTTCTTCTTCATCTTCAGACTTCTGATTCTTTAAATTTTCAATCTGGAAAATTGATGTTTCCATTATAGGTTTTTCTTCTTTCTTTGTTAAAAGCATATTTTCTGTTTGATTTTTAAGGTACTCTTTTGCCCAATCTATATGGAATCAAATGACAAAACAAAAACACAGAATAAGTTTCAAAGAGTTAAACTATTAACAGATAGGCTCAAATATCATTAATTTTAATCTGTAACTAACTTCTTTCAGCTTCACCAAATCTACCATTATTTCTCAAACCAGTATTATGGTTTGAAAAAATATTCTCTAATAAATAAACTAAAAAAGGTCATTTTAACATCTAGAATTTTATAACCTTATAAAGAGGCTAAATCAATGCTGTAGGTGTGGTCACAGTTCCCAGTTTCCCCAATTGTCCTATTTAGTTACTCTGACTCAAGTTATAACCATTCCCTCTTAATGTTTGATAGGATAAAGGTCTTATATCTTAGACCTTAGGCTATACTTATTCCCTCTTAATGTTTGATGGGATAAAGGTATTTATCCATTTTAGATGTCATTAGAATATCAGGAGCCTCCCCCCATTAGGTCATCCCCATCCAGGTACCTCCCCCATTATGTCATTGTTCTTGTTACCCTATAAAAGAATCTTCTATCTGACAGTCACTGCTGGATTTTTTCAGACAATAGTCTCATTCAGTCCTGGGACCAACCATAGATCCATTTGGTCCCAGTAAATCTTTCCATTAAATAAATTATTAAGTTATTCTCATATCTCTATCTTGCTCAGTTTCTCTGGTATTACATAGGCAAATTAAACAAAATAACAGTTGATGTGTCAGTGAAGAGATTTTTCCAAACATGGGAACAAATTCAAAAGTACTATAAATTTTCATGTGTTACTCCATTAAGGTGTTCCCCAATTTTAGCCCATTTACATTTTACATGACAGAGACTTCTGACATCAGAAAACCATTCTACTGACATGCATGAGGACAAGAAGTGAGTAATAATTTTTACTTTGTTTTCTTGAAATATTATGCTTTTCCTCATATTCTAGTTGGATAAGATAGGGACAGGGATTGAACTTGTGATTTCATTGGAATAAGGAACTTCCACTTGAAAAATCTTTACCGGTGAAGACTAGCACCTTCTCTATAACCTGTAGTCTTAGATTTGCCTAGAGTAGGATCCAACATATGAGATGCCTATGACATTCCCATGCAGCCCACACCAGCTTAAAATAAAATATTTAACCGAACAAATAAAAATACAATACAATATAGATAACATTATATTTTAAAACTAAGTCAATATGAATCACATTAGGATCCTTAGATATAGATCAGTGGCTCTTGCTTCTGAGTTTGACAATACTTGCCTAACAGCATTAAGAGATTAATTGACTTGTTCAGGGTTACAGAGCCAGTATCAGTTGGAACTTGAATATATAGGACTTGAATTTATTTTTCCTGGTTTCAAGACTGGATTCCTTTCCACTAAAATACTACTTAACCAATTCACTATTTGTTTCACTTATTAGTTTACCATGTGACAATATCTATGTGTATGCACTAGTCAAAAGCTCTAGAAGCAGAATTTTTATTTCAATACCTTATTTTAAAAATGGGTAGAGAAGTGTTAGCATAAACAGGATCTAACTGCATAGTTTTTTTTTTATCTCAAAAAAAGGATTTTTTTTAAAAAAAAATAAACTCTTTTTTACAAAAAAGAAAAAATAACAGAACATTAAAGTTTTTTCTTCCCTCCATTCCAAGTCATTTTTTAAAAAAGATATCAGAATGCAAATTTAAAAATTATTCTTGATTTTCATGTCTAGTATTTGAAATTTTACTCATTAAAATAGCAAGTTAAATAATCAACACTGTATCAGTTTAAGAAAGATATAGGAATAGAAATTGCAGGACTACAAAGATCTATTGTCTCAGCAAATTTAATGCTGTATGTAACTGATGTAATTACATCAGTGGTCTCTAACCTCTGGCTCCAGGACTACTGGTGATCACAGAACTACTATAATGGGTTCATGAATCCATGTGTAAACCAAAATTTTTCAATTGGCTCTTTTTTTAGTTCCAAGAATTTATATATAGCATGACTTTGAATAATAAATACACAAACTTACTTTCTGTGGACAGGTTAAAATATATTTTCCATAAATGTATAACTATTTTCAAATATATAATATGCTATAATTATTGTTAAAATGTTAATTTATTTTAAAAATTACTGAATCTAGCAGTTTTTTGATGTGTTTTCTTAACTAGCAGATAATATAAAAAAATACTGGAAAGATCTATAAAAAACTAAATTTTAAAAAGCAGTACTCAAAAAAATTGGGAATCACTGCTTTAAATATTTGTTAGCACATCATTTAATAGTACAGAAAACAGGGATTAATGCTTGTTTGAGACATAATGCTAAGGCAATAAATATAGCATTAACTCCTAAAGAATGAGTATTAGTCAACATCCGTAGGATAGGACTCATAAACAGATACAAATATCGCTTCCATTCATCTTTTTCTCAAGGTGACATTTTTATACACTGAATTTTATCACCTTTCTGAGGATGGGATGTGTGTGTGTCTGTGAGAGAGATACTGAATTCAAAGGTACTCTGATCCTTTACAGTAAGGCAGGATTACATTCAAATCAACCAAGAGGATTTTTTTTTTAAACTATTTTGTGCCAATGTTTTAGAATTCTCAAAAAGCTCCTGAATGGCATACATCTAATTTTACCTATTCTATTCCTCTTGTTTTGTCCTCTTATAATAGGAAAAAAAACATTCTCATGCAATATTCTTTCGTTTATTTTTTTAAAAGCTTTAAAGTTTCTTTCTAATACAACCAGATTTAAGTTTCTTTTAACCTTTTTTTCCAAAGGAATGACTTTCTAAAATTTTCATTCCTTCCCTCTGCTTCTAATACTGTTTTCTATTACAGCCCTCAATATTGAAAATAGATATTGAATTAAATTAAATTAAATTAAAATTCTAACTAGTGATGTATATATAGGGCAGAAATACATGTATGACACATAATTAAAAAGCCCTAATTTCTACCTTCAAATTCAGTGCCTTGATTTTCTTTCACTTTACTCTCTACCCTAGTCAACTTAGGGTTTAATTTCTAGTTCACTAGAAACTTTAAACTTTGAATTTAGTTCAGCACTTCACTAACTAATACAGTTGTACTTCTTTTCAGCTGTGGTTCTTGTGATTTCTTAAAAATGGATAAGATTGGGAGCATCCTAAAAAGCTGCTAATAAGATTACTTAAGAGGTGTTTGCTGATATCAATACTGAGTGAACTTTTAAGGAGCAAATATACTGCTGCACTTAAGTCTGACCATATTCCAAACAACTGTTAATTTAGAGCTTTAAGTTTTGAGTTACTTCTAAAATCATTCTAATCCTGGGGCTAGAGCATTTATATTTTGAAAAATTACCATTCAAAATGACCATAACCATGCATGATTTATCTGATGTTTCTACAGTTCTGACTTTTTGGCTCAGAGCTGTTCACATCATGGATTAGTTCTTTATACTGAACAACATTTCAACTTCCTTCCTTTTTTCTTTTTTTTCCCTCTCCATATTACAAGTAGTTGCTAAAGAAATGATTTTAATTTCTACTTTCTTTATATTGTTCCTACTATTCATATTAGCTATAAATTAATATTATCTTCCCTTCATTCTGATTTTGTAAAACCTTATGTAAAACAAGAAAGATATAGAAAATAAAAATTTCTGTAAGGAATATTCTTCTTTTTTAAGTAGTTTAATTTTCTTACCCTCTTTAAGATCGTCAGTTCTTTTATTTAAAAGATATAGTTCTTCATCTTTTTTAAGTTTTTCTTCTCTTTCTGTAGTTGGAGTCTCAGCTTCAACTTCATCCTTTAGGTCTCCCTGTTCCGATTAGTCAATAGCAAATGGTTATTAAAAAAAAAAAATAAAGCCTATTAAAAATGTGAAAAATCTTTCCGTGTGATCACAAATATAATTTCTGCTATTATCACAGGAAATATTAAAATCTAACATATCTAAATACATAATTAAGGAGACCAAACCTCATCTATGACTTATAATGCTCTAAGCAAGTTAAAAATTAGTAAAATTTCTAATTATACAGAAAAATACCTGGAGTCATTCAATAAGAAAGCTTAGCAGATTTCAACAGCAGAAGACGTATGTACTAAAGTGTTTCAAAATTAGATTAGTAGCTGAACATGTGAAGGAATAAATAATTAAAATTTCAGAACTAGGCCTTAAACCAAAACCAATCTGATTTTAATTGGTTATCTAAGTCCTAGGCCAAGCCCATTTGCTCATTGCTCCAGTCCTGACTGATTCAAATTGAGATCATTTCTGCTTTGGCCAGAAACTCTGAGGATCTTCCCCAACCAGATTCATTTATTTATTTAAATAGTTTTTTGGACTAGGTGAAAGAAAAGATTCTTCATCTCAATTGCTACCAACCTCAATTACTGAATGGGCATTGCCTCAGTCAAACTGAGACCTGATGAAGACCTTAGCTTAAAAAGGCCAAGATCTCCCACTGCATCCTGGGCCATCTCTAATCATCTAATCTGCATCTGACCACTCAATCAAGATGGCTCTGGAGGGGAAAGTGAGGCAGGAGACCTTGCATAGCTCTCTCTCATTTAAATCCAATTCACTTGCCTGTCATGGCATCACTCCCCAAAGTCATGGTCCTCTTCCAAAATGAAGTACAAACAACTACTACAATATTCCACTTAACCTGCACTCAGGCATATCAGCTAGAAGCAGTGGAAAATATAGCCTGCCTAAGCACTCTTTAAGTTTAAAGAAAACCTAAAGGCCTGTCATTCTAAAGCATTCAGACATTACTTACACCAAATCCCTCATCCCCCAACCAAACAACTTAGAGAAGTCACACTGACAAGGTGGTTCTTTATTTTACTTCATTAGTTATGTGATCTAAAAGGCAACTAAGATTTATATTTTTACCAAACTTTAAGGGTGGTTAATTTAACAATTTAGCAAAAGTTCTATTGATTTTAACAAGCACCTCTAGTTTCTAACTTTATGAATTGATTTTTAAAATATTTATGTATATTCCATGTGGCCTTCTGAAGTTTTCTGCTTCCTAGATTCATTGTGAAGGAAAGAATTTTTTTTTCCCCTTTAGAATTTATATTCTTTAGCTTAAAGCTAGTGATAAATTTAGCCTCTGTATTCATTTTGAAGCATCCCTTAGTATGCTGAGCATTAGGTGATGATATCAATTAAAGATATTTAGTTGGAAAAGCAGATTCTCAAGGTTTTGAGAGCAATGATTAAGGAATTTAGCAATTAGTCATTTTAAGATAAAAATCCTAAGACATTGGAGATAATATCAGAAACTTACTCCATTCTGAAAGGGAGTGAAAAAAAATTAGAAAAATTAGGTAAATAGCAAATTTTTGCTAATTCTTCCTTGTCTCCTATTTCTCTGGAATCCCCTTCTGCTCCAATGGGAAAGCACCCCAGAAGGTCCTAAGTGCATCTCAGTTGTGGGGATTGCTAACAAGATTGACATTGCCAAGTTTCCTCTGTTTGCTAACCCCTCTCATCTCAGATCAGATTAAGAAAGGAGAATGTTAAAGAATGTAAGGAAACAAATTCTGCCTCACCTGTAAAAATGGAGGAAGCAGGAACAGTTGTGGGGACCCCACACACCTTGCCCAAACACCTCACCAACCCAGCTTTGGGGAATGGGGATGGAGTGGGGACAGGCCCCATGGTCAGCATTCCCTGAGCCCTGGCACTTGAAACAACCATCAAAAGGAAATCCTGGCACCAGTCATCAAGCCTTCAGCAGGTTCTGTCCAACAACTGCCTGGGAAAAATCTGGGTGACCCTAGCAGCACTCAGCATGGCAGTGTGAGGTGAGAAAGCCAGTCAGCCTCTGCATTTGGTAAGCCCATCATTCTCTGTTTCAGCCATGGATATGTATTAGCTATGTAGTTTGTGGCAAATTATTTTATCTCTGCCCAGTTTTATGATTTGTTAAGAGAAATAACAATGATTGTTGTTATGAAGATCACATGATTGCAAAAGTGCTATATGAATATTAATTGCTTTATTGGATAAATTGCTTCATATTTGCTAACTTTATATGAGTTTTTAGATATGATTGACATACAGTATCAATGTTGAAATAAATGATTTCTCTGTGTGTGCACGTAGAATAATTTGGAAGCAAATTTGACTAAATTAAGTCCTTCCCAGGACTAGGAGGATAGTGCATAGAGGAAAGAGAGTCTCTTTCTTCCCCTTTCCCTCCCGTCCCTGACTGCAGCAGGGATACACAGATGAAGGGATGAAAGGGAGAAAAAAGAAAATATGCTCAAGTTCAATAAATTTGTTATTTGAGCTATAATAATAAAATCAGTTTTAAAGGAACTCTAATCAAAATCCACTAAAGAGCTAAGTAAATTGTAATTTATTTGCATGGATAGAAGATTTAAGCAGTTCACTTCTGCTTTTGAGTTATCAGTCAGACTTCTGAGACTTACTGTCAGTAAAAACTGGCAACTTAACCCTTTCTTGTCTCACAAAGGAAAAATGGTTTAAAAACCAAATGGCAATTCAGTTTGTCTGCAACATTTAATTAGAATGCAGAGAATCTCATGAACTAAAGTTAACTCTATTTTAAAATTTGTTCTATCTCAATTTTAAGAATTGTCTTATTTTCTCCCTAAAATAAAAGGGAAACTTATTTAAGGGAATAGAAATCCTTCCTGAGAACTTTCAAAACTACAATAGCTTGGGGACAGGATAAACTGAATAACTAAAAGAAAGTGGAAAGTTTATTTAGCCTTGCTAATTCTACTACTTTGTAATGTTTTATAAATGTAATTTGTGCGGGATGAACTGAGTGAAGACCCTCTCATGGGAATATGACCTAATTATGAGCTGAGACTTTATAATAACAAGTTGACTTACAGCTAAAAAGCTGCAGGGGTTCAATTCCCTTTCTCACCACCTCTAAATAAGCATTTAAATATTTCTTTTAAAGGTAATGATGGATTTGAATTCTCTCACCTAGGATATCTGCTTGCATAGCAGTTCTCTAGGGAAATTTAAATTAAGAGTTTATTATTGACTTATATTCTTTTGTTTCTGGGATAGATTTCTGGATTTAGGGTGTAAGCCTAGACTCTTTCAAAAAATGGGAGAAAAGGTCAAAGTGTTCCATTTAATTTTGTTTTAGGGGTTTTTTGCACTCCTTTTACTGACAAACATCTAGTCAGATGGGAGATGCCCTTATCCAATGGTCCTTAAACCTGGCTCAGGAACTTCTGCTCCAATCAAGTAAACTCCAGAAGAGAAACCCTCAGAGAAAGCAAAAATTGAAGTAGGCTAACAAAGACAGAGGATTAACTTGGGCCAGGAGATAAGCCAGCTGAGAGAAGTTTGAGATCAATCAGTTAAGTTATGCAGCACAGCCTAGATGAGCAAGAACTTGAGTGACTGGGAATGGGAGAATTTAGGTGGCTAAAGTCTGTAAAAGACCCCTAATTCCATTTGCTATTGAGAAAATCCTAGATGGGTTGAGTCTATAAGGATTCTCCCAATTTTTTTTTTTTTTGGTAAGAATGGGTGAGTCTTCCATTAAAAAAGAATAAGACACTGTGAACCTTGGCAAAGAAAAGTAGCTGGTTCTAAACCTAAGTATCAGAGGAAGATAGCTCTTTAGGAAGAGTTGAGATGAAGTACCAAAATGTATAGGGACTATTTGCTGTTGTTTTGTTTGGGCAGATGCCCTGCTCACTCAGAGAAACTATACATCCCCTGAGAGTTGGGTGTAAATTGAAAGGAGCTTTCCATATGGCCAACTGGCTCCTAAGGCTTTGGCTCTAGAACTCTCTTTGCGGCTTCCATTCCAAGGTGAGGCCGAGAAAGGGAGCTTGATTCATTTAGAAAAGAGTTTGCCTTTTGTGTGTGTTGTGAGCCTGTGTTCTGTTTCTTGGTCAGGCGAATTACAAAGGGAAAGATATTTGGGATTTTAAAAGTGGTTGTTTTGTATATAAGTGACTTATGCAAATAACTTAGAGACAGGAAAAACTAGTTCTGAAATAGGGAAAAGTTTTTAACTGCCTCACCAAAGAGGGGGGGAAAAAAAAAGACATCTCTGTGGATTTAGAACTGCCAATTTGGGTCTGCAGAAATAGTTAAAAATTTCAGAACTGTTAAAAACATTTCAGCAGATTCAGAGGGTTTTGAGACTAAGTTTTAAATTTTTTAAGTTGGGCTAATTTACATGATTAAAAGCCTTAAAACTTAAGGCTTACAGGGGACCAAAAAAAAAAAACAAAACAAAACACCAAACCAGTCCTTTCTGGGATTTTCCTAGCTTCTCAGGTTTATGGAATCTATCCTGGCTCAAAAACCCCAGCCTTGGAGCCGAAGCCCTAAGCTGCGATTAATAAAATTTGCTATTAGAGATAAAAATCTCTTGGGACTGTAATTGATATTCTTTTGAGTTTTGAACTTGATTACCTGATCATTAAGTCAGTAAACAGGGAAATGCCATAAATTACTTAGAAGAATGCCTTCCTGAACTGTCTGTCACAGGTGGATGTCTTATCTGGGCAAAAGCTGAGAGGACAACCTTAGCCTCTTCTGCTCAAGATCAGATCCTTCTGACTCAATTTCCCAGTTCTATTCCTTTGTTTCCCACCTGATTATTCCTGAGGCTGGCTATGAAGTAGAATTGTTATTGCATGATTGGCTGTCAAACAGAGTTATGCTTTCTCCTGTCATGTATGTGCTCTCAGGCCAAAGCCTGAAGGACCTGTTTTGACACTATTATCATCATGTCCCTGATTTTTCCTGATAACAAATTTCTATAATCAGACCAAGTCATCAGTAGAAGTCAGGAACACAATACAAGTATGTAAATGATATTTTGATCTGTAGCCCTACCCTGGAAGCTTCTCTGGCTGCTGCCATAAAAAATTTTAACTTTCTGGCCTCCTGGGGTGATAGTTTCTTTGTTTGAAGATCCACAATGCCTATCAGTCTGTTAAGTATCTGGGCATGAATTAACTCCTATCTC
Source organism: Antechinus flavipes (assembly GCF_016432865.1). NCBI lineage: Eukaryota > Metazoa > Chordata > Mammalia > Dasyuromorphia > Dasyuridae > Antechinus > Antechinus flavipes. The sequence goes on from NC_067401.1 coordinate 249,242,426, forward strand.
CCTTTTGCTCACTGCAGAGAGGAACCAGACAATCCTATCACTACCTGAACCTTCCTCAAAGAAAGAACTGCGAAGTTTCCTGGGCATGGCTGGATTTTGTAGACTTCTCAAAGAAACTTGGTGTCTTTGGGGTGACCCTCTTTTCTTAGAGCAGTGGCTGCCACAGCCCTTCTAATTGAGTAAGCCTCTCAACTCACCTTAAGCCAACCATTGGAGATTCTAACTCCCCACCGGGTTTAGAGCATCTTAGCCCCCACCAGAGCTTTAGAATTGAGGAAAGGAATGAGAGAGAACATCTGTACTGATTCCAAATATGCCTTTCATGTTTTGCATGCTCGGGATATGAAAGAAAGGGGACTTCTGATAGCAAATAAGACTTCCCCCATTAAGTACGCAGAGCAAATTCTACAATTACTGCAAGCTGTCTATAGACCTATAGAGAGGTTTCTATTATGTCTTGTAAAGGACACCAGAAGGGGGATTCACTTCTGGCCAAGGGAAACAGGCTTATAGATTCAGCTGCCTGTGCTGCTGCCCATTTCCCCTGACCATGGCTCCTTTAATTCCCCAACTCCCACACTCTCGTATAGTTCCCAGAAACAAGCCCTTGTTAAAGAAAGGTACACCCTTTCCCTTTTTGGGTGGTTTTAAACATCTCCAGGCCAACTTTAAACCCCAGAGACCCACCAGCAGAAACTTGGCCTATATCAAGCTACTCACGTGGGCGAAATTAATGCTCTCCAATCCCTTTGGAAACCTATTTTCACTGGTCACAAGCTAGGAAAAACAATTAAAAAGATCTGTCAGGTCTGCCCAGTTATTTCCAAGTAAATCCTAAAAGGGCTTTTAAACTCCCCCCCCCCATCTCCCCACCCCCCATCCTGAAGCCCATCCTCAGGAGAAGTATATACTTAGGGAAGGACTGACAGATAGATTTTACACATATGCCCCGTCTCAGGGGCTTCAAACTGCTTTTGGTTTTTGTTGATACCATTACTAATTGGGTAAAAGTTTTCCCTTTTGAGACGTAAAAGGCTCAGAGGTTTTGCTAAAGGAGATCAAATCCATTTAAAATTTTCTCTACTCTGCATGTCATCCTATCTACCCAATAATTAATGCCTTTTAAACATTATGGTGCTTGCACCCTAAGCCACCTGAGCACTCCCTTCATTGTGTATAATACCATATTCTTTCAGCCATTGCCCCTACTCTTTTGAGGAAACAAAATCAGGGATTTGGGGGAAATGTTCTTTAGTATTTATCCTAGGAAAAGTTGTCTGGATATAAGATATTCATGATAGCCTTATCTCCTCCCCGGCCCAAGTCTTTTTCAGGACCAGCTCTAAGTTCCTTATTAGCCTAAAGCAGCTCCAGAAGATGAGACCTTCCTTCCTTTGTCCTAATAAATTTGAGGTTCAAACTGCTTAAGAGGGGAAATGATGGGAAGAAACATAGCAGTGATGCCCTGACCTTAAGAGTGCTTTTGTTCTAATAATTTGTCTGCCAATGATTCTAAAGTCTGGCCTTAGAACCAGGAGATCATTATATACTCCAGCAACAATACTGTATGAGGATGTATTCTGATGGAAATGGATAGCTTCGACAAAGAGAAGATCTAACTCAGTCTCAATTGATCAATGCTGGACAGAAGCAACTACACCCAGAGAAAGAACACTGGGAAATGAATATAAACTGCTTTCATTTTTGTTTTTCTTCCCAGGTTATTTTTACCTTCTGAATCCAATTATTCCTGTGCAACAAGAGAACTGTTTGGTTCTGCACACATATATTGTATCTAGGATATACTGTGACATATTTAATATGTATAGGACTGCTTGCCATCCGGGGGAGGGGGTGGAGGGAAGGAGGGGAAAAATCAGAACAGAAGTGAGTGCAAGGGATAATGCTGTAAAAAATTATCCTGGCATGGGTTCTGTCAATAAAAAGTTATAATTATTAAAAAATAAAATAAAGTCTGGCCTTAGGATAGTCCTACAAACATTGCTGACTGTCAGATAATCTGCGGGTTGGTGATAACCAAGTTCCTGAAACAATAGTGAATAGACCACTCCTTTGTTCTATCTCTGGGCTACAAAATTAGCATATCAGTGACATGAAGGACTGGATAAATCTGTCATCTTGCTCCTGGTTCCTTGCTTAAATCCTTTTGGAACTTGTCTACTTTTGATTTGCAATTATAATAAACTTAGCCCCTTAACTTGAAGATGGGTTTGATGGGGGGTACACTGAAACTGACTTTGGGGGAGAAGCCATGGGGAAACTCTTGAGAAACTCTCCTCTGGGAGAGGCCTGCCTTAGGGAATCAAGATAAAGTGGCTTCTTCATTCTGTTATTTTAGTGGGACTAGCTGCACCCTCTATTGAGTTAAAAATTAGTCCAGGACCAAAATGATGCAGTTAGGGAACCAAATAATGCAGCGAGAGTTGGGTTATGAGAATCCCTTTATGGTTGGCTCAGGTTCAACATGAAAGAATTCCCAAACCCAAAATATTAGACTGGCAAAAGGAAGTTTATTGGTGGCACTGCAGAAGTCAGCTTTTGCTAGGAAGAATGACCTCTGAGTGATAAAGTCCTGTCACAGAAATAAAGGTCCTAGCAGAGAAATCCTGCAGAGAGATAAACAGAGGTGTTAACACTGAGAAGAGAATGTCTTCCTAGCAAAAGTTGACTTATGCAGTGCCAACAATAAACTTCCTTTTGCCATCATTTTGGTTCCCTGACTGCATCAGGTTCAAGCTTGCAATTTCTTTAGAGATACCTTGCAACACCAGTTTGCAACCCCAACATTTTGAGGTCTCCTTTTGAGCTTCAACAATTATCCTATTGATTGAGTGAAAAGTTCAACAAAATAGGACATATAGAGGTAAAATAGTAAACTGGTTGTGGCTGGAATACTGACTTTCCCACTTCTTACTTGTATGACCTGAGCCACATCCCTTCTCTTTGGACCTCAAATTCCTTATCTCTAATGTTCTTTCTCCCTCTAAAATTTTATAAAAATTAAAAACTATCTCCCAATCACAATCATTAACTAAAATGTTATGGTGCTAGTGGAGAGAAAGATCTATACTATACTGAGAACACTAATTCATAGTCAGTAGAATTGTGAAATGATCCAATCACTCTGGAAATCAATATTGAATTAGGCACAAACCTATAACCTTTGACCCAGCAAGATTACTACTTGGTGTATTTCCAAAAATGATTAGGAAAAACGATAAAGAACGTTTTTTGTTCTAAAATGTTTACAGCAGCTCTCTGTGGTGGCAAAGAACTGGAAATTGCTACTATGTCCATCAATTAGAAAATATCTGAACAAGTTTTGAACAAGAATGAAATGAGCAGAACCAAGAGAACATCATATATAGTAATAGCAATATTGTTTTAAGAATGATTGTGTGCAAATAAGTTGCTTTATCTATTATGTATACCCAAATTAACTATACAGGACATAAGAAGAAAGATGCTATCTTTATCCAGAAAAAGAACTGTTAAATAAAAGTATGCCTAGAATAATTTTACATATATACCAATTTGTGTCTAATGGTAGCCATCTGTAAGGCATGAGGCACCTCTTAACCTTTCTTCCCCACCCCCTTCTCAGTGGCAGGAAGGGGAGGCCAGGGAATAAAAGAAAAGAAAAACAAATTTTTATGATTTCATTGTATACTTGAAAGGAATAGGAAATTATACTTAACAGATCTGTACTTTCATGTTAGCATTATCTTTTTTATTGTACTATGGTACTATGTTCCAGAAATGCTTATTTTATTTCATAAATTAAACATAAAATTTTTAAAATTTGCATGAATTTTCCATCATATGAATATCTCTGAATATCATAAAAATCCTGTGTGATCCAGGTATTATTTGCCCTATGTTACAGAAAAAAAAACAAAAAAACAAAAAGCAAAAAAAAAAAAAAACTAAGGCTTGTCTATGTTAGAAAACAGCAGAGGTATAACTGGAATATAGGTTTTCCTAATTCCAAATCCATCCCTCAATTCATAATATCACAATGCCCCTCTAGAAATAATTGACATTTATAAAGTAATTTGTAAAATGTTCTACATATATTATTTCATTTAAGCCACATAAAAACTTGGGGTGAGAGGTATTATATGTAATGCTTTCATCATTTTTCAAATAAGTTAAACTGAAATTCAGAAACGGAAATGATTTGCCCATTGGTCATGTAGTTAGTAAACACTGAACACATTCTTTAAACTCAAGTGTCTAAGTCAGAAGTATTATCTTGTGGCTCAGAGAGATTTAGTGATTTGTCTAGTGTCACACAGCTAACAAGAAAAAGCCAAGGTAAAACTCTGAATTTAAGTTTCCTAATTTCAAATTTAGTGATTCTCCCCCTCCCCAAACTATGTAAGTCATCCAAAAATTAGTTATACAAAAAATAAGGATTACAGTTTAATTTTACAAAACACATTCTGTAAATACTAGAGGGAATAAGAAAAGTAGTCAATATGGATTTTTAAAATTGGTTCAGAGCTACATTATCTGAAGTAGAGAGACTATAGTTAGACTACAAAAATACAGTTAAAATTTTAAAGAGGAAAATAGAGCCTAATCCCTGATTAGGGCTAGAGAGCCAGAAGTAACACTGACACTGTTTTTTACATTTCATGAGATTTAACATAGTCTTTATTTTTAGGAAAGAGTAGGTACTAAAGTTCAGTTCTAGAACTATTAAACTCACCAGATTAAGAAATTCCTCTTCTTCTGGTCTGGGTATGTCTTGAGAAACAAAAGGTAGTGATGATAGGTTGTCTTTGAAATATTCAATGGTTTGTACTCCCTTTGTCCTGTGTGGTCTTTTAACACGATGGCTGAAAGATGCTACAAAAAAAATTAAACTCTGTTAAAGTTGGTATTCCCCAGGTAATATACCCATGAAAATACTATGGGGCTCAGCCTGGGGCCTAGATATATGATTTCATCAGTATAGGGAATCACCATTGAGTAAATACCTTCCTCTACTCTGTACCACACTATGACACCAAATACTCTTCTGCAATGCAGAACCATAAGAGATCAGTGCCTAAGGCATTAGGCTTCCCAACATTAACAGACTGATAGATATGTCAGATTCAGGATGTGGGCTCTAATCTTCCTCACTTTGAAGATGGCTTTTTATCCACTCTACTATTGCTTGAAATATATTGATAAACCAATGTCCAGAATTTAAAATTATCACTGGGATAAATAAAAAAGTTGAGCATGAGGAAACATTATAGTGGAAAAAAATAAATAACATATTTTTTCATATTCTTAAACTAGTATTTTTGATACATACAAAATATTAAATTGCATTAATGGGAACATATTATCCCTTCCCCCACCCCATTTCATGGAACTCTTATTGACATCACACAGAACACCAGAGTTTTGTGAAATAGTATGGTGATGTATGAAACTATTACTCAGAATTCTGTAAAAGATAGGCAATTCCATTAGATATTCAGCCCCCAAAGGCTTTTTGGAAGGTATGCTTGGGGGTAGGGGATAGGGAAAGGGGGGTGTTGGGAATTATGACTAGATTAATTCAACTTATAATTTATGCTTTTCAATTTTCAGTGTTGAGAGGGGAAAATATTAAAATTTTTGAAAATAAGGTATGTAAGTTCACCTTGATGAATTTTTGTGAAAAACAGAGGGAAAAGTTAATAAGCCTCCAAAATATAGTAAGAGTATATATTGCAATTATAACACAGAGAATTTAGGACTTTACTAATAGCAGCAAGAGTTCAACCTTATATTTGAATAGAATTTTAAGATTTCCAAGGACTTTCACATATATTATCTCCTTTGATACAATCCTATAATGTAGATAGGCCAGACATCTTAACCACATTTTAAAATTAGATAAATTGATTTGCAGAGAAGTTAGGGGCCTTCCTTCTGGTTTTACAATACTTAACTCAGAGTTTCTTCTTTTTAAGTTAAACTTTAAGGTTTTGACATGGCTTTGTATTTCACTTTGGAATTAAGATTTACTCTCATGCCCTGTCCCTAGTACTGTCAATACATAATTAATAATATTAACTGTACCATTTTTTCTTGGAGAAGCATCTTTGTCTTTCTTAGGAGTTCTCTTCAATATTCGGTTAGAATATATATTTTTTACATCCAGTTCTCTCTCTTTTTCCTGAAAATAAAGCCAGCACAATCAGCTGAGGTTTTGAAAACGCTATCAGTTGTTCATAATAAATTCTTTCTAGTCTGGCATTTGGCTTAAGCTCACAATACTCAATACAAGTGAATATTCAGAGAAATGAAAGAAAAGAGTATTTCTTCCTTCACCTTCTTCCTCCTCCCCATTAGAGATTTCAGGACTTCCAACATCCCCCAATTTTTTTTCCTTGCCCCATGAGCTTATGACACTGGGGTAAATAAACAAGCAATTCTTCCCAAATTTAAATAAATAGTTCTGTAAGAGAACCAAAGATTGAGCTTAGAGGAAGTAGTTTTGATTCATAATATCTGTCTAATATAACTCAGCAGTCAAAATGATATTATTTGCAACAATTCTCTAGCAAAAAAAAATTTTCTATATAGGAATGGTACATTATTCATAAGAATCTAACATATCTATGAAACTGTTAGAAACAGACTAGGTATTTTATTTTTAATATCTTCTAAAGTTTCTTAGAGTTGATTATAATAGCATAGTGGAACAGGGTATTTAACAATTTACTATTATGAATGCATTACAACCATTATATTATGAGAATTTTTACTCCCAAGAGCCAAAAATAATGAACATACATGTATATACTAAAATGTCACATAACAAAGTACAGCTTTTTCCAAATGAAAATATAGCAATTACTACTAAAAGTCAAGCAGCTCTAAAGTAATAATACATTTTTTTAAATTACTGCAGTTTAACTTTTTTATGCTCACCCTCAGTTTTTGATATAATGTTTGTAGTTCCCTTTGGAGAATTTTATTTTCATCCTGCACATCATGTGCCCTTTTCTTTTCAGCATGTAGCTGTCGTTGGTAACTGCTAGCATTCAGTTCAAGATTTTTTGACAGCTCCTGTAATATGTGTAAACAGATGAGAAAAAGAAGTTTATTTCAAAAGGAATCTTAGTGAATTACTAATTTTAACATCACTTTAAAAATTATATCTGTTGCTGGTCTATACAAAACATCTTGTGTCTACAGGTTGTAGTTCTAAAAGAAATCAGCGGGGAGCTATCCAGATTGAATCAGTTTTGTCTATTTTCTTTTTAAGAATTTATGTGCAAACATGTTATCAGCCTGAAATGTATATTGTTGGAATAGTAGGAAAGACTAACATTGATAAAAGTTTTATGGGCTAGTAAAAATTTGGGAAAGGGAAGAAAAACATTTTGCTGAAGCTATTTTGAAGACCAAAAAAAAAACAAAAAAACAAAAAAACAAAAAAAAAAAAAAAAACGAAAAAACCAAGCACGGCAATAATATTTTGCATTCAAAATGTACCCAGAGTAACTAAAACAACAGTATTAAATAATGCATAATTAAAATAATAGAAAAGAATTGATTCATATCTTCTAAACTGGTTTAAAATATCAACAAAATAAAGTGCCATTCTGTTAAAAAAAAAATTAGAAATATAGTTAGCATTCACATTCTTACTAATTTCCATTTTTTTCTGAAGTGAGTAAACTTCCTGATCAGAACGTCTTTTTTTTTTTTTTTTTTTTTTAAAGGAGACAAAGCAATGGAAGGAGCCTCAGGATTAGGACCAGAGAGAAAGAGAAAGAGGGAAAACTGGCAAAGAAAGGGATATTCAGGGAAGGAGTCAAAGAAGTAGGGAATTATTATATCATGAAAGCACACAAGGTGGAAGTTTAAGTGGAAAGATTGTATACAGTATCTAAATCAGGAAGATTTGCTTGCCTTCATTCTTCTAGATTACAAAAAAAATCATTACATATGATTGCATATAACAGGTTTTTAAAAATTCAACATCTAGATTGCAGCAAGATATATTTCCTATAAGCTACCTTTAAATTTTAGGATAGTTTGGACATAAACGGGGCTGAAAAGCAAAAAGCCTCTTTTCAGTTTTAACAATTGCAAAAGGCATCATTAAACTATTAATTTGAGAATTTTTCAAGTACTTTGAAAGCAATTATTTATAAAACAAACTATGTCATTTACGCTTATATAGTACTTTCTTTATGCCCAGTGAAGGCCACACACTAATTCCATTAACAATCCTAACTCTATCTCCATTATCAAGACAAAAGAAAATTAAGACTCAAAAAGATACCTGGAAAATAACAAATAAACAACCCCCCCCCCAAAAAAAAAAAAAAAAAAAAAAAAACCCTGGAGTTAAGAGTGAGGTTTTCCATCAAAATTCTAACTAAACTCAGTTTCCTAATCTATAAATTAAGAGCACTGGACCAGATTATCACTAGAGTTTCTTCAATCAGTTTTTAAATTGATGATTGGATAAAATGACTTCTAAGATTAGGCAGTCAGTAGATGTTAGGGAAAAAAAGGAAAAGAAATATTCTGACTTCCAAATGACCTATACAGATTTTCATAGTTCATCTTAATGTAATCTTCAAATTTTTTTTTTTTAAATTCAGAAAGCATGCAATTTAAAACCAACTTACATTGAATGACTTTGAACAATCAGAATTTTTTACTGAGGACCTTAGTTGGGGCACTATTACAAAAGTCCAGCATTACATTATGAATCAGGAGATCTAGGTTCTTTCTAGTCTCAGTTGTGCTACTAACTCAATCTCCTATTAGGTAAGTCAAGCCTCAAACTTCTTGTTCTGTTAAATCATCAGGTTTTATTAGGTGGTCTCAAGTCCTGCTTTTTAAAACATGAATAATCTTCCTCTTTTAGTCTTAAAATTCCAGGACTTAATTGAAAAGGATTTTTATTTTAAGCACTGGTACAAAGTAATATTTAAGTAACAAACAACTGGTGACTGAATTTGTTTGAAGGATAATTTTATAATATTATTCCATCGTTAAATAGAATCACTTTTAAAATATGCTACCAATAAGAACAAATGCAGTTTTATTAAGACTGAGTGGATTTTTAAATGACAATAACTCAAATACTCAAATTATAAAATATTTCAAAAATATGTATACAAAATTCTAAACTGAAATGCTTAAATTATGGTATTATAAATGTCACATTTTAATTTGTTTGCAGTTCATTTTTACCTTTGGCTATATTTTTCCCACTAAAACATTTGTGAAAACCAAATTTTAGGATATTACTGCCATTTTAAAGATAAGCTTTTCACATATTTGCGTTTTAAATGCATCTTACTCAAAAAGATTGAGAGGAAGATCAATTTCAATTAATAAAAATCATCAGTTTCAGAATATCTTAAAAGGATTTGAGTTCTTAACTTGGGATCTGTGAACCTGTATTACATTACTGTAACTGTATTTTGTTATTATTTTTCTTTGTAATTCTGTGTATTTTGTTTTATGCGTTTAAAAATTTTATTTTTAAGAAAGAGATATCTGGACTTACCTAGACTGCCAAAAGAGTCCATGACATCACACAAAAAAATCAAAGACCCTCTAATACCATAAATGATGTCAAAAAAAGACCTAATATCTCTTTCTAAAAATGTGACAGGGGCAGCTAGTTGATGTAGTGCATACAGCAAGCACCAGCCTTGAAGTCAGGAAGACCTGAGTTCAAATCTGACCTCATATTTAACACCTGTTGGCTGTGTGATCCTGGGCAAGTCACTTAATCCCAATTGTCTTGGCAAAAAAAAGAAAAGAAAAAGTAAAAATGTGACAGTGTGGACAGCAATAGGAAAAAAAAAATGACCACCATAATACTCTGTACATTTATCATTAGCTTCCTTATTTTCTTCTAAAGTTTACCTGTAGTGCAATTTTATATTTTTTTGTCTGTACACGATTATGTATGAACTAAATAAAAAAAGTTTTTAAAAGTTAAAAACAAGGATTTCAGTTTAATTACTTTCAAGCATCTACAATTATTAAAACTAGATTAGTAAAGTATTATTTAATAGTCCTTAGAAACTCTCATAGTTTAAAAGTATTTAAAATTGCTTAATCACTAGTTTCTAAATAAATGAATATCTGGGTTTGACAACTCTAGTTTTTTAAGCAATGTAAATGATTATTTTTAAAAATCACCATAAAACATCTACTTTGTTAATTTGCTTAGGATCTGAAAGGGACCCTAGGAAAGATTTAGTTCAACCCTTTCATTTTAGAAATGAAGAAACTGAGAGTTAACTTGGTTAAGGTCACAGAGTAAATAAAAGAATCAGAATATGAAACCAAATATTCTTCTTCCAAATTCAGCATTCTTCAATTGACTTTCAGGGTTTAAATTAATAAGATCATAATAGTTTTTTGTACAACCCTATCAGAACCTGTTGTTCATTTTCTGTTGTTTTTCTTGATCATTTGGTAGTTTTTTCACAGGAAGAACAACAGAACATTAATAGATGAAAATACTTCTTAATATAATCTTGAGAGTTCTCAGAGTTTGATTTTTTTAAAAATATAGTTGCTTTTTAAGTTTATATAGATAGCCTGGTAATTATGGCTTCCAAATGAAATTCACACTGGCAGATTGTCATATACCATTACAAGAAATGTACTTCCTTATTTCACACATCCTCTATCCCATAGTAAACAGTTGTTTACTAAGCTTTGGGACATTATTAATTTATTGAGTACCTACTATATGCCAGGCATAGTGCTAAAAGCACTGGGGACAGAGAGAAAGGTCAATTCCCTTTATCCCCCCCCCAAAAAAATAATAATCTTGTGCTATGTTTATTTCATAAATAATTCAGTTATTTATGAAAATCCTATGAGGTTAATACAGCATGAAAAAGTGTTACTGAGTTAATAATACTGTCCCGAATATACAACATTTTTCATCAAATGAGCTTAACTAAAGCCAGATAGAATTTGCTATTGCTTACTGTCATTCCACTCCCCTTCAACTGAAAAAAAAAATGAAATCTCCTCCTTTTATATCACTTTGGAAAAATTTTAAAAACCTGAAAAATATAAGAATTTGTAAGAAAGATAACTTATTATACTACCTGATCTCTAACAATTTTACCTTGAAAAGGCAAAAAGTAGGGGAACTGTTATTAGAGCATCGAATGCTGTTCTTTCAACCTGACAAGAAAGATGCCCTTTGCTGGAGTAGTAAACCCGAGCTAAAAATTTTCTTGCTCAGCTGACACAGCTTTCATTACTGGAAAGTAAAAGACCTAATCACTCTTTTTTTTTTTTTTTTGGGGGGGGGGGGAAAGGGGACGCGGAGATGGGAGAAGAGGACCAGACCTAAGCCATGAGATTTGAATGTGTAAATTCCCTCTACCAATGCAGATCAGTATCTGCTCTGCATTTTATAGTTCTAGAATTACTTATGATCCACGGAAATTAAATGACTCACCAGAGTCAGTGTGTCAGTATATGTGAGGCAGATTTTGAACTCAGATTTTCTCTCTCTAGTTGAGTAGGGTGTTGGGAATTTCCAGTTTGTCAGGCTGTCTCTCAAGCTTAATCACAATAAGTAAATACTGTGTGATGTTCTATTGAAGGGGCATTAATTCCTTCAGGTTATTAGTGTACCTTTTAGTAAAGTGCTGTTTTTAGGGGCTAAAAATCTTAGCATAGCTTTTCCTATTATAATTTTATATAAATTCTATTTTATGTTCTATTTAAAGAAACTAATTTAAACATTCATAAGAGTAATAACAACAAGCATTTCTATAATAGTGTTATAATGTTTTCAAAGCACTTTACAAATACTATTTCATTTTATCTTCACAATAACCATAGGAGGGAGATACTATTATTATCTCTATATTATAGAGGAGTAAACAAATGGTTAAGTTATGTGACTTGCACAGGGCCACATAGCTTAATTTAATAAGTGCAGGAACTCCATTTTCCTGATTGCAGATACAGTGCTTTAGACACTAATCCACTTCACTAACTCAAGGGTTTTTCCTGTGGCACTTTCTTCCTTAAAAGACCAAGAATTAAATGCATGAAAGATGACTACTTTCACAGTAAATTGGTAAACCACAAAAAAAGGTGAAATACATTCCAGGAATAGTTTAACAGAAACAAAAAGTAATTTACTTCTAACAACTGATCTACTATTAACATTTTTGACAATTTAATTCTTCACCATTTCCCTTATGTTTACCTAAGATTTACAAAACTATTAAAAATGGTTTCATTTATCAAGGGATTTCAGTAAAACAGAAAATGGTTTTAAACAGAGCAAATTATTAAATTCCTAATGGGAAAGCAACACAAGACAATACAATCTCATTAGAAGAGGTTCTTTAAAAATCACCTTAATTTTTTTCTCAGTATCATCTAATTTGTTCTCTGCTAAGACTAGTTTCTTTGCTAGATCTTCTCGTTCAGGTAGATGCTTAGCTTCAGAGAGTCTTTTCAGTTGCTTTAAAGAAGATTTTGTCTTATAAAGTTCAGACTCTGTGTCTTTCACCTTTTTATCAGTTGCCCGTTCTTTCTCTTGAGATTTTTTTAAGCGCTCTTTTAGTGCTTTAATCTCATTGTTATGTCTGAGTATAAGTTGTGAGATTTCATTTTCTGTATCTTCAAACTTATTCAGGGCTTTCTCCTGTCTGTGCTGAAGCCTTTTCAAAGCCTTGTTTTCTTTTAGCAGCTCATCTAATTTGACCTGGAGTTCAGTCACTTCATTTTGCAGCTCATTGATTTTCAGCAGTCTCGCAGAAAGAACCCGTTTGGTGAGAACATCAATCTCTTTCTGAGAAGGCTCCCTACCAATGCGGCGACATCCCATTCGGAATCCTCTTCTGTTTGGTGGAAACTTGGAGATTGTTCTTCTAGGGGCTAAAAGAAAAAATAGTTATATAAGTATATACTTTTATAAAGAACAGTATTATACATAGACTATCTACATCTAAAAAATTTTTCAATGGGAAGGATGAACTAAATTTCATATTTTAGCACAGACAGATGTAGATTTCTTTCCTTTAAACAAGGCTTGCTTTCTTTTTCTTTGATTACAATTACATAATGATGTACTAAAAATGGTATTCAAATTTAAAATCAACAATTCATTCTTAAACACAAATGTGTAATTACTATTTTAAAATTTTTTAAGAGAACTATTATTTTACTTATTATTATTCTAGCAAAGAAAAATAGCTCTAGATTTAACCAGCCTGTAATTTAATTACAAGATATGAACCAAAAATCTGTGTTTTATACATCTCACTTCTACCAGAAAAATTAAGGAAAAAAAACCAAAAAAATCACAGAAATCATCAGAGAAAATTTTATTTTTATAATTCTGTATGAATTAGTAACTATTTTTCCTAAACAGATACTCAAAAAAGCACATCATTCATCAATTATTCAAAACTGAATGTTTTTTTTTAAGGTTTCCTTGCTGCAAATCCAAGCCAAAGCCATTCATTTATCCATCTATCTATTCTATCCTGTCACAAGCCAGCCAACCAAAAAGTCCATGTTTAAACAAAGTTTAAACATACTTTAATCACAGCATATCCTAATGGATCTATATAATGCTGACAAAAAATCATCAGGTCAACCATAGCAAGATAGAACCAAGATATTTGAGTTAATACCAATTAAATAAAAAACCTCAGGCCTCATTCTGTGATGTATCTATCCCTTTAAGAGGCATGTGTAAGACTGCTATGGTTTAGAATCATCTCCAAGGTGATCTGAGTGTTTTCCAAAGGGAAACACACTCTAAGCTCCAGATCATTAGAAAAAACTGAAAAAGCAAACCTCTCCTACTTCCCTAGGTTACCTGGGATCACTACATTACAAACCTGGAATCAGATACAATTTAAACACGTAAGTAGGGGCAAAGTAAAATGATAGAAGTTAAATTATGTAAGACTACATAATACTGATTTAAAAAAATTATTTTAATAAAACTTTTTTGAAAAGTCTAAAACTGAATCTAGGTTCCAATTCTGTATATGTATTAATGTGAATGGAACCAATGGTAGAAATAACTAACAAAGCAAAAAACCAACTAACTTCTCTTTCATTTTTAAAACAATTACACCCATATACCTGAAAATATAAGAAAATAAAGCAGGGATTCATTTATTACTATTTCAGATTATGGAAAATTATAGCCCAGATGATTACTTCAGTGTAACCATGAAGAGACAGAATGTGACAAGAGTATTTATGTGGGTAAGATTTAAAATTTTAGTACAATCCATTTATTGACACATACCTGAAATATACTAAGGTCAAATGGAGAATAAACTTTAAAATCAGGAAGACATGATTAAACTGGCTGTTGAAATTCTGTGCAAGTCACTGAATCTCAGTTCCCCCTGGCAACTCTGTAAGATTCTCTTTAAACAGCAAAGAAGGTGGGTACAATTCTGCTGTGATAAAGGGAGTTTCCCATTAGCTGGTCCCTTCTAATAAAATCTCAGATCTGATACTCAAACTAAATAAAACTATATACCAAGAAATCTGGAAAAACAAAAGTTTATTTTCCTTAATAAACTGATAATTCAACTAGAGACAATACACAAGAAAAATTGATTTATTTAAAGTTACTGGACCATATTTTCTAGCTCTCTTGATATTTCTTCTCTTTTATAAACAGAGGCAGTGTGTAAAATAGAAATTAAAGGGAAAAAACCGTGAGAAAAATACCAAAGCTTAGTTTCTTTTAAATAATTTATACTAAATGTATGTGGAACATCAGAGGAGTGTTTAGACCCTCCTTCTCAGGGAAACATTTTCATGCATTGCACTGTTGTATATATTTATATATATTACTACTATACACATTATAAAACATACCAAAAAAATTTTTTTTAAAGGATAAGAGAAAGATGAAATATTTGACTGTGGAATAAAGAATGAACCACTAGAGCTTACTGAATAAGGGAATAAATATATATGGCCATACCTGTGTTTTTGAAAAATCACACTGGAGGATGGATTTTGGCAGGATTTTGTCTAAGGAAGGAAGACCAATTAGGAGGCTGCCAGATTACACCAGAGTTGATCAGGTTTTAACTAATGGATAATTTTGTTAAGAAAAGCAGGCAAGAGGTAGAGATATAGATTTGTCAAATGATTATATATGTAAAGTGAGTACAAGTGAGGAGCTAAGGATGAAACTGAGGTTGCTGTGTGATAAGGATTTCAGGGCCTTTCACAGAAAAAAAAGTTCAAAACAAATCTGGATTTAGAGGTAAAGAAAAGGTATAAGAACCTTGAGGTATACTGCAACCTATCCGTATGTGCTCATCCTGTGTGACCCATTGTCCCACTCAAAATGAAAAGGGGAAGGGCAAGGAAAAATATGCCTAACTGCTCCAGAGCTCTACTCCAAAGGGACACTTGAAAGCCAGTAAGTGTATAAACTGAGAGTGTATAAGCCCAGGGGCTGGAAGGCACTGAGAAGTCAGTGTAATTTTTCAGTTGTATTTGCTGCTACAGGGGTTGGGGTTTTTAATCCTACTTCCCGTAGGGTTGATGAAAGATGCAGAAGGGAGGGGATTGGAAACTCAGCACAGTGAAGGAAGATGCTAAGTGAGTAGTGTGTGGTGATAAAAAGAAGACATGATTGTGATGGAAATAAATTTATTGACTGAAAGGGACCACAGGATTCACCATCTCACTGCCTGAGATTAATTGATTCTGTGGGGTCAAGACTAAGGACTTGGGCTTAGAACCAGAAAGGTCCAAATTCAAACCCTGACACAGATACTAACTAGCTATGTGATCCTGGGCAAGAAACTTAACCTCATTTGGCCTCAATTTTCTCATCTGTAAAATGGGAACATCAGGGGTGCCTGCCTTACAGAGTTATTATGAAGATTAAATAAGAGAAATCAAATGAGATAATTTATGCAAAATACTTTTTGCTAGCACTACATACTAGCAATTATTAGAATGTATAATCAATTAATTAGCATTTAGTGATGTGACCATAAAGGAAATGTTCAACTCTTAGAAATATGTGGATTTCCCATATGATCCTTTCTATTTGGTTGAGAAACCACAAGCATTGACATATATACATATATATTCTGAGTTGTCCCAACAGAAGGTAAGGTTTTGAAGTACTTTTACTAAATAGTACTAATCAGAGGATAAAAACTGGGCATCACATTTCTATTTCCAATTATTTTGGTTAGATAAAATTAGGCACAAAAAAAATCTTCAAATCTTTCCCCTCTTATAAGTATGTAAACATGAAACTGTATATATATTTTATATAGCTATAGATACACACACTCCTTTTAAACAAATGAATTGATTTTTTAAATCTTTATTAAAACTACCCTTTGCTTGAAATTTGTTTTTCCTCAGAGAAATAGGGAGAGGATGCTTTGGTTCAATGTGAAGATGTTCTTACTATGGAAAACATTCTGGGTTTTCTTATATATAATTTACCAAATTTTAAGTAATGAAATAGGAGATAAATGTTATTTATGATGGAAAGAGAAGGCAGAATGGCTATGATATATCTTAAATGTATATATGTATACATATAATGTGGCTGCATGTGCCTAAATGGCTGGATTGAGGGACAAGGAGGAGTACATTCCCTTAAGCTCATATTGTATTCTAGCATGTAAGATGAAATAAAGGTCAGTATTTCGCTATTATTCTCTGAACTATTTATAAGTTCTTTGAACTACTATTCAGTGTTGACATTTTTGGACAAGTAACCAACAGGAATGTTTAATGCTGATTACTTTTCTTGAAATTCTATTTTCAAAAATATTAAAATAGGCTTTTATTCATTCTTGTGAGGAGAAATAGGCTTTGATTCAAAGTCAGTGATGTTGAATGTTAAGAAAAAGAATTAGGGGTAGCTACGTGGCTAGAGTGTTGGGTCTGAAGTCAGTAACACAGAGTTCAAATCTGCCCTTAGCCTCTTACTAGCTATATTATATAGAGCCATTTGCTTAAAAACCCTTGTTTGTCTCAATTTCCTCAACGGTTAAGTGAGCTAGGGAAGGAAATGGCAAACCACCTTAATGTCTTTGCCAAAAAAAACTCAAAAGGGGTCATGAAGAATTGGACTCAATGAAAACAGCTAAATAACAACAAATATACAAAAGAAAGAATTTAAACAATCTTATATTACAATATTCTTTGCTTACTTCAGCTAATTCCAGTGATTGCATTTTAAGCAATTACTATTAATACTTGACAATTCCAAATGAACAGTTTAGTTCTATTATTTATTTTAAATTTAATTAAATTTAAATTAATTTAATTTAAGTTTCTAAACAGTACAAGCCAAAGCACAAGTCAGAAAATAAAGAATATCTCTGAAGTTAAGGTAATATGAATCATTTTCTCAGCAATTTTTTGTTGTTCAATCGTTTCAGTTATGTCTGATTCTTTCTGGATCCTTCAGGGGTTTTCTAGTCAAAGACACTGGAATGGTTTCAACAAAAAAATTAAGAATTTATTAGGACCACAAATTCTGCTTTTTAATTAGGGCAGTACCCAATGCTGGATGGGAGGAAATCAAAGAAATGTCTGACTTCAAATAAAGACTTTCCATGCGTAAAAGTTCATCAAGTTCAACTTTGAAGTTCAAAGAATCATAGGATCACCAAACTAGAATAAGATTTAGAAATCATCCATTACAATTCCATTTACAACAGCCCATTTTGTTTTAGAAATGGTCTACTAGGTAAGGTAGTTTTTAATATTAAATCAAACTTTGTGTTCCTAGTTTTTATCACTGGCCTAATTTTCCCCTGTGATCCAAAAGAAATAAGTATGATGAAAACCCTTTAGATATTTGAAAACTAATCATGTTCTCTAATCTACTTGGAATTCTTTCAATCATTTTTTTCCTCCAAAATGAAGTGCCAAGACGCAGAAATTAAATGTTCTTACCTTTTAATACTGTAACTGTGATATATTAATGAATTACTAGTACTTGGCTGACATGATCAACAAAAAATCCATGAATGAAAATATAGAAATTATTTTTATTTAGGAAAACTTTGAATCACGGACATGCTTATCATCAGATAAATGCTTAAGTATGTAATTTACAAGTAACCTAATCAATTCAATGTTTTCCACTTCTAATCTATTACAAAAAAATTTGTCCATCTTTCACAATCTTTCACTATCAGAGTTAGCTTAAAATTTTTTCTATTACAGTTTTAAATTTACTATTCAAATGTTGGACATCAAATGTGTTGTTTTCAACTCAGAATATTTAAACAACATGCTTACTATATTTTTATCTTTGTATTCCCTAAAGCCAATGTTTTCCTACTTCTAATCTATTATAAAAAAATTTGTCCATCTTTCACAATCGTTCACTATCAGAGTTAGCTTAAAATTTTTTCTATTACAGTTTTAAATTTACTATTCAAATGTTGGACATCAAATCTGTTGTTTTCAACTCAGAACAAATATTTAAACAACATGCTCACTATATTTTTATCTTTGTATTCCCTAAAGTCAATGTTTTCCTACTTCTAATCTATTATAAAAAAATTTGTCCATCTTTGACAATCGTTCACTATCAGAGTTAGCTTAAAATTTTTTCTACTACAGTTTTAAATTTACTTATTTCTAAGATGTCTTAAAATAATTTTAATTTTCCTCTTAACTTACATAAGTCAATATCTATGCCTAAAGATCTAAAATTTTTGTTTGTAGATACCTTTGCAATTTTGTAAAAATCATGGATCATTTAAAAAAATAGATACAAGATGGCAAAATTTAGAGCAAGTAGGGCAAATATAGTCTGCATCTCAGGTATAATCACTTTTGCATTTATTCTATATTTGGTACCTGAAACAAGTTCATAAATGTTTGTTTCATTATCAGTCTTGGCTATGAACACTTTTGCTTTCTCTTCAAATTCCCCATAATGAGTGCTGTCATTTAAAAAAAAATACAATTCATAGATTAAAAAACCCAAGCCTTTATGTAGAACTGATTATTTTATATTCCCTATACCAAGAAAAGCTTAAGTATTGTCTGTACCATCTGTTACTGAATGTATTCAATGAATAATACTTTTCTATAATGAAATCTTTTTAGTAACATAATACAATTAAACTAATGGTTGATGGTTCACTCCTATCAGTTTTGAATGCATATACTGTATACAAGTGAGACAACAAAACTGACAGGTTTACTTTGTCTATCACTACAATCTTCATGAAATCTCTCTGGTTGCTCTGTAATTCAAGGTTCTGTGAAAGGAAATTTTGAGAATAAAGTAAAAACTATATATAGCCTGACTTTTGAGCAAAAATCTACTTGACCATCCCTTATAAAGTACTATTAACAGAAATAAATTTTAAACTCCAACCACATTCATCTACTCACCAATTCTCTAAAACTTTATTCAAATAAACAAAAAATTGAAGGGGAGCAGAGATCATCTTAGTTCAACAATATATGAATAGGAAAT
Organism: Antechinus flavipes; assembly: GCF_016432865.1. Taxonomy (NCBI): domain Eukaryota; kingdom Metazoa; phylum Chordata; class Mammalia; order Dasyuromorphia; family Dasyuridae; genus Antechinus; species Antechinus flavipes. Next base: position 249,261,930 of record NC_067401.1, read on the forward strand.
CTCCCATACAATATCCTATATTGTGGTCATTCAATCAACTCTTAGGGACCTTAAGCAACAAGAACTCAATACCATGAAGAAAACTCATTTCACTTCAGAGTTTAATTGCTGAAAATTTATTTAAACAAATTCATACTACAAACTTTTACTGTTCCTATTCTTCTCCACACCAACCTCCATTATTTTTAACTTTATATTGCATGGTATTAAATCCCCTTATCACAATTAATCTCTTGTTCAAGTTTGAACAAAAATCCCTAAATATTTCTAACAGATGATTATGCAGCTTTTCTTAGAAGATCTTTGAAGAGGCATTTACTAATGAATGACCAAGGCAACCCATCATTACATGACAGTCCTTCACATAACTTGTATCATCTCTCCTAAACCCCCAAGACTTATTTTCTCAAAATATAACATCCTAGATTCAATCTAATGACCCTTCTATGGCAGGCAGAGCCTTGACATCTCTATCAGCCTAGTCACTTCCTTCTGGAAACTGTCAGCTTAATGATATCATCTGTAAAAGTTGGCACCCAAAATGAATCTAGTATACTAGCTGTGGTTAATGCAAGACTATGTCAAAGACAACCTTGACCAAGGTATTATGTTTTAAGATTCCTAAAAGAAGAACTTATTTGGCTGTACTGTTATACTGCAAACACTGCATTATACTTAAGTTCACTCAGATTACTTGGAACATTTTCTCCAATGAACTGCTATTTCCACCTTGTACTTATAAAATTGAATTTAGTGAACTCAAGTTCATTTCCCGTTATGAAATTTAATATAATTTGTTTGGGACTTCTCATTCTAGCATGTCAGGATCTTTCTGTAATTCAATATGGTAACTATATTCCTTCCAGATTTATATGTACATGTACATGTACATGTACATGTATATGTATATGTATATGTATGTATGTGTGTGTGTGTGTGTGTGTATTGTATTATGTCCATCCTGATCTATCACATGAAAAGAAAAATTAAGTTAGAATTGACAATTAAGTACTTAATGTATGCTAGGTGCTAGAGATACCAAAGACATAAATCAAATTAGCCTATTCTCTCTAGTGTCCACATTATGTGCACTATATTGTGTCTGCCTCTTTTCCATATACCACCTCTTATTATTATATTTTTCTGTACATCTTTCCATCCATACAGATTTTTCTTGCTGGCAGGTAACTATCATTTGTATTTCTTTCCCTCACTCTCACAATGCGTAATATATAGTAGTACTCAAAAATTTTATCTGTTATTTGATTAGTACTCTGTAAAATCAAATCTTTTTGAAAGTTGATATTTGGGGGCAGAGACAATGTGACAGAATGGTAAGAAACAACGTGGCAATTTTCCTATCACAAAATTCCTCCAAATAGATTTAGAAAATGAGCCAAACTGATCTTGATGGAGAAATTTGGAAAAAGATATAATGAGTCAGTGGTGGGAGACAAATCTTTAGACGTCGGAAAGAGCGGGAACACTGCCATGTTACTCTGGGAGAGACTACAAAGGAACAAAAGGAAATCCCAGACAATACATGGAGCTTCACAAAAACTAAAACCAGGTGCCAAACAACAGCTTTGTTAATCATTTCCCAGTTCCCGGTCACAATCCAGGGTAGAATAAGAAAAGAAGTTGCCAATAAATGCTATTTCCTAAGAAGGCCTTAGGCTTCAAGTTTGTAGAGGAATAACCAGAGCAGGTTCCAGCTATTTGACAAGGGCTGGTCCAGTAGCAGTCTATTCTTACTCAGAATAAAACACAAACTTGCAGAACTCATACCAAAAGGCAGCAATTAGATTTTGCTCTGAATCAGCACTCTGGGAGCAATGAAAGTTTGCAGTCCTTAAGATCCTGGAATGATACAATACTCAAGAACCCAAGAAAGTAGCAAGAGTACCAGCCTAGACTTTTCCTCAGGAAGTGCCATATAGACGACTCCAGACCTAATATCAAATCCAAAATCAGAAAGTAGGATGGAAGAAAGAAAAAAGAACTCTTAACTATAATCTATAATGCAGAAGGGAAGGCTATCTCCAAAACATCAACAAGCAATATGCCTCAGAAAAAAACATAAGCTGGGCTCAAACTCAATCACAATCACAACCACCAAAAAAGAAAAAAAATTAGACAACACATTTCAAGAAAAGTTAAAAATAAACTACATTTCTTAGAACCCAGAGAGAAATGGAACAAATTAAAGAAACCCCAAAATGAAAACTCCCTTGAACATCATAGTGCTACTAGGTCAAAGGAAAAATAATTATCAGAATAATGACCAACCAGTATCAATGCAAAATGAACCAAAATTTTTTTGTTCATGGACAATGTGGAAATTTACTTTGATTAAAAATGTTTGATTTTGGTTTTACTTTTCTTTAGATCTTAATTAGGAATAGGAGATTGGGGTGGGAAGGTATGAAGGCAGATTGTGGATGATTCAAACAAATTTTTTAAAAAAGGAAATTGCCATTTGGATTCTTTTCTCCAGAGAAGTGGCAATGGGAGACTAATTTTCTATTCTTTTAAGTCACTTTCACTGTTCTTGTAAGTCCTTCAAAGACACAAGATTTAGGCATATAATAGAATAATCCCATGCTCCTTTACTTTTTATTCCTTTCCAGATTATTTTCTTGATGCACACATTACCTTGTTTAATTTTCTACTGTTTTATTTACATTATAACTCTACTAAAATTTTCTATTATGTACTAGTTTTCTCATTACCTTAGTTTATTTTATGATATACTTGTCTACTTCACAGACTCTGGACTCAAGTGTTCCAGACTGATATTTTCTTCCTAATAATCTTCTATTCCATTAGGATGTGATCTCAAAGGCTAAATTCTATTTATGGATTCTGGTTCTGATTCTCCTTTGGATAGACCTATTCCATTATTTGGAGCAAGTATTTTACCTAATTTATCAAATAAAAGGCTATAACTGACAGCATTAATGACGTCCTTCATGGAAATTGAATTCTATTATTCAGAGGGTCATTAATAGAAAAGGAAAATGGTCATGAGATTAGATTATTCACATCTTCATGATGCCCACAAATGCATGAGAACATGTGTATGTATATATGTATATCTGTGCATGTTTTTAATACACACACAGACTCCATTTAATAGCTGGTTCTGCAAAAATGTCAAATTAGTAATATAATATTATTATATTATAAGGGAACTATCCTTACAATAACTACAGAATCATTGTTCTAAACATTAAGATATATTCCTTGGCCACCAGAATTCAAACTACAAATGCTTAAATATTCTTAGATCTCATTTGATTTTTGGTTCAAGCAAGCTAATGAATGTAAATCACTTTGCAAACTTTAAGGAACCATATAAAATGTCAGCTAATTGGAAAGGCACCATAGAGCAGACATACAGAGCTCAAAATTCAGTCAAATCATTAGTCTCTCTGACTTTGGAGTCCTCATCTGTAATAATAGCAACCACCTTACAGAGCTTTACATATATAAAAATATGTAAACCACTTTGCTAATGTTAAGAGCTATATATATGTAAACATTTTAAAGCTATTTATGACATCAATGTTCTGCTTCCCAAGGTATGCAAAAGTTTCTAACATAGATACAGCCTGCATGTTCCTACTACCTTTAACTGAAGCCATAGGCACAATTTGGAGTAACTCTACTCTACTCCACGTTTACTCTAATTTAGTTCATTCAAGCCCTAGCCCATTCTAGCCCTTTCAAAACTCTACTCACTTCTTTTAAAATTTTGCTACATTCAATTTTTCAACCAATAGTCCTTCCACCTCTTTGCTTTTCATTGAAACTTAGCTTTCTCTCAAGTTCTAAGATGCTATATTTTGAAATACTATCCTCCAACCAATTTCCTGCCCTTCTAATTGTTTCATTCCCTCACATATTTGATTTCAACTTCTCTTATATAGTCTCTTATCTTCAGCTGCCATTCTCCTGCTCTCTTTCACTGTCTTTACTTTTCTTTCTCCAGCTTTTTGGTTCATTATCTTAAACCATTAACCTATAACTATAAATTCCCCTATGCTTGTTATTCCAGACATATTCATTTTTTATTCCTGGATAGATGTGATGATCTGATTTATCCAATGAACTCTTGATGGGGGAAAAAAAAAATCATGAAATAAGTCATCATTGATGATCAACAAACTTTTTATTCTTAATTATTCCTTGCAACAACTGTTCCAAATTGTTCTTGTGCTTTAAGTACAGTCCTGACCCTCAGAGCAGATGACTTAAGTCTTCTGCTTTACTAAGATTGAGACCACATGAAGAGAATTCCCTCAATTTCCATCCTTTATTTCTCACAACTTCTTGGCACCATCATCTATTCTCTCTTCCTCACCCTGTCAGAAGTTATTCCTTATTAAGCATTAAGGCTGATAATTCTGCTTGAGTACCTATTGCTAACCATCTTTTCTAGGACTTTATTATAGCAATTATCCTTTTTCTCTTTCATGTCTTTAATCTGTCTCTCCAGTAGCTCTTTTGTCTGCCTATACACATATTCTCCAATACTGAAGACATACATATCCACACAAGCATTCTATTATTCTACATATGATATCTGGTTGCCAGGATATCCTCTCTTTTCTCTTTATCATTAAACTTCTCGAATTAGCCAAGTTCCTACTCACTCAACCACTTTTTTTCATGCCCTTGCAATCTGGCTACCTCTCCCCACTACTGTGCTGAAGAACTGCACTCTCCAAAGTGAACAAACTTTTAAGCACCAGATCTGAAGTACTTTCTTTGGTCCTCATTCTTACACCTCTTTGCAGCAGGCTCTTCCTTCTAAAGGTAGTGTTTTCTTCCTGAGTTTCAGAGATGTTTTCTTGAATCTCTTGTCTAACTACTCCTTGTTTTCTAGGCTTTTCCAGAAAACCTCAAGGTTTTCTGTGTAACACTTTCTTTTATTAGAAGCAATAATGTATGGGGGAGAGTTCTGCACATGTCATCAGGATACCTAAGTTCAGATCCTTTCTGACACTATTATTAGTATGTGGCCATGCCAAAAATCACTCAGCCTCTCTGAGCTTAATTTACTTATCTGGAAAATAAGAACATCAGCTATAGCAGTATTTCACAGGGTTATCTGAAAGTTCAAATAAAAACATGTAGGTACAGTGTTACATAAATATCAGTCAACAAGTATTTACTGAGTGTTCAGCATATGCCACCTTTTATTATTCTGTCAATCTTATTCTCATTGCTTCATCTATTATTTCTAAGCAGATGACTTCTAAATCTACCAGTCCCTCTCTTTCTCCTGAGCTCCCATGCCATGTTTCTTTATAAAATTTCTCTCTGTACTGAATTTTCTAACACTTTACATACAATATATCCTCCTAGATTCCCTGCAGTTCTAAAATTCTATGCTTCAATATGTATTATTTTATTGTTAAGTCTGTTTACCTTCCATGATGTTACCACTTCTGTTAGGAGTAGTACAATTCCCAGCAGTACCATCCAGTACTCCTTGTTCAAAATAGTAGTGTTCCTCCAATTCTTCCCTGTCCCTCACTTCTTACAAGCAAAATTAATAAGGCCTGGCCTGTTGGTTATACCTCCATACCACATGCTCTCTTTATTCCCACTGCCTCAACCTTAGCACAGGCTCTTATCACCACCTGCTGGTCCTATAACACTAGATTTTTTGGTCCAATGTCTACCCAATACAATCCATCCTTCATCCTGATGTTGCATTAATCTTCTTTACAAAACTGATACTTTTCCTCAAATCTTCAGTGGCTCCCTACTTAAAAATTCTTCACCTAGCATTCAAACATTCTACACTCTGGTATTCTTAACTTCCTTTTTAGTCACATATTCTCTATAATTTAGCCAAACCAGACCATATGTCCTATGCATACCTGCCTAATCATGTTTTTGCTCATGCTGGCACTTATACATATATATCATGTCCTTTTCCCCGCTTCTGACAAATGAACAACTAATTATACACCTTTTAAAACTCAACTAAAAAGAGCCCTCTGAGATGGTCTTGCCTGATCCCACAATCTGAAATTACCTTTTCCCACTTCAATCACATATAATATACTTGTTCTGTATCTCTTGAATGAATATTATCTGTGTTTTGCATCCATCTATTAGACTGTAGGGCAGCTAAGCAACAGGCACAGTGGATAGAGTACTGGGCTTGAAATCAGAAAGACTTCTCTTCCTGAGTTCAAAGCACAATTCTGTTTAATGTTTTATTGTATTATGCAGAGAATAATATATTATTCTTGAAATGCCATAGCACTATCTTGAAACCAACATTATATTCAATCCAGAACAGATTACAAAAGACTTCTATAATCCCACCATTAGACATATATATGTACACATACATATGTATTTTGTACAAACTTAGAGCTAAAGTGAGGTACATAAGGGTCCTTGGTAAGATTTGAAAATTTTTATTCATATGCATTCCTGCCTAGAGACTGAATTTTAATTGTAGGACACTGAACTTAGGTTAACACAAAATAAATATTTACCCACCAGAGAGTAATTTGTTAACACTAAAAAGATACATGTTTAAAATATTAAAATTTAATTCCCACTTAGCCATTCTTGATATTGTTCCTTATACTGTACCTCATCCTTATATTGTACCCCCAGCTCTGAATCTCATCCAAAGAAATCTTTTAAAAAGTAATCTTTATTTAATTTTTCTTGAAAATTAAAAAAAAAGAACCTTTCTTTTTTTAGTAGACCTTGCACCTACCTTGGTGATGTACTTGACTATCTGAACTGTATATCTTAGTACCTTTCTTCCTTATTGATGGAGTGCGGTAAGTCTTCTGGGTTGTTGTTGACAGGGTAGAAGCGAACGAATTTTCAAAATCATCTGAACAATAGGTATCACTATATTGTTCTTGTTCTGAGTATCCGTCTTGATTGAAATCTGGGCTTCTTGCTCTTTCTCCCATTGTTTTGACATATAGTCTGTATTCACATAATTTCACGGATCCTTTTCTCCAGAAGTGTCCCTAATAATAGGGAAGGATATTTTAATAGTCTTCCTATTCTGGTAAAAATACTGTATTCTTTGTAATTCCAAATTTTTCTCATGTTCAAATGATCCAAGTTTCATATTAGTAATCAATATTATCACTCAATACTATTCTTCTGTACTTATAAAAAATTTCCCTATAGTTAAGAAACTAACTATAATTAAAAAAAAAAAAAAACACGATTAATAATAGTCTTAAAATAGCCTACTTTTAGGTTTTGTAAAGTTAATGTTAGCCAAAGGCTTTATAGGGAAAACACAAACATATTCTGCTTTATTTTTTCTAATGGGCAAAGTAGTGTATATTTCATAATCTGAACTAAATCTTTATACATAAGAAGAAAGTATATCAACATTTCCTAATTGTCAGTTTGTGCTACTTTGATTTTGAACTTTACAAAAATTCTCACTTCATATAAATTCAAATTCACCTTTCCTTAAAGGATTCTGAAAAAAAAAAAAAAAAACTGAATGAAAATTCAGAATGAGGATATGATTAAACTGTTAGCTGCAAAGACTGCAGAAGAATGAAGAGAAGCTTCAGAACCCAAGGTCAAACCAAAACATAAACAATAAAACAAGTGGCAGGAATACTTCATCATTTAACTGCTTTTTTTTTTGTTATATTAAAAACATGGATCCAAATACATATAATTTTTAAAAGCTATTATTGTCAAATATACATGGAAAAAGAGTCACTATCTAAACATCTCTCTATAGCTTCATAAAAAAAAAAAATTGCTCAGGCAACCACCAATGATAAAGATTAGAGATATCATACTGTATACCTATGTTAACTTTACTGTAATGTTCATACGTAAACATTAACTTCACCTTTCATTTCATATGTGTTATCATCATGGTATAGCATTTACTAGGTCTATATTTTAATATATTTTATATATAAGCTTTTATTTGATATATCCCTTTGTTATATAAGCTAATTTTAATGGAAGAGGAGGGAAAAATTTGCATTACATAAAAACTGGTATAGGTAGAGGTCTTCAGAATAGTCCATTTGTGTATATTAGGATAATAAACATGTTTAATAAACCTTAGAGATAGCGAGAAGTATCACAATGTGGACTGCTACATGATAACATAAATAATAAAAATAGAACACAAATATATTTTATAAAAAGGCATTAATAAAAATTCCATTTCTAGGCATATAAGAATAGTGTATATAAGAAATTCGCTACCTTAATTTTTATTGGTAAAAATGTTATATTTTATAAAATTAATTAAGTTAGACCTACATACTATTTAAATACTATCAGCAGCAATATAACCTTATTCATTGTTAACTTCCACCTGAAATCACCTTTGGGTCCAGATAAATTCCACAAATATAAAGCAAACTGTTAAGATTCAGTCATGGACAGTTATACTTACATACAAAGATTTCTTTAGTCTGGACTTTTATGTGTGAGTTGGTTGGTGAATAGTGAATTCCTGGTGAAGAAACTATCATCAACTGCTCTGAAACTTAAATAACTAAGAAAGTTACCTTATTTTTTAAAAAAGCATATGTGGAATTTATTTATGTATATATAGAAAAAGAAAGCAACAACTTCTTTTCAAAAGATTTATAACCAACTACTTATACCATAGCATGTATAAGAAAACCTTGGGGAAATCTTAAATATATTTGTTAAATGAATTATCTGTTGTTATTTTTTATATGACAATAATATTCCATTGCTATTATACACCATAATGTATTCAGGATAATCTTTAAAAACTGATTATCTGTGATTCGATGCTTAATTTAATCTCTACAGGAGCAATTCTCCACTACTTGTTTTAGCAAGGTCCAGAATGGCCCCTACAAGAGAAAATAGCTATTATACATATTTTTACATAGTATGCTATAAAGTATCATGTAAACACAAAATCTTTTAAAATAACTTGTTTCTGAAAATTTTACTAAGCACTAAGTAACTAGCCAAAAACCCATGTGGTAGTAAAGTAGGGATTGTCTTTTGAAATATGGGTAACTTGGAATTTTTTTTTTAATTTTAGTACTTCCCCTGCAAAAATAACTTATCACATTAATTTTATGAAACCCAAATTTCCTTACAAACAAAATCCACAGGGAAAAATGAAAACAGTATTTTCTTACATTTTGTGACAATTTTGAGTCTATAAAAACTAACTAGTATTTCTAACCTTGTTTTACAATTGCAATCTCATGTTGTTAGGAATAAAATTCTTAATTGTAGACTGATCCAACCATTCTGAAAAACAATTTGTTACTATGCCCAAAGGGCTATAAAACTGTGCATAACCTTTTTCCAGCAGTGTAACTACTGGGCCTCTATCCCAAAGAGATCATAAAAGAATTTAGGACCCACCTAGGGAAAAAAATATTTGTAGCAGCTCTTTTTCTTGTGGCAAAGAATTGGAAAATGAGTAGCTGCCCATTAATTATAGAATAGTTGAATAAGTTATAGTATATGAAAGTAATGGATTATTGTTATATAAAAATGATGAACACACTGATTTTAGAAAAGCCTGGAAAGATTTACATGAACTGATGTGGAATGAAGAAAGCAGAACCAGGAAAACATTGTACACATCAACAAGATTGTGTGATGTTCAACTATGATAAGATTTGGCTCTTCTCAACAATTCAAAGATACAAGGCAATTCCAATAAACTTTGGATGAAAAGTGCCATTTGCAAACAGAGAGAGAACTATGGAGACTGAATATAGATAACATTATTTTCATCTTTTATTTTCTTCTGGGTTTTTTTGGTAGATTTTTCCTTTTCTGATTTTTTTCTTCTAATATGATTCATATGAAAATATGTAAAAAATAAATGTGTATAACTTAAAAATAATTTCATATGTATATATACATATATGTAAAATAAAATTCTTATTCCTTTGCAAAGATAATTCCAACTCATGTTCTTAATATTTTATTTTAAAAATCTATGTCTTCACTAGAATGTAATTGATTTGGCCAATCTGCAACTTTACTTCGAGTTACTAAATCAAAGAATATGTCTAGTGATATAATTTCCAAATGAGCTTTTCAGGTTCTAGAGTCAAAAGTTATCTAGCCTTCAATTGGGCTTATAATTATAGCCTATTTAGAGTTGTAGGAAATGCCAGAGTTAACCCTGCTAGCACAATCTTCAAGGACTTTCACACCCAGATGGAATGAGATTTTAGAATAGAGAGTTTCCCATGACTAGAATATTTATTTTTAGAATATTAGTTTCTGGGGGCAGCTAGGTGGATAGAGCACCAGCCCTGAATTCAGGAGGACCTGAGTTCAAATCTCATCTCATACACTTAACACTTCCTACTTCTGTAACCCTGGGCAAGTCACTTAACCTCAATTGCCTCAGCCAAAAAAAAAAAAAAAAAAAAAAGAATTATCAGTCTCTAGTCTAGAAATGTAAATGGATACTAAAAGTTTTTTCCCCCCTAAAAATCTACTTTTTAATTTTAAAAGGCAAGAGTATTCAAATGAATTGACAATGGATTTCTAGGGCCTTTCAAGTTCCAAAGGGGAAAACTTAGAAAAATTCACTTTTATTTTTCCTTTCTCCTATAGTGTCTATAAGAACTTAAATTAGGACTTTTTTTAACATGTTAGTTTAAAAGAGGAATTCTCTACTTTTTTAATGTGATGGCACAGTCTGAAACACATTTGGCAATCTAAAGATTACAGACCTCCTCAGAATGTTTTAATGTTTTTAAATATATAAAACGAAATCTAAGGAATTACAAAACAATTATATTGAAATGCAGTTAAGAAAACATTTTTTAAAATGCAATGGGAACCTAGTTTAAAACAATTCAGGTTATTATAATATTTCCATTATGTCTGGGTGGATCATCCCTTGTTGGCATTTTCAGTTATCTTTTTATAGCATTCTTTTACTCTCCACTTTGTCTTTTTATTTTAATTCTAACATTTTTATAAGGCTTGCTAATAGTACATAAATGAAGTGCTGAACACAACAAAAGATGTTGCTGTCCCCATACCCCCAACAAAATTGTTTCTCTCTTTTCTTTTTTTTTTTTTTTTTAAACTATTAAACTAGTTACAGTAAATTTAGTCACTGGCAAATGACACAAAGAGCCTTTACCTTTTATGAAAAACAATTATTTAGGATTTCTTTAAGTACTAAAAATTTAGATCCCATTCAGAGTTCTGTTATTGACCTGTACTAGTTTGGAAAAATAAATATATTCCACAGGATCCCTTCACAATAACATTCTTTTTATGTTTATTTTAATTTCAATCAACAAGCATTTACTTTCCCCTTGCAGCTAATAAGACCACAATATTCTTTTTAAATTTCAAATGCTAAGAAATAAACTACAGATTTTCTAACAAAGACCAATAAGACTCCACAGAGAGATAAATGTCAAAATATTTCATAGATTTAGAACTTTTTTTAAAAGTCAATTATTATTCCTTGGGGTGGAGGGGAGGGGGAAATCACTGGAAAGGTCAGGCACCATCAAAATAAAAAAGAAAATCAACTTCCCAAGACAAAAATGCTTTCTCTGTAAAAAAAGTAGAAAAATTTGAAATTGATTAATCTGACTGGGAAAAATATTTAAGAAAAGTTCTCAAGGAAAAAAAAATAACAAAAAAAGTAATTGGCAAAAAAAGTAATTGGGTATTTTTCTAAAACTTGTTGCTTTACTTTCTTGATTAAAAAAAAAAAAGACAAAAGAATGATGTCCTGAAGAAAATTCAAATCAAAAATGCAACCAGGCAAGTAAATGAAAAAAATTGCTCTAAGAGGTCTTGAAGCCATTTTCTTCCCTCCTTAAACATATATCCACTAACACCCTTATTCCTCCTAAAATAAAGGTGGCACTCCCAATTCTGAAAGCTTAAAATTTATATGAAGGTTCCTGGAGCTTCTGCTGGTCATTTGCATATAAGTATTTGTTACAGTTAACAAAGCAAAACCAAATGACTTTTTTAAATTATCTTTTAACATTATAAAAATTAATGTTAAGGTTAAAAAAAACTCAATGTATAAGGAATCCAAAGGATGTGATCCAAATGCCAATATCATAAAACACAAGCAAGCTGTGCTAAAACAAAAAATCACACTGGCTTGGGAGGTGCAGCAAATGAAATTTTGGAATATAATCTGTAGTTTAATCACTGTCCATAAAGTAAAACCCGTTTATAAGTCTAGTGTTAAGAGATAGGACTACTACCAATTCACACCTGGCTTTAACTACAGACATGTTTTAAGGGATATGTGTTGATCTATGTCAGTCAAAGCAATGTTTTAGGAACATAATCTTATGATTAAGACAATATTTAATTAGCTAAGCAATTGTTCTTAAAAATACAGAATCACTGAGACTTAGATTTTGATCTCTCCCTACCTTTTGGTTCAGATACCTTAGAAAAAGTGAAACAACCAAATACTTCACACAAATGTTCTGTGTAATAATGAGTTGTCAAAATTCTACTGTACTTTTGTTTTTGACCTCATAAGGGGAATTTTTCAGGGTTGGTATATCACTAGTTAATAGAAGGATATGCACATAATTCATTCTTTTAAAGTTGCTAATTCTATATATTTGCATAAATACTTTATTATCTTAGGGAATTCAAATATAAACTAATTTACACAAATGTCTAATAATATTGATGAACAACACAAAGAAATCCGAATATGAAATTTGCCTAGTACTACATAATAGAATATTGGAAAATAACTGACAGCCATTTATATCAAAACAATAATATTGCCTGTTAAGTGTTTTATACATAAAGGTCTTTTTTTAATGAAAAGGTAAAAAAAAAACAAAAAAACCCAACCTTTTTCTTATTTCAAATCTCATTTTTTTCTATAGTTTGCATAGAGATAAAAGAAAAATACAGAAACACATAAACATATACACCGCTCTCATTATCTGATTCTAAGTTAAATATTAATTATTAAAGCAATTGGTTTTTTTAAAAAAAGTATAATCACTGACCCCAAACAGATTTAATTTGATCTTAGTGCTCTTACAATTCTTCATGTCAGAGACAGATAACCTGAAAACATACACATTCCCTTTCAAAAATAATGCCCTTTCTCCCATTTAATGTGGAAGGAAAAGCATCAGATTAGAATAAAGAGAAATGGATTCAAATATATGGTCCTGATAATTTTGAATTGCATCATCTTAGATAAGTCACATAACTTCTTTAAGTTTGAGTTTCCTTATTTGTAAGATAGGTGATAATAAAGACTCACACTATATAGCTCATGGGGTAGTTTATAAGGAATATATTGTATATACTATAAAGCACTCTATTAATGCAATAAATGAAGTTAGAATCATTTTCTATTTCCTATGCTTGACCTCACTGAGAACAATTAAAAGACAATTAAAATTACTTTGAATCCCATTTTATTTAAAAAAAAAAAAAAAAACTTACAACATATAATTGCCCCATGTAACTTTTTTAAAACATTTTTTATCACAAATTTATTTACTGAAAAACAAAGAAGAAACTATCTGAAATTGTTAGAAATGTTTGTTGTTTAAATAACAAATAACAAGGTAAGAACAAAATTGTCCTGTTTCTTTCTGTCCCCTTTCAAATTTTTTTTATGCTTCTTTTTGTATCTAACCCTGGGGAAGTCATTTTTTAACTCATTTGCCTCAGTTTCCTCATCAGTAAAATGAGTTGGAGAAGGAAATTGTGTAAACCATTCTAGTATCTTTGCCAAGAAAACCCCAAATGGGGTCTAAAAGAATCGACTTGACTGAAAATGACTGAACAGAACTGACACTCCTCTGCCCCTCTTGTAACAGCTTAATCAAACTAAACGTATCAATATGTTGATGTCAGAAGATATCAAATGCACCTCTAAAGTCTATCACTTCCATGTAATTAAAAAAAAATCCCTTCCTTAAAAGACCCCCAAGTGCATTCATTTTCCTGTATGTTATATCACCAAATCCAGACTGGATGGAATTTTCTAAATCACACGGTGAGTCTCTGCTATGTATTTTTATATATATACTTAACAATATAGAGCAGATCTTACAAAGTCAGAATCATAGAATCTGATGATTGGAATTGACCTCAGAGATCATTTAGACCAACCTTTTATGCAAAGCAAAATGCTATTTACATAGAAGAAAACTAGTCATCTAAGCATCTTATTACCTCCAGCAATGGAGAAACCTGTTCATTTTTTAAAATGCCCATTTTTTTAAATTTTTGAATAGCTCTTAAAGTGTTAGTGACTTGGGACTCTCATTCTATACTTCTTAAAACTATGGTTGGGGGTAGGGGGATTCTTGAAACTTGTGACATTATCCGTGAATGTTTAGTTTGTATACTTATTTTATATACCTGTATTCCTGGAGTCATGGAAAAATTTCTTGGGCAAAAAAGCTGAAAAAGTTTAAGAAGCCCATTCTATAGAACAATCTTTCAAATATCCTGTCTTCACCATTCCAGCCTAAACATCATTATATAGCATTTCAAGTTGCCTGTACAGGCTGCCACCTCCTGTCAATGTCTTTTCTGAAATGTGAGGCTAGTTTGTTAGTGTCCTTTCAGGAAGCAGTATCTAGAACTGTACTTAATACTCCAAATGCAGCTTCGCCTACATTTGTAAAACAACAGTATCATCTCCCTTGCTAGGAATACTTAATCAAATTGCCTTTTTTTTTTTTTTTTTTAAGCTACCAGTTCACTGTTAAGTTTCTCTACTTAGAAGTTTCATTTCAGGTCTCATAATCTTTCACTCCCATGCCTTCAATCTTTTTCCTTTCTAATCCATCCTTTACAAAGACATTAAAAAAGACGTTTGTAAAGTGAGATCTACCCATGGTATTTCCTTGTCCTATAAGTTTCACATTTCTATGGTGCCTCAGATAAAAAATAAAATCTTCCCTTCGACAGTGAAAATCCTTTGAGATCCCCTAAACTTTGATTCCATGAAACACACATCGTACAATGTTTCAGCTGAACTGGACTATTTTTCATTCTCCACATATATAATAACTGCATCAGTTATATTTTTATATAGGGACTGTAATATTTTCTCTCTTCATTTAAAACTTTTGTTTGAATTTATCTCTACACACACACACACACACACACACACACACACACATCCTCTTCCCCTCCTCTCCAGCAGAACATAATCTCTTTAAGGCAAGGCAGTTTTCATTTTTCTCTTTGTATACCTAAGGCCTAACAGTACCTTGTTTATTCTACTGAACAGTGGCCACTAAGTCCATTAAACATCTCCGTTCTTTGAGATGCTTTTGAATTATATTCTTCCATCCTGTACTATGGTAGCTAATTTATTGAATACAGGTGCATATTTATATTTATCCCTTTAGTTAATGAACACCATTGAACAGGGGAAAGAGTAGTGTGTTTATAGACACAGCCTACATTCAAATCTCACCTCTACCAATTAAAACTACTTTTAATTGTGTCACTTTTCTGGGTTTCAGTGATCTGTAAAATTAGTGGACTGGGTTAGATTAAGAGTGTCAAAATAAAATAGCAATAGATTCCTGTTGGCAACATATAGACTTAAAAAGAACCACAAATCAACAACATATTGTATTAATATATTTTGTTAAGCATTTCCCAAAGACACTTTAATCTAGTTCAGACTCTTTAGGAAGTTTTGTCAGCTGCTTATCGTCCGTTTGACACCTCAGTAGATAATTTCTACAGATCTCCCTCCTGGTATTAAATCTATGATTTATCCTCTAATAAAATTTTCATCTTAGTAATTTTTGACACATTCTAGTCAAATGAGATCTTTGGGGCTTTCAATAACTTTATCCAATCATTAACTCTCTTAGTTTCAAGATCATCTACAAATGTGATAATGTATGTATGCCCAGACATCTTCATCTAACTTAAAACACCAAAATACTAACTGGTAGAAAACCAAGGAAAGAGTCATATAGATCCATTAATTAAAACTTTCTGCTTTCAGATAATCAACCAAAAAAGAATCTGTCTAACCATACTTTCCTGCAATATTCCTTATCTTTTCACCTTGCCTATAAGAATAACACATAAGCTTACTGAAATTTATGAAGACTAAACTGCTGAGAAACAGAAATGAAATTAGTCAAATGTAATTTTTAATGAACCAGTGTTGGCTCTTCCTTTTCTAAGAGTTCATCAAAACTTTATTCTAGAATTTCCAAAGAATAATAATGCCTCACATTAAATAATTAACATTTACAAAGTAGTTCCCCCTCCCACAAATCTGTAATAGAGCAAATATATTTTACGGAGGAGGTAATAAGACTCTGAAAAGTTAAATGATCAATAATTTCAAGAATTTTCTTAAGCCCTTTCTGAAATTGTCATCTCATTTGCCTCCATTTTCTGTACCATTTTCTCTACTATTGACAACTCAAAAAAATATTCTCAAGCACTAAGGTTAATTGCAATGTTGTTTTCAATATCCTATGCCTAAACATTTCTCTTATTGGTCAGAAGTAAAACAAAGAATGTAAAAATATAGGATCCTCAAGGGCATCGGCTTTGTGTCTGGCACATGTAAAGTATTTAATATGTGCTTGATGACAGATAATGGAAAGATGAAAAGAAAATTTCAATTCCAAATAAGTTCCATACTTTATTTTTTAAGTTACCACCACATAACTACATATAAAAATAACTCCATCTCTATCATATTCATATGCATTCAAGAGACAAAAAAGGAAGGGGAGAGGATAGGGAAGAGAATTCATAAATTTACTTTGGGCGAATCTTGAATTCTCTTAATTTTCAGAGAGCACATAAATTATTCTTGAAAGGCACAACCCTCAAATTCTCCCATCTCCTTAATTTATCCAATCTTTTATTTTGCTGATGAGGAAACAAGGGACCCTAAATAGTTTAAAAGATTTGCTCAGATTAATACAGCTAGCAATGCTCTAAAATTGAATTTGAATCCAGATCCTCCAGACGCCCAAATTCCAGTGCCCATAGTGGTGCCACCTTCTGTTATTTACATTCCAATACAGTGCCTCCAGACACAAAATAAACACTTAATGTATGCTTTTTGATTGGTCTCATATTCTGAAAACTTAAGATTTGAAATAAGAATAATTAAAACATTATCCTCTCTAAAAGGTTTCTTTCCACTATAAACAATTGCCCTAGCTTCTGCCTTCTATTTCAATTCTATCAGGTCCAGGGTTCCTTTAATGAATAGTTAACAGAGGTATTGGGATGGAAGGGACCACAAGACTCATGTTCTTACACACGCACACACATATACGCAAACACATACACCCCTTCATAGAAAAGAAAATTAAGTCTCAAAGGAACGTGTCTTACAGCACATCACAGTGGTAGAGGCAGGATTCAAACTCTGAATAATATATTTCAGGATTGCTCTTCAATGTCGTTCTTATTCCTCCTCACCTACCCTATCTGTTCTCTGACCTCACCTCATCCTCTTCAGGAGGGCCAAGAACCCCCTCCCATCAGGAGGAGCAGACCCTCCCTTTTCTTAAGGACCACACATCCTTCAGGAGTTATCTCCCCTACACTCCATCAGGAGGATCTCATACCTCCCTTGGGAAAGCTTCACACGCCCCGACTTTGGCATTCCAACCATCAGGAAAGTCACATCCCTCTCACATTAGGGGCTCCCAATATCTCCAACACACACACACAGACACGCCCTCCACCCCGGTCGCCCGGTCCTTCCAGTCCCCTCAGTCCCCAGGCTTCCCTCACCAAAGCTGGACCGTCTTCTCCACCTTCCTTTTCACTAAGAAGCCTCCGGGCCCTAGATCTCCATGTTAGACCACCAATGGGCGGACGCCCGAGGGCGGCGGGGGACTCCCTCCCCAGGAGGGTGCGGGGCTGGCTATGAGCTGCGGTTGCCAGGTTGCGCTGTGTTTGAACCAGAAGCCGGGGGCGGGGGCGAGGGCGGGGGCAGAGGCTCTAGGGGTAGCGACTCGGGCTCCAGGGTAACGGAAGCGACGGCCCAGATTGCACTGCGATACAGCCCCAGCCAATGGCGCCGCTTCTCCTACTCCCATTGGGTGGTGCTAGCGGTCTGTCCTTCCTATTGGCTACAACGCTAGCAGAAGATGCGGAGGGGGCGGGACGATTGGGGGTGAGGGTGAGGGTTAGCATTGGCTGGCTAAACAGCTAAACCCTCTTGGAGTTCTCTATAGGGAATGTCGGAGAAACTCTTTTGTTTGTGCTTGAATGGTGTTTTTGCATATACCTCTTGAAATTTCCCCTTCCAATTTCTTTGGAAGTTAAGCTGAGGGATTCGGATAAGGTGGCGATCCCAGGAGAAGATGGGGAGGGGAGGAGGAAAGAAGCAGTCGTGTGGGGGTGGGGCGGGAATTGGTAGGATCTTTAAACAAAAAAGTGGTGAAATCGAATACAAAAAACGGATGGATGGCATCTTGCACTTGGGCCCTTTCAGAGAGTGAATCCCTTTTCCTGGGATCGGATTTTTCAGTCGTTGAAAGAAGTTTATAGTTTCCAGAGTGAAAACCTCAAATAAAAATTGTCTTCCAAGAACGCTTGTCATTCTGTTTATTTTGCAGGGAATTTTGCTTTTGCATCGTGGATTGGGGAGCCATTGTTCTCCTCTAGAGTGTTTTCAAATACTTAAAATGCATAAGATTACCAAGGAAATAATTTATTTTGCAAAAAAAAAATTTTTTCCCTTGAGTTTATATCTCCCCCTCCACCTCACCCCTCCGTCAG
Source organism: Antechinus flavipes (assembly GCF_016432865.1). NCBI lineage: Eukaryota > Metazoa > Chordata > Mammalia > Dasyuromorphia > Dasyuridae > Antechinus > Antechinus flavipes. The sequence goes on from NC_067401.1 coordinate 249,280,701, forward strand.
GAAATGCTCTTTCTCCTTATCTCCCGCTTTCTGGCTTCAAGTTGCAACTAAAATCCGACTTTGTATGAGAAATCTTTCCTGACCCCTGTTAATTCTAAAGCCTTGTTTCAGATGATCTGCGATTTATCCTCTTCTAAGCTATAGCTTTTACATAAATTTGCATCTCCTCAGTTCAACTAAGTTTATTGAGACCAAGTACATATAGAAGCCTGACATATAAAAGTTTAATTATGTTAAATGATTCATTTTAAATAGACTTTCAGGAAATTAAGACGTTCCAAAAGAAGGATGCAACGCATATTACTTATATGCTGTTCTTAAGTAATCTGAATATTTAACATTTGTACCCAAGGTCCATTTCTACAAGCATTAATTAAGCACTTTCTTGCTAGTAGCTGGGAAGACAACAAATTAATAATCTTAGGTGTCTTTTCCTCGGACATAATTGTTTTCATACTCCAGACCAGATGGTTTGGGGATTTTTTTTTTTTTTGAAAGGGAAAGTTAAATTCTCTGTATTATTATATGTTTATTGTTACAAGGAGGTAGTTTTTGGAAGAAAGTAAGGGCAACATATAAGTGATAAGTTGAAATTCGGTTCTGAGAATAAAATAAGTCCTTCATAAACGTTTTTTGATTGTTTTTTCAGAGAACTGCATTTAAGAGATTTGTGGTTAAATGCCTTTTCATCTTGCTCTTCTAAAATGTGAATTTTAGGTAATGTCGTTTTTTTTGACTGAGACAAACTTTGCAATACAGAATGATAACTTGTGCAGATCAGTATATTTTTACTTGTAGTCAGCCATGCCCACCAATATTGAGATATTTGATTGTACTTTTTTTCATGAGAAGTATGTATAGAAAGCTATCCAGCATTACAGTGGAAAATAAGATGAATGAATCTCTAAAAAGAAAGTGAAATGATGAACACCAATCTATTGAATCTTTATTTTCTCTAAATTCACTGTGCAATACAAAGATTAATAATGTTAGCCAAAAGAAAAACAGTCTGCATAATTTTATTTTTTTAATTTAAATTGAAATGTTGGTTGGATATTGTTAATTACTTGGAAATCAATGGCCAAAAAAACCCTGAAATATTTTACTTAAACATAAAAAGCATCATCCATTGTGACCAAAAAAAGAACTAGAGATCATTATTGATCACACAATAGAAAACTTTGATTATATGAAATTAAAAAGCTTTTAATACAAACAAAACTAATGCAGACAAGATTAGAAGGGAAGTAATAAACATTTTTACAGTCAAAGGTTCTAATAAAGGCCTTATTTCCAAAATATATAGAGAATTGACTCTAATGTATAAGAAATCAAGCCATTCTCCAATTGATAAATGATCACAGTATATGAATAGACAATTTTCAGATGAAGAAATCGAAATTATTTCTAGCCATATGAAAAGATGCTCCAAATCATTATTAATCAGAGAAATGCAAATTAAGACAACTCTGAGATACCACTACACATTTGTCAGATTGGCTAAGATGACAGGAAAAGATAATGCTGAATGTTGGAGGGGATGTGGGAAAACTGGGACACTGATGCATTGTTGGTGGAATTGTGAATACATCCAACCATTTTGGAGAGCAATTTGGAACTAAGCCCAAAGAGATATCAAACTGTGCATACCCTTTGATCTAGTGGTGTTACTACTGGGCTTATATCCCAAAAAGATTTTAAAGAAGGGAAAGGGACCTATATGTGCAAGAATGTTTGTGGCAGTCCTGTTTGTAGTGGCCAGAAACTGGAAACTGAGTGGATGCCCATCAATTGGAGAATGGCTGAATAAATTGTGGTATATGAATGTTATGGAATATTACTGTAGTGTAGGAAATGACCAGCAGGATGATTTCAGAAAGCCCGGGAGAGACTTACATGAATTGATGCTGAGTGAAATGAGCAGGACCAGGAGGTCATTATACGCTTCAACAGCAATACTATATGATGATCAATTCTGATGGACACGGCTCTCTTCAACAATGAAATGAACCAAATCAGTTCCATTTGTTCAATAATGAATAGAACCAACTATACCCAGCTAAAAAACTATGGGAAATGAGTATGAACCACAACACAGCATTTCTACTCCCTCTGTATTTGTCCACTTGCATTTTTTATTTCCTTCTCAGGTTATTGTTACCTAAATCTAAGCCTTATTTTTCTTGTGCAGCAAAATAACTATGGATATGTATATATATATTGTATTTAAAATACACGTTAACATATTTAACATGTATGGGTCTACCTGCCATCTAGGGGAGGGGATGGGCGGAAGGATGGGAAAAGTTGGAACGGAAGATTTTGCAAGGGTTAATGCTGAAAAATTATTTATGCATATATCTTGTAAATAAAAAGCTATAATAATAAAAAAGCATCATTCAGCATAATTAAATTTAATTTATGGATATTATAGGACAGAAAAGATAGAAAAATAATATTTATAGGCAAAGGCAACTGAGCTTATTCCTGATAATCTTTTTCTTCATATGAAATTTATGCTGAATTGCTAAAAAATAGAACAATTGAGATATGATACCTCTTCTTGCTCACTCTGGTAGAATTACTGCTATTGGATGCGTGAAATAATTAAAAATATGGTAATTCCCAAAATCAATAAGAATTACAAAACAATTGACTACAATAGATGGTTCAATTTATACCACCACATAAAAAACAAATGTTTGGCAACCTATATATAAATGAGGTATTGATGATTAGAGAAATGCAAATTAAAACAACTGAGATCATCTTATACCTACCTATCAGATTGGCTAAAATGATAGAAGAGGACAGTGACAAATGTTGGAGAGGATGTGGAAAAACTGAGACTAATACATTGTTCGGGGAACTTTGAACTGATCCATCCATTTTTGGAGTGTAATTTAGAATTTTGTTCAAAGCATTATAAAACTTTATACCCTTTGACCCAGCAATAGATATTTAGTTCTTAGAAGTTCTAAGAACAACTTGGAATGACTAAGTAATTTTCGCTATTACAGATACTCAAATCAAATACAAAGGACCTGTGAAGGAAGATGTTATCCATATCCAAAGAAAGAACAATAGAAGTATGTATAGTCTAGATTTATATGTGTGTGTGTGTGTATGTATGTATAATCTAGATTTATATATGTGTATGTGTGTGTGTCTAATAGTAGCCTTCTCTAGGACATGGTGGGAAGAGAGAGAAAAAAAAGTGCACAATAAAGAACAAAAGAAAACTTAGAAGAAAGTACAGAAAAGCAGGATAACCTTGAAAATGATATGTAGAATTTATCACATAATTTTTCTAAAAAAGTAACAGTGTGAAATGGAAATTCATGGTTTGATATTGAATGTTTATGTTTTACTGTGTACATGGAAATTTCTTTTTTGTTTTTTGTTTTTTTTGCATTTGAGTTCAAAACAAATAAAAGCAAATTTTTTAAAATAAGTGACTGAACTGGTAAAAATAAATAGAATAAATAAACAAGAAAACAAAAACCCTAACTATAAAAATATGCTATGGTGAGAGATCGAGATACAAACTCAGAAGACAATTGCATCAAAATAGCTATAGGCAAAGCCTCAAAGATAAATGGGAATTGGATAATAAACCCAATAAGAACTTTGCAAGAGTTAAAAATTATTTTAAAAATTTAATAAGAATGGTAGAATAAAAATTGGCAAAAAAAAGAGAGAATAATGCAAGAAAGTAATCAATTAACAGATTGATAAAAGAGGCTCAAAAATTTGAAGAAAATAACATCTTAAATCCTGTAAGTGGCCTAATGGGAAAAGAGGTTAAAAAAACTTAATTTAAAAAAATTCCTTAAAATTAGAATTAGGCAAGTGACTTCAGGAGCTAGCTAGAAACAGGCAAGTCATAAAAGAAATGAAAAATAGAAGAAAACTTGAAATATTCATCAGAAAAACAACAGACCTGATAAATAGATCAAAACAAGATCATTTAAATCTAGATAGCAATTTCAAGAAATTAAAAAGAAAAACCTCTCTAGTATTCTAAAAACAGAGAGTGAAATAATAATTGAAAGAATCCATTAACGACTTACAGAAAGAGATGCTCAGTGGTGATTCAGGTCAATTCCACTAGACTTGTGATACATCCAGCAAGAGAAGTGTGGGGACTGAATGTGGATGACAACATGTATGTATGTATATATTATATTCATATGCTAAATTGAATTCTGAAATTTATCTTAATCAATAGGAAAACATAAGAGAAAGAGGACGAAAGTGATTAAAAAAAAAAAAGGAAGATAAAGGAAGTTAGTGATCAAAAGCAAAGCAGATTTTAGAGAAGAGACTATAAAAAGAGAAAGAAGAATGAATAGAAGAAAACAGGATTGAGGGAAATACACAGTAATCATTACTGTGAAATTAACAGGAAGATTTAATTCATAAAATGGAAGCTGAGTGCAGAATGGATTAGAAACCAGAACTGAACATTGTTGGTGAAGTTGTGAACTGATTCAACCATCCTGGAGAGCAATTTGGAACTATGAGTAAAAGGTTATCAACTTGTGCATACCCTTTGATCCAGCTATGTTTCTACTGGGCTTATACCCCAAAGAGATCATAAAGCAGGGAAAGGGAACCACATGTGTAAAAATGTTTGGGGCAGCCCTTTTTGTAGTGGCTAGAAACTGGAAATTGAATGCATGCCCATCAATTGGAAAATGGCTGAATAAGTTATGGTATATGAATGTTATGGAATATTATTGTTCTATAAGAAACGATCAGTAGGGGAATTTCAGAAAGGCCTGGAGAGACTTATATGAACTGATGCAAAGTGAAATGAACAGGACCAGGAGATCATTATACACGACAAAATCAAGATTATATGATGATCAGTTCTGATGGATGTGGCTCTTTTTCAACAGCAAGATGATTCAGGCCAATGCCAATGGTCTTATGATGAAGATAACCATCTGCAACTCAGAAAGAGGATTGTGGGGAACTGAGTATGGATCACAACATAGCATTTTCACTCTTTTTGTTGTAGTTTGCTTTCATTTTGTTTTCTTTCTCATTTTTTCCTTTTTGAACTGATTTTTCTTGTGCCACAAGATATTTGTGGAGATATGTATAGAAGAATTGCACATATTCAACATATATTGGATTACTTGTCATCTAAGAGAGGGGATGATGGGAAAGGAGGGAAAATATTTGGAACACAAGATTTTGCAAGGGTGAATGTTGAAAATTATATGTTTTGAAAATAAAAAGTTTTAATAAAAAGGTAATTTTTTTTTAAAAATGGGAATTGAATAATATGTTATTTACAAGAAACATGCTTGAAACAAAGAGGTACATACGGAGTTAGAATAAGGAGTTGGAGCAGAATCTATTTTGCTTCAGCTAAAATAAAAAAGGCAAGTTAGCAATCAATATCTGACAACACAAAAGCAAAAGACACCACAAACAGTGAAGTGATAACAATATTAAATACATATGAACCAAATGACATAGTTATTGTTTCAATTGTGTCCAACTCTTCATGATTCCATTTGAGGTTTTCTTCTAAAAATACAGGAATGGTTTACCATTTTCATCTTCAGTTCATTTTACATGTGAGAAAACAGAAGCAAACAGGGTTAAGTGACTTGTTTAGGGTCATATAGCTCCTAAATATTTGAGGACAGATTTGAACTCATGAAGATGAGTCTTCCTGACTCCAGATCTAACACTCTATTCACTGTGACACCTAGATGTTCCTAAATGGCCAAATGGGTCAAAGGAGTAAATAGACAGTAAAACTACGCTAGTAGAGAATCTCAAATTTCCCTTCTTACAGCTAGATAGAATTAACTGTAGAATAAATAGGAAAGAAGTCAGCGAGATGAATAGAATCTTAGAAAGTTAGTGATGATAGACTTTTGGAGAAAACTAAATAGGAAGAGAAAGGAGTATATCTTTTTGCCTTTTTGTCAGTTACACATGGCACCTTCACACCAAAAAAAAAAAAAATGTATTAGGGCTTAAAAACCTCACAACCAACTGCAAAAAAGCAAAAATATTAAATGCATATGTTCAGATCATAATACAATAAAAATTATATTTTTATGGGATTATAAATAAAAATTCATTAGTAACTAAATAATCCAATCCTGAAAAATGAGTGGGTTGAAGAACATATCATGGAAACAATCAGCAATTTCACTAAAGATAATGACAGCAATGTGACATGCCAAAATTTTGGAAACTGAGTCAAAGCACTAATTTAGGGGGAATTTCTATCTCTAAACATATACAAAAATAAAATAGAGAAAGCAAATCAATGAATTGGGCATGTAATTAAAAAAAACTAGAAAAATTAAATTCTAGATCTCTAATGAACATCTTAAAAATCAGAGATTAATAAAATAGATATAAATCATTGTTTAATTTTATTTAAAAAAAGAAAGAAAACCAAATTACTAGTATCAAAAATGAAAATGGATTCCAAAAATTTTGGAATGAAAGCAATTTGGTGTTATTTTGTCCAATTATGCAGCAGTAAAACTAACAATCTAAGTAAAATGGATGAATATTTACAAAACTAAAAATTTCTCAAATTACAGAATGGGAATAGAATACTTAACCTTATTTTAGGAAAAGAAATTGAATGAACCATAAATGAGCTTCTGAAGAAAAAAATCTACAAGACAAGATGGATTTACAAGTGAATTCTTCCATACATTTAAGGAACAATTTCTTTTTTTTATTATAGCTTTTTATTTACAAAACATATGCATGGGTAATTTTTTAACATTGACTCTTGCAAAATCTTCTGTTCCAACATTTCTCCTCCTCCCCCCCCCACCTTCCCTAGATGGTAGGTAGTCCAATACATGTTAAATATGTTAAATTTAATATATGTATACATATTTATACAGTTATCTTTATGCACAAGAAAAATCTGATCTAGAAAACCTGAGAAGGAAAACAAAAATGCAAACAAACAATAACAGAAAAAGGAGAAATACTATGTTGTGGTTCTACACTCATTAAGAAACAATTAATTTCAAATATATTATAAACTATTTGGAAAAATAGTTAACGGAGTCCTATCAGATTCCTTCTATGACATAACTTTTTTTTTTTTAACCTAAATCACGGAGAACAAAAAAGAAAGAAAACTATAGGCTAATTTTTCTAATGAATATTAATACAAATAATTTAAATAAAATATTAGCAAAAAGATTACAACAATGTATTTATATCAGATATACAGGCTGATTCAATCTTTAAAAAACTGAGCACAATTGAATATATCAGTAGTAAAAATCACCCTCCAAAATCATGATTATATCAATAGATGGCAGAAAAAGTCTTTGACAAAATGTAATACCCTTTCATATTAAAAACAATAAAAAGTATAAGAACAGATGAATCTTTTTTTTAAAATGATGACTAATATCTACCTTATAAAGCCAAAAGTAAATATTATCTGTATCTGAAATAAGTTAGAAACCTTCAAAATAAAATCAGGAGTGAAGCAAGGATGTATATTATCACCATTATTTTTTAATATTGTACTAGAAATGCTAATTTTACAATAAGACAAGAAAAAGAAATTGAATGAATAAAAATAGGTAATAAGGAAACAAAACTTACTCTGAAAATAATATGATGGTATACTTAGACAACCTAGAGAATCAACTAAAAACTAGTTGAAACAATTAATTTAACAAAGTTGCAGGATATGAAATAAACCCACATAAATGATCAGTATTTCTATATACTACCAACAAAACCCAGCAGGAAGAGATAAAAAGAGAAATTCCATTTAAAACCCTGCAGATAATATAAAATACTTGGGAGTCTACTTGACAAGAAAAACTTGGGACTACTCAAACACAATTCATAAAACATTTCACACAAAGAATGATTCTAAATAATTGGAGAAAAAAAAATTTTTAATGGGTGAGCAGAGTCAATATAATAAAAAAAGACCTACCCAAATTGACTACTACAAAGATCACTCATAGAAAGCAGAATTATTTATTAGAATCTCAAGAAGCGGACCCCTTCCTGGTCTGCGAGCAAAATTTCACAGCAGGGTAGGGCCAGAGCCTTGAAAATGCTTACAGTTTTTATACATTTCAGACAAAGAATCTCCAAAATCCCACCCTCTATATGTTGTGATTGGTCACATAAATCTACAGTTCCCCTAGCTTCTTCAGCCACGTCTTCAGCCACGTAGTCCAGGCCTTATCTAAAATCACGTGACTCCAGAGAAGCGGAAATTGAGGCCTATAAGGCTTGATCTACTTTAGAATCTGTAAGTTCTTCACCTTTTCCCACACATACCTAAATTAATTTACTTATTCAACACTATACCAATCAAAATACCAAAGAAGTATTTTATAGAGCTAGAAGTAATAATTGGAAGAACAAATTTTCAAAAATATCAGGGAAATCAATGAAAAAAATATGTGAAGGAAGATGACCTAGCAGTACCAGTTTTCAAATTATATTTGAAACAGACTATTATTGGCTAAGAAATAGTGATTTATCACTGGAATGGATTAAGCACACAAAATACAGAAACAAATAACCATAATAATCTAGTGTTTGATAAATCCAAAGAGCCAAATTCTGAGGGCAAGAACTCACCTTTTCACAAAAATTTCTGGGAAAACTGGAAAGCATTTTCATAGACTAACATCTTAACAAGATAAAGGTAAAACATATAAATGAATTGGGCATAAAGACTGATATCATAAGCAAATTAGGGAGCATGGAAAAATTTACCTGTCAAATTTGTGGATAATGGAAGAATTTATGAGAGAATCATCACAAGTAAAATGAATAAATTTGATTAAATGAAAATTTTTAAAAATTTGTAAAAACAAAAGCAATGCAATCAAAATTAGAATTAAAGCAAGAAACTGGGAAAAAAATACAAAGTTCTTTGAGAAAGTCTTCATTTTCTCAAAAATATAGAAAACTAAGCCAGATTTATAAAAATAATAAAAAATAACAATTAAAAATTTGCCAAAGAATATAAACAAGCAATTTTCAGAAAAACAAATCAAGGCTATCTATAATGATATATATATATATAATGCTCTAAAACACTACTGATTAGAGAAATGTAAATAAAAAGAAGTTTGAGATACCATCTCATGTGTATCATAATAGATAAGCTATCAGACTGGCTAACCTGGCGTACAAGAAAATGTGCTGGAAGATCTGTGGAAAAAATTGTACACTAATTCTTTGTCGTTCCACCGACATACTTCCATGTATGAAATAGTCTAACCATTTTGGAGAACTCTATCAAATGGTCAATCAATGTATGTATACCCCTTGACCTAATGATATTAGTGGTAGGTCTATATGAAGAAGAAATTAGAGAAAAATAGAACTCATTTGTACAAAAATATTTATAGCAGTTCTTTTTATGGTAGTAAGGAATTGGGAATTGAGGGGATGCTCAATTGGGGAATAGCTGAACAAGTTGTGGTATATTATTTTGCTATAAGAAATAATGATCAGAATGTTTTCAGAAAAGCCTTAAAAACTTTAAATGAACTAAGGTAAAGTGAAGTAAGAAGAACTAGCAGATCATTGTGCACAGTGATAGCAATATTGTAGTAAGGAGCAGCTATATAAAACATAACTACTCTGATTAATTTAATATTCTGCAATTGTTTCAAAGAATTCATCATGAAAAATACCAATTTCATTTTCAGAGAGAGATCTGATTAACTTTTGCTATAGATTGAAGTATACTGTTTTCACTTTCATGCTTTATACTTTTTGTTTTTTATTGAGGAGCTATTTTGGGAGGGAACATGGTCAATATGAAAATATGCTTGCATGACTTCACATTTATGCTTGATGTTATATTGCTTGCCTTTTCAAGGATGGAAATGGGACATAAGGGAAGGAGAGAATTTGGAACTCAAAAAAATTTTAAATGAATGCTTCAAATTAAAACATTTAAAAAAGCAAACCTAAACAAGACTTGACTAAAAAGTTATTGGAAGATATTGCACCATTTTTTGAAGATGGTAAATACAATGCACAGGGTTATAGATTCCTTCAATGTATTGGTCAATTGTATGAACTTTTTCTCTCTAAAAAATATTATTTGTAAAACAAACAAACAAAAAACATCTTTTTGTCATAAGGGATGGCTCTCTGAGATGGTAAGAAATATTTAGAACATTGAGATAACTAAAGTAATGTAAGTGGGAAGGGATATTTGGGGTAACTAGAGAGATGTAAGAAACAGAAAAATGTAAATAAAAACATGAAGAAAAAAAAAAAAAAACTTGGACCTAAATCCCATATCTGACACCTATTGGTTTTGTGACTATAGGCATATTTTTTCATTGTTTAAAAGAGGATAATATTTGTAATATCTATTTCACTAGTGAGACTCAAATGAGAAAAGAAATATGAAAGATATTACAAACTTATCAGCACTACATCAATTAACTTACTACTATTATTCTAATTCTCATTTAAAATAGAAAAAGAAGTATATAAGAAAAATCTACTTCTCTTGGAAGGAAAATGAAGCTTAAAATTAATAGTATAATAAGAAAACAAAATGTCCACTTTTACCACATTCTTTTTTTTAACAGATAAAAGTACCCTGTGTCAGAGTTAGCTTGACATATGCAATTTCCAATAATTTAGCAGGTGGTATCAACTCATCTATTTCTATTGACTCATTCTTTGGAGTCAATCAGCTAATTAACAAATATTTATTAAGTGCTTACTATGTGTCTAGACATTGTACTAAGTAAGTGTTAGAAATACAAATAGAAGTAGACAGTCCCTGCTTACATTCTAATAGAGGAAGACAACATTTAAAAGGGAATTAGAAAGAGTGATTAGTGAAAGACAAGGTCCTTGGAATGGATTGTGATAGAGGAAATTCCTGTAGAGATGACTCAGCTGTGCACCTGGATAGGATAAAGACATCACTGGAGTCTGGAGATTTCAGCCACTTTGGAGGATTTTGCTTATTAAAATTAAATTCTGATGTTATAGAACAGTTAATCCAAGGCTTTTTGTAATGCTACTTCAAATTATGTCATGGGGATAAAAAAATAATAGGAAAATGGAAGATGCTTTGGGAAACAGAGTTCTAGTGAGTAAGGTATGAACAATTCCATTCTGTGGCTCATTTTTCCTTGAAGGTCTATTTCTGGCTAATGATAAGAGCAAACAACTGATATAATCATCAAGCCTTTGAGTTGACCTAAATTCTCCTCAAATTTACGATAATTTTACAACAAATTTACAATAATACTCTTCAACTTGATTTTTGACTCATCATGCTTAACTATGATTTTTTTTTTTATTCCGTTAAAAAAAAAAAAAACTATCTACCTTTTACTTTGTTGCTTTTTTTTTTTTTTGTTATGGATTATTCATCCATATTTGTACTCTCTTTCTGGATCTTGTCTGCTCTGTTTCTGATGCTATTACTTGCCCTTCACATTTCATTTTTTTTTTTTTTTGTATCCTGGATTAAAAGAAATAAGCTGCTTTGAGTTGAACTTTAATCCATCCAAATGAAGTCTGTCATACACACAGGTGATTATTTCTGATAACTCCAGTTCTCTGAAATATTGAATTATTAGAAGGAACATTTTTACAGGTTTAAGTATGTGTGACATTCCAGGCCTTATGCCATTTTCAAATATCGCCATTTGATTTCATCTCTAAAAGACATATTTGTTGGCTTACCACCTACCATAGATCAGCATGAGGTAGTAGAATGAGTGCTGGAGATAGCAGGTCTCTGGAGAGACCTAGATTAGAACCCTGCTTCTGATGCTTACTAATTATAGCACTATGAACTCTCTAAATCTCATTTGCCTCATCTGTGAATAATAATACACAATCTACCTATTTCAAAAAGTTTTTGAAATAACTTTGTAAACTTCAAAGTGCCACATAAATGTGAATTATTAACATCTTTCTTTACCATTCCATAAATTTCCTCATTTTAAGACAGTAATGAAGCTCTATCCTTATCTCTCTAATCTTTCAGTCTGAATTAATTCATTGACTCCTTGGCTTTAAATTATTTCCACCCTTTACCCTTTCTACCTCCTACTATGCTATAATCAATCCTTTCTCTCCATTATTATTTTTTTCTCTTGTTAATACCTTAAAAGTAGTTCACTGGCATTATTCTGAAGTAGACAGCTCATTTTCCTGGAAAACTCCTGTAAATTGTGATCTCACATGAGATGCATTCCTGAAAAGATATGTGTAGGGTGATCATTTGCCAAACAGATATTTTCCAGTCTGTTTTATTATATTGTAGTTTCAAACATATTCCCAAAGAAAAGAAAAGAAAAACTTATTTCATATAAAAAAATGAAAATGCTAGAAATGTTAACATTCTCTTTAAGGAGAATTATGCTCTTTGTTACTGTGCAATGAAGGCCTACCTCCATAATATAGCTGTCCTTGATGTCTCAATTTATGGCACTATTGTAAATTCCTATAGCATACTTTTATAAAGGGTTAGTAAATGGGCAGATTGTATCACTTTGGTTGATGTAACCTCTCCACATAAAGGAATAAGGGATCTTGCTTCTAGAAGAATTGTGATCTGTATAAAAGAGGATGGAACTGGGATACTAGTGTCTGAACTAGCAATGGGGGCAAATACATCTGGTGCGGTTTGATCCATAGGCAGTAATGAAGAAATACTTAATTCCTCAGAGTATATCCTTAAGTTGTGAGAGGGAATATGTGGCCAGACTGTGACTTAGTGAGTGAGACTGACCTAATGAGATTACATTGGGTGATTATGAGTTTAACACTGAATACTTGGGTTCAGAAAATAGGAACACACTAATCAGTCAGTAAATGTTTATTAAGGACTTATTACTGGGAATATAAAAAGAAGTAAAAGATAATGTTTGACCTTAGGGAACTCAAAATATAATGGGAGAAACAATAAGCAAATAAAGATGTACAAAGAAACTATAAACAGGATAAATAAAATAATTGTAAAAGAAAAGACACTATAATGAGGAAGGGCTGAGAAAGGTGTCTTGTAAAATGTGGCATTTTAGCTAGAACTTAATAGCCAATAGGGAAGCCAGAAGGTACAGAGAGCTAAAGAAGGATAGTATCCTAGAAATGGAGAATAGCTAGAGAAAATGCCTAGAAATAAGAGATATAGTGTCTTGTTCTTAAAACATCAAGGAATCCAGTTTTATTGGATCAGAAAGTATGTGGCAGAGTAAGATGTAATGAGACAGAAAATGTAGGAGGGACCTTGCTTATGAAAGACTCTTAGGGCCAAATGGGAATTGTGGTTAGATATCACTACATCTGAAAAAGATCAGGAAAAAATGATGTAACTTCATTAAGAGAGACAATTTCTAGGATTAGGGAGGTGATAGCACCACCATCTTTCTTCATCAGATCACATTTGGAATACTGTGTACAATTCTAGATACTATATTTTCAGAAAGACAATGATAATAAGCTAGAAAGTGTATAAGAGAATGACTGTGGAATGGTGAAAGGCCATCATACTATAAAAGGATTAATTGATGGAACTTGGAATGGTTCACTTAGGAAAGAAAAACACTTGGGAGGGAGGGGTTATGATGGCCATCTAAAAGTATTTGAAAGATTGTCATTTGGGAAAGGGTTTAGATATGTTCTGTCTGAGAAAGAATTAGTAGCAATGACTAAAAGGTATGAAGAGGAAACTATTGGCCCTCTTCCAATAAATTGTGTCTCTTGAATATTTTTAAAATATTTATTTACTGATATTCTTTGCTTTTACATAACCCAATTTCCCAATATATTCTTTTTTTCTTTATCCTTCTCCATCATGGTGGAGAAGGGGGATTGTATCATAGAGGAAAAAAAATAGATGAGAAAAACTAACTAACTCATCATCTAAGTATTCATTGTATGCATTGTTCCATAGCCCTAGTTCTGAATCTCAGCAAAGAACCTCCCATGTATATGCTGAAGTCATAATATTTCTTAATAAATTATTTAGAAATCCTCTGATTACCAATACTGAGCCAGTCATATGATAGAAAGGCATAACTTTACCAAAGGTACTTGCCACAGCATAAAGGAAGTAAATACAAATAGAAATTAGATTGCCCATAAATGGTGATATCCTTCAGCTGATTCTGTTTGCAGAGAACATGGGGTTAATTGTATCAAGCTTCATAATGCTATATAGTTTCTAAGGTGAGGTATACAGTTGCTCAAAAGTGATCTAATATTCTAACTGGAGAAAATGGATTAGATTGAAAATGTCTGTCTATAGTTCAGACAATATTGCGCAACTAATCAATTGAGTTTCTTATACCAATGAAATAATACTTATTTTTAAAAAAAGTGTCCCTAATTGCACTCTATTATTAGAATGTCATGAAAAGCCATATTCTCTGAAGAATGAAAAGTGCAAGTGACCCCAAAGGCAGTCAAAGCTCCAGTATTATTAACAAGAAGCATGGTCCTGTAGTTTGCAAAAGATAGGTAATCTACATAAAGCTCAAGTGCTTTACAGGTAACCATGAAATATTAAAAGATTTAATGACAAAAAGAAATGTTTCAAAATTATAAAAAGTATTATAAAAAGCAAGCTTGACCCCTAAAAAGATATGAAAATATATTTTTCTTAATTCCTTTGCAGAACCAATGCTTGTGAAACTGCATATACAGCAAGATCCACAGGTGAATAATGAATCCCATGAATGTCTTATATATTCAAATTAGCACTATTTGCTGTCATAGTTATGTAAAATTTAGTCATGGTTCTAGCCCAGTGGAAATATGCAATATGATTTCAAATAATGCAAACACTTCAAGGATATTCTTTATTCATACCCATTAAGGATCTAGGTATATAATCAGACTTTTTTTCCAATGCATTAATTAGTTTTTCTGAATTGTTTTTTTTTTTTTCTTTTAAAAAATTCTTTGCTATAAGGAATGGTTGGGGAGGAGGAAGAAGGGAGGAATATAGACAGAAATTTATGCGATATAAAAATAAAAGGTATCAGTTAAAAGTTATTTTTAAAAATTTAGTGGCTGTGCTAAGGAGGATTTGTGGGAGGACATGGACAAATCATAAGGGATGAAAAAGTGGCTGCATTTTCATCTGCATTACTGCATCCATAGCAACAAGCTCTTGATCTATCAAAGGATTAAAGTATTTTTAAATGCTCCTTTTTGTACTCTCTTGAGTTAGTTCTTCTAAATGTGTTTTCTATCAATAACCATTCATTCAATGACCAATAGCTAACAAATTCTGCATAGGTATGCAGAGCTTAATTAGCATGCAATTTGTGGTGTTGACTTAACCAGCTTGAATCCCTGATGATGGTATTATTTGATTGGAAGCAGAATCTGAAGTCTTTATCATTCCCATATTAGTCATCAGATCCAATGCTGGAAAAAGTAAAGGTAGAAATTTCTCTGACCTAAATGCTTTCCCCTGTCATTTGCTATAGGGTCAGTTCACAATCTAATGGTCTTCTTAAGGATTTTATAATTTGAGAATCAGTGATCCAGCATCAGGAATAAGATTACAAAAAGAAATAGAAGGAGAATTCTCAGTGTGGAGGAATAATACTGGTAAGCTAGATGGGTTTTGAGGTCCAATATTTCTAATACTCACTTAATTATATGCTTTTCATTTAATTGGGGTTCCCAAACAAGCAATCTTAATATTTTAGCAGATTCATAGCTATGTCAAAGGAAAAATAATTATTCATACCAATGTGAAATAGGATTAAAGATAGTGTCCATTTTGGACAACCATGTCAAGGCAATTAACATTAATATTCCTGTAATAAAAACTACTGGAATGTTTGCTTTATTTCTAAAATGAAGATTACTAGTAGTATGTATAATTCAAGCGTTGTCATCTAGGCATATTTCAGCTTTTGAACTTTCACAATTCTGAATTGTTATGATTCAAAATGGGCTGAGGCTATCTATATTTCTAATACATTTGGCCAGAGAATCGGTAAAGCGTAGAACTTTAATAAACAGATTATGGAAACTATCAGCAAACTTTACAGACCATTTCACATCAAAGTGATGGTGAACTGAGGTGGCAAGAAATATTATCAACCTGTAGAAATACAGAATGATTGCTGTAGGTCATGTTTTAATTTTTTAATAAATGTATATTTTGATATATACTTACCTGATTTTGCTTATATCTGGGCTTCTGCTAAATTTGCATGTTTATTCACAGGAGAAAAAAGCAACTGTGGTTATCAAAGACTTTTTGAGTCTTCTGAATTATATTACAAAAATATATTTAAATTCTTATGAAACATGAAAAAATCCAATATAGATTTCTCTCCCCCTCCCCCAGGCAATTGGTGTTAAGTGACTTACCCAGGGTCACACAGCTAGGAGGTATTAAGTGTCTGAGGTTATATTTGAACTCAGGTCTTCCTAACTTCAGGGTTGGTGCTCTATCTACTGTGCCACCTAGTTGCACCCCCAGTATAGATTCTTAAGGAAAAACTGAAATGAATAAAATTTTAGAGCACAATTAATAGAAAAGTGAAAACTGAAGCCATTGTATTATATTAGGAATGATCCTAAATTGTAGTAACTATTGTATTGTATTACAGCCTCCCATTATAATTGTGTTTAGTACACTTATTTACATTTGGACTAGTTAAAGAAGGAAGGCTGTCATTAGCAGTATTAAATTAGCTTGCTGTGTTGCCATAGAGCATTGACTGGCTAATAATGTTAGGAGTCCTGAGATGCTGCCTTCTCCAAAACTAATTTAAATTTCACATGTTATAATAATCCATCTATAGTTTCTATTTGACCTGCTAAAAAATTTCCAACGTTGATAGTGAGTTTGTATTCATGTAAGCTGGATGAGTAAACTTTTAAGATATAGTATGATTTATTAATTTGAACTAATAAATTCAAATTTGTTTTAAATTTTGAATTTATAATAATTCAACACTGATTGAGCTAATGTTTGCCTTTGTACCTTCTAGGAAGAATGGGCTTAATACCATTAACAGGATTGAGGATAAGGAGAATGATGCTTAATCTACTTAAAAGAAAAACAGTTTTGAGGGCCTAATTTAGCACAGTGCATGGCTTTGTTACTAGCAGATTTAATATTAATATGAGGGTCAAGAAAGTTTCATCTGTATATGAGGAAAAAAATAGAGGCAGGGTAGAATAGCACTTTGCTATTTTAAGTAAGAACTATAGGAGAACAGAACATGGGAAAAAAGAAATAATCTTGTCAATTTATTTCCCCTCCTAGGAAAGAAGGCCAAGTGGAGCACCCTTCAAAAGGAATATTTGTTTTGCCAAAACACATGCAATGAGTCAGTTAGTCAATAAGTATTTGTTCAACAATCAATCAATCAGCATACATTATTTATTAAAAGCCTACTATTTTCAAGCAGTGTACTAGATTCTAGAGAAACAATATGAAACAATCCAACCCTCTCTCTTTTATCCCTCAAGAAACTTACACAGCAAAGATACATAAATATATATCTACTATTTAATTCAAATAAATACAAAGTAGTGAAATAGAAGGTAGTTAAGGAAGAAGGGATCCGGTAGTTGGGAAAAATCAGTAAAAGTTTCATGGGCTATTGAATCTAAATAGTCAAAAAGACAATATACATAATACAATAATCTAAATGGAAAGAACAACTCTATTCATAAAATCAAAAGTGAATGTTGTAAAGTTATAAAAAGCAAAGCTGGCTCAGAAACTAAATCCTTTTGGAGAGGCAGGAGGTCCACAGGGGCTGTATATTGCACATATTTTCAGGCTTTTTTAATGGATTGATCAATTATGTTGATTATCTTCCTTTTTGGAATCATCTTTAAAATTACTATTTCTTATATGGGATTACTCTGGGAGAACAATTAAAAGGGGGATAGAAAAGGATATTGGGAAAAATTGGGAAGTTAGTAATCAGTATAGGAACCTATGATAAGACCAAGCAAAGAAAGCTACCCTACCCAAAAACACATCAAAAGGTGGAATCTGACATACCCTCACAAATCCACAGATCAAGGATTAAAGCTTGAGAGCTGATTAAATCAAAAAAATAGTGACCAGTATAAAAATTATTGTATATTATAATGTCCGGGCTAGCTTTCTGGAGGTCCTTTGAAAGGGCCTTGGTCTCAGCAGGATAGTCACCACAAGAATAGTCAGGAATAGAGTCTAAAGTATTTATTCTCACAGTCTGTCTCCTTCACAGTCTGTCTGTTACAGTCTGAACCAGTCTTGATCTTAGTGGAGGAGTGCAGAAGGCAGGAGAGCCACCAGGAGGATGGTCAAAAATGGAATGTTTCATTTGCAGCCTTTTCAGACCTTAAATACCTTGGTATGATTACATCATTATAGCACACTATGTATGTGTGAACTAGAGAACCGTTACATCACCATACTAAGTACTAAGTATATGTGAACCAGAGAACCATCATCTCATCAATCACACTGAGTTAACACCTTGCTAAGTATCCTTGTTTCAAGTATACTTCTCCAGAGTTCCCGCCCTCTATAGTATATCTATAGATCTCCCAAAAGAAGAAATGAATAAATCTGTTACAACTAGAAATAGTGTCTCAAAGAGAAAAAGGTGGATTTTCCACAAAGACTAGATGAATATTTAGAATAAATGAATGGAGGGGGAGGGAAGAAATGAAATAAAAGCTCTTGAGGGAAGAATAAGTAGTTGTTGGTGAAATTGTGAATGGATCAAGCCATTCTGGAGAGCAATTTAGAACTATGCTCAAAAAAGTTATCAAACTGTGCATACCCTTTGACCCAGTAGTGTTTTTATTGCGCCTATATCCCAAAGAGATCTTAAAGATGTGCAAAAATGTGCAAATAAATGTGCAAAAATGTTTGTGGCAGCCCTTTTCAAATTGGCAAGAAACTGGAAACTAAGTGAATGTCCATCAGTTGGGGAATGGCTGAATAAGTTATGGTATATGAATGTTATGGAATATTATTGTTCTATAAAAAAGGATCAGCAGGATAATTTTAGAGAAGTCTGGAGAGACTTACATGAACTGATGCTAAATGAAATGAGCAGAACCAGGAGATCCTTCTACACGGCAACAACAATATTATATGACAATTCTGATGAACATGACTCTTCCAACAATGAGATGACTGATGCCATTTTCAATGATCTTGTGATGAAGCGTGCCATCTACATACACTCAGAAAGAGGACTGTGGAAACAATGTGGATCACAACATAAAATTCTTTTTTTGTTGTTGTTCGCTTGTATTTTGTTTTCTTACTCATTTACTTTTTTTGATCTGATTTTTCTTGTGCAGCAAGAGAATTGTATAAATACACACATTGGATTTAACATATATTTTAACATGTTTAACATATACTAGATTGCTTGCCATCTAGGGGAGGAGGTGGGGGGAAGGAGAAAAATCTGAAACAGAAGGCTATGCAAGGACAAATGTTGTTAAATTATCCGTGCATATGTTTTGAAAATAAGCTTTATAAAAAAAAAAAAAAAATCTATGTGCCAGGTACTGGACTAAGCCCTGGGAATACAAAGAAAGGAAAAATCTAGTACCATCATTCAAGGAGTTTACAGTTGAATGAGAGGCAACTTACAAATAACTATATACAAGAAAAATAGGAAATAATATACAGAAGCATGTCACTAGAATAGAGGGATTAGGAAAGAATTTCTGTAGAAGGTGAGATTTTAGATGGAATTTGAAGGAAGCCAGGAAGTAGAGATGAGTGGAGAGAGCATTCCTTTCATGGGGGACAGTCACAGAGAGTGTCTTGTTTGGGGATTAGCAAAGAAGCTAGTCACTGGATTGAAGAGGACCTGGATAAAGGATATAAGATTTAAGACTAAAAAGGTAGGAAGTAATTGTTTTGTCTTTATAGGCATACACCACCGTGCCCAACCTGAATTCTTATAAAAATTTTCTCACTGAAAGAAAATGTTTGGTTTAGATACTGTGTATTAAGCCACAAATAAACATCTTTACCACTATTCAGTTCTTGCCATTCTGGTAATTTTCAAGTTATTTTCCCCTTATGAAATGAGAAGAGAAAGGAAAGTCATATTCCTATTTTTTAAATTTTGCAAAATTTTTTCTGAGCAGATATTCCCTGGAGATTTTCAGAAACTAGTGATAGAATGGTCCATAAGAGAGGAAAAGCTATAATATTGAGGTTCAAAAGGAGACCCCAAAAGGTTCCAATCACAGACTAATGTCAGGTATCTCAAAAGAATTTGCAGGCTTGAATCCATCTCCAAAGGAAAAATTTATTGTAATTGTAACACCAATTGAATTGGGCTAAATTCCAAAAGTAAAGAATTAGGAACAAGAAGACAAATTTATAGGAAAAGACAGATTTACTTTTTCATGTCACTGATATGCTAATTTTATGGCTCAGAGGTAGAACTGAGGAGTGGTCTGTTCACTATTGTCTCAGGATTTGGTTATCTATTTGCCAATCAGTATGGATTATCCTAAAGCCAGAAGACTCACTGACAGATTGTTAGAACAATAGCACTCTAAAGTCAGGGGACCTTCCAGATTACTGCTAAATTTCCCCTAGAAGCTGTACCCCAACAATAATATTGGATGTTCTTTTGCCCTTCCTAATTTAGTAAAACTGAAGACAACTCAAATCTTGAATCACTTTTGTAGCTTGTGATGGACTTCTCAATCCCCAGATAACTTTCCCCTTCTTTTTACCTTCCCCCACTTCTGTGTTCTCTGGAAAAAGGCCCACTAGGATTTTTATTTTTTTAATCTTTTCCACCCAAAAATGCAGCATTTAGAATCATGCAATGGAATTTTCCTTGGCAATTGAACAAGGGTGAGAGGAATTTTTCAATTGCATAGGAAGAATGTGAATCATATTTCACAAATTAAGCTAAATGCAAAAATTATAAGGGATAGGAGCAGATTACCAATTGTGTTGTGTTCTCTCTGTCTCTGTCTCTGTCTCTCTCTCTGCCTTTCTGTCTCTGTCTCTCTTTTTCTCTTATACACACACACACACACACACACACACACTTGCCCCATCCTGCTATAAGGCTACAATTACCACACTGTTATTACTTGTCTATAATAATTTGAGGGTAATCTTCTATGGAAGCAAAGAGTATATTTGATGACCTTTTTTAACTCATTGATTTATTTTTTTAATCACATGACTTGCCCACTAATTACTTCTCTGGAGGATGCTGGGGTAAAAAAAAAAAAAAAAAAAAAAATTCCACCTCTTTTTGAGAGGAGAATTCAATGATAAAAGGCTTATAATGATCTTTGAGCTTTGCAGTAGAAACCCAGAAAAGCTAGGGCACAGGAAAGGAATTCTTTGGGGTTTGTTTTGTTTTAGCATTTTTCTCAGTATTAAATTGTGAAACATTCAATGAAGTATGGGACTTGTAACTTCCCCATCATAATATAATACAGTGCAAAAGATGGATTAATTTAGCATGTGATTGCTTGGTGGATTACTCATCCTCAATGAGTTTGCCACAATAAGTACAACTTATGGTAGTAGATGTTTCATAGAGGAGCTATGAACAAAGTATTGTAAGAGTTAAAAGGAAGGAGGGAGAATTCATTTCCAGTTTGGGAGCCTGGATCAAGAAGGCATCACAGCAGTGGTGGCATTTGAGCTAAATAGGATTTCAAAAAGCAGAAACGGCATTATTCTAGGTAGAAGCATTGATAAGAACAAAGGCTCCAAAATTCAATAAATGCTGTTGACTTTAAATATAATCCCTCCCAGCTCTCTGGCCAACACAAATTAGAACATTTTTAGTGATTTTGTTCTCCAAAGTGCCCTCCTACAAAATTTATGTAGTTATTGTCCAACCCATTATCATAAGAGACTTGAGCCATACATTATTGCTCCATTTGGAATAGCCTCCGTTAAGATGAAGCCCTGCTATTAAGCTTTCAGAAGGCAAAAATGTTGAACTCCTTTTTCCTTCTATTCTTATAAACTTAGTATTCAGTTTTTGTTTTCCACCATTTCTCTGGCATCCCCAAATCATGATAACAATATACTTAATTCTGAGTGGTACTTACGGATGAAAGTTTTTGACTGGATGTGTCCTCAGTGATCATGCTGAGATTACTCTGGGCAGGTAGATTAAAGATGGCTTATATTTCCTTTTTTATGTGACCTTTAATTTATTGTTATTCATCAGTGTCCAAAACCAGTTCAATTATCTGTTATCTCCCCATATATATGTCTTTATAATCCTTTCTCATAACTGTTAGTACTCAGGCATTGTCCGCTAAAAGGGATAGCAAGTATATAATTAGAGTTTATTATTTGACCAGGAAATGAAATTGATATTGTAGTGTTCATATAATATTCACTGCCTTCTGTTGAAGTGATTTGTTGAGGTTAAGAACTATCTTATGCATTTTTGAAACTTCTTACCCAGCCTAGCAACAAATTATTAATCTAAGTAAGCTGATAAAATGGAAGTTCCTTGAGGGCAGGGACTGTTTCATTTTTGTCTTTTCTCTAGGACCTAGCATGGTTTATAAAAATCCTTTTATTAGAAGCCTTCCCCAACACCTCTTAATTCTTGTTTCTTCCCTTTGTTAATTAATTCCTATTTATCCTTTGTATATATTTGTTTTCATGTTGTCATTCCCATAAAATTGTAGGCTCCTTGAGGGAAGGAACTGTCTTGCCTCTTTTTGTATCCTTAGTGCTTAGGATAGTACCTGGAACATAATAGGTGCTTAACAAATGTTTATTGGTTGAATGATTGATATGTCACAGCACCTATATCACACCTAACACATAATAGACACTTAATAAATGCTTGTTGATTGATTAATTGGTTACAGTTGTGATTATAAATTAAATGAATACACTAAAAAATCTATTTTTCCCCTTCTGTCATTCATATACATAGATGACTTCACAGAGAATTGTAACAAGGGTTTGGCTCCCTTTTACCCCAAACCAGCATGAAGCAGAAAACACACATCAAATGTAATGGGAATTAGCTAATGAGCCCAGACTTTAGGAGTATGCACAGAGTGCTTGGTAAATACAGTTCCTACATTAACTTTAGAGCTTTTTTAGACATTCTGTAATTGGTTTCAGTATGGTGAATAGAAACCTTTTTATGGGCTACAGTAGTGTATCTTGGAAGAAAGAGAGAATGTATTAAAACAGCATTAGCTGACCTTGACTTTTGTCTTTAGCTGTCTTCTTCAGACCTAGCCACATCTGATGAGAAAAGAGCTAAAATGCTATAAAGAGAGAAATCTTGAGCTCTCCCCATCCACAGCTAGGTGTGACCCATGAATATAGGATTCTTTGCTGCGTTGGGGTTTTTTTGGTTTTGTTTTGTTTTAGGAAAAGGGGATTGGAAGCCACAATCTTCTAAGTTTTGAAAGGTTAGAGGAACAAGTTACCAAGAGCTCCCAAAATAAAATCTTAGCTTTAGCTTTTAGGTCCCTAGGAAAGTCTTTGGGAGGGAGACTTTCCAGACCCAAGTGAGATAACAGTTCATCCACTAGTGATGCTCTATTTGGATATAAACTTGATGAGAGCAATGTACAGAGCAATTGCACAGTCTGAATCCATTTCCCCCAGAAACAGAGGTTATGTAGAGAGAGTATATTCATAAAGTATAGGTAGGCTGTGAGTATTTTTACTTCTGAGCTTGCTATATAAATGTCTCTTTACAGAAACAAATTGTTAATTTATTAATTAGAGCTAGAACTGACATAATAAGAAGGTTAACACTGGCATATCTCCTCAAGATTATGACATTACAAGAAGACATACCCTAATATCTGAGGGATCCCTTTAGGGAGATATGGTTGGTTTTGCTTTGGGAGAGTGTGACCAAAGTACTTGATCCTATATAATGTAGTGGAAAGAGCATTGAACAAGGAATTAGGAGATCTGAATTCTAATTCTAAATCTTCCACTAATTTTGTGTGATCCTGAATAAAACTTCATCTTCCCAAATTTCAAGTCTACACAACTTTAAAATGAAGAAATTGATGAATATCTATATCACTAGGATTCAGTCTGGCATTTGTTGGATTTGCTGTCTTAAAATTCTCTTAGAAAAACAACTTACTCGCTAGCACATACCTTCAAAATTCTAAAAATACCACAATTTAGTATTGTTATTTTTCAGTTGTGTATGACTCTTGGTGAGTTCATTTAGGGGGCAGAGATACAGGAGTGATTTGCTGTTTCCTTTTCCAGCTCATTTTTACAAATTAGGAAACTGAGGTAAACAGGATTAAAATGACCTATCCAGGGTTCCACAGATAGTAAGTGTCTGAGGCTAGATTTGAACTCAAAAGGATGAATCTTCCTGACTCCAAGCCCAGTACTCTATCCACTGAACTAGCTAGCCAGCTCTAATACAATTTTATATTTACATAACTTTCTCTTTTACCATCTTAGTATTTTAGCATCTTTGGTCTTTGATTGCATGGCTTCATTTATAACTTAAATGATTTGTGACTTTTAAATTTTATTTATTTTAATCAAATTTGACTTCTCACCTGTGTTAAGGTCTCATATTAACAACTGCTTTTATAATATCCCTGTCATTCCAAAAACATCATGTCTGAGAACTGAACCCTTCCTTTTCTCTACCCATAATTAGGTTCTCCTCCCCAATCTGTCAGTAGTGCTATCTTTCTCTCAGATTCCAAGTTTGCTCAGGGACACACTATAAATGTCAGAGGCAGGACATGAAATCAAGTTTTTCTGGCTCTGTGGCCAGCTATCTATTAACTATTTTTCTTCTGTGAAAATTTAACACAAAATAAGATCAACTAGGTAGATTAAAACCAAATTATAGATAACTCCAAAAGTGTAGAACAGTAGAGTTCAGACTTCATATGTTTGTCAAAAAAAGCAATGTTTTGTGTATGCTTTCTTAAATTGTATTTGGAAGCATCTTTATAGGATAACTCTCTATTGGAGGCATCTTTATAAGATAACCATAGGCTCACTATAGGGATTTAAAGGAACTCCCAAACAATCCCCAATGCATATTAAATTCTGTGTTATTCTATATTTTCTTGCCATCTTTAATGTGTGTGTTTTGCATAGTTATAATTGATGTACATGTACTATTTGGTTATATTAATTTCATTTAGAAATTTTCAGACATATATATGTACACACACATACACACATCTATGTATCAACATAGTCCCAAATATACAATTGTCATTGCTAATAGCAATATAGGGTTTCATTAGTTAGCATTCCATGTTTTGCTTAGTCAGGTAAAAGCTTTGAAATAATCTTCCTTTTTCTATATTGATGTTGCCCATATTTTCCTAACCAAAAACCAGAGTACATGGTTTTATTGAAGATAATTAATTTTGCAAATCTATATTAGAAGCACACTTTATTTTCTTGAAATGGGAACTCTAGAAAATGTGGGACATATGGTTATTGTATTCATAGCAAATCTGTCACCACATTCTGTTCTTTCTTTCTTGGAAATATTTTTCAGATTTTCCCTGTCTTCCCATTTCCATTGCTGCTATTCTAGCCTAGTGTTTCATTACCTAATGTCTACATTAATGCAAAAATATTCCTTATTCTCTTCCCTCAAATATGTATATTTTGTATTAAGACTAGATAGATCTTAAAATTCTACTTTCATTAAGTCACTTCCTTGCTCAAGTGGATACAAAGAATCCTTTTTTGATTAACTTATAAAGTCTATGTAGTCTACTGTCTGCTTTTCAGAGTTATTGACACTCCTTTCAACCTACCTAGTTGACTTAGGCTGAAATGGCAAGAGCCCATGGGAAGCAACATCAAAATTTACTTATTCAAAGCATAGCAAAAATTCAGGAATTAGATAAAAAAAAAATCCTTTGTGGTCAGAGATGGTTAAGAAAGAAACTTAAGAAAGTTAAAAAAGTGCTCCTTACCCTGCCCTGCAACAGTTATTATGTTATGGCCTCAGCTTATTAAATTCTATTTTTCTAGAGGAAAATCAAATCTCATTATATCTAGCAAATATTTACTAAATAATAGGCATTTATTAATCACTTATTAGGGTATCAAGTATGGTGCTATATAGAGAGGATACAAACATACAAATAATACAATCTGGGCCCTTAAGAAATTCACATTATTGTATGCATATAAATAAATACAGAGTAAATAGAAGGTAATGGGGGCTGCGGGGGTAGGTGGATAAGAAAGGCAGGGAGGTGTAAGAGTGTTGAGCAGAGCTTTAAACAAAGGTAAGGATTCTAAGAAACTGAGACGAGGATGGAATGTGTTCTAGGCACTTTCCCTTACAAAGGTACAGAAACAGAAAATAGACTATCATGTGAGGAACTACAAGAAAGTCCATTTGTCTGGACCATAAACTGTTTGAGGTGGGGTAATGTATAAAAATAAAATTGAAAAGATCTACTGGAGTTATATTGTGAAGGGTTTTTAAAGTCAGATGGAGGAATTTTGTATTGTATCCTAGAGGCAATAGGGAACCACTGAGTTTAATGAAATTTAATGATATGGTCAGAATGATGCTTTAGGAATGTCACTTTTCACAGCACCTTGGAGGATAGATTGGAGAGTAAGAAGATTACAAGTCTATTTCTGTAGTTCAAGTGAGAAGAGATGAAGGCGTGAGGACTCTGTATATGAAAAAAAGACTAATTCGAAAATGACATGAAAGTAAATTGATAAGTCTTGGCAACTGATTGGATATGAGAAATGAGGAATGATGAATTGTTGAGGAAGACACCAAGGATGAAAACTTGATTGGCTTGGAGGATGATGACTCCCTTAGCAGAAGTCTGGAAGGTAAGACGAAGCAAGGGTTTGGGGGAAAGATGAGTTCTATTTTGGATTGGTTGAGCTTGAGGTACCTTCTAAACATCCAGTTCAAAATATGCAATAGACAATTTGTAATGTAGTTCTGGAGCTTGAGAGAGAGATTAGGATATGATATATAAAGCTGGAAGTCAGCCATACCTATCTTAGGTACATATGATGTTCAAGGTACTCTAGTAGGCACTTGGATGTACAAAATGAAAAAAATAGCCCTTACCTTCAAGAAGCTTACAATCTACTGGAAACTTTTCCAAATTACTCCAGCCTATAAAGATCTAATTTTTGATCTGGAAGAAACTAGAGATCATTTATTTCTACTACACTTAGAAAAAATAGGCTATAAAGTTTATGCTTTATAATTAACTTAATAATTATTTTTTGTCATTTCATGCATGCTAATCTCTACACCAAAGAGATTGTATAGAACAGGGACTTTATAATATATTTTTGGTACCATTCACCAGCCCAAACATAAATACTTAATAAATTCTTTTTGATTGATTAAAAAAAAGGAAGCATACATACTTCAGAGATTTTACAGAGAATCAGAGTGGTAGGACTAGACTACATTGGAGTTCATCTCATTAATCTTGGGTGAATTACTATAGGCTATTATGGTAACCTGAAATCAGCTAATGACTGGTTTGTGCTTTTAGTTTTAACAGCTAATAGGATTGTGTCAATTTAATTAGGTTTTTAGAATTGAGGTGATTAAGTGCTGAAAATAATAGAAACATAAGTTACCTGGCCTTATATCTGTTCTAGGACTCTTATAGCATCCAAACATTATAAAGGAAAAAAATTAAAGAAAAACAAAAGCTGATCTAAAATATCTGAATTTATGGGTATTAAATAAGCTAACTCCATTTCCTATTTGTAATCCTGATTCTCAAAGTCATTTTTTATTTTCTGACCTGTTGAACATCTATCAGATAGATGGTCAAATTTCATCTATTTTTCTACTTATTTCTACCCTACCCCCTCCTCTTTATCCCCATCTTATCCTATAAAGGATTGTGCCACAAAAATGCCCAGGAGTTAATCGTTCCCTAAGTTTTTTTGATATGGCTGATGTAGATACTAGATGATGGTAGGCACCAAAAGTTGGAGTTCAGTCATGTGAATAACTCACAATGGCCATTCTCGTTGGCAAAAGGCACACTTATTTATTTATTTATTTATTTTATCTATCTATCTATCTATCTATCACAGACAAAATGAAGGGATATAACACATCAGGAATGGTAAATATGAAATTGGGAGAGCATAGAAAGAAGTTATAATAATAATAATTTAATAATTAATAATGGCAAGGAAAAGTTCCCTAGTGGAACTTGCCATTCACCAGGAAAAAGGAAAAATCCCATGAGGTTGGGGCATACCCTTAGTTGGCTGGCTAAATACTGAAAAGGATTTATTTAGCATCCCCAAAGAGTTAGCTAACCATAAGGAGAAGAAATGGGGCCAGGAGGAGCATCACAAGGCATGATGTGGTTAGGAGAGACCACGTGGCATGGAAGAGAGATAAGGGGAAAGACACCATGAGACAGAGTGCCATGGCAGACTGACCCATGGCAGACAGACATGGCCATAAGTAGATTTTATTGGGAAAATTTAACTTCAGGGACATGCCTGGGATTCCTGACAGGACATGGCAAGGTGAGACCCCCAAACCCCTATAAAGGATGGGTTTCAGGGGTTTGATATAACTTATATTTCTGACTGGATGATCTTCCAAGAGTAGGGAGCCATAGAACTAAATTAATCTTTATCAGTGCCTTAAGGATCAATGCTCCAGTTTCTGTTTGTCCAACATCCCCACCACTCGGGACCTCATTACTTATAACCTATGAAATAGAACCAGGATTATGAGGTATTTCTTTTTCGTTGAAGTTGTAAACTAAATTCAGAGATTTTGGGGGGAGCAACTTAGTTTTATTTGGTGAGAGAGTGAAGGACAGTTTAAAGTCTCTTAAGAGCAGACTTTTTACCTTTCTTATGTTTCTAGCATTTAGCACCTTGCCTTGCATATAACAGCTTCTTTGGTGAATGCCTACTGAATGCCTACAGTCATATAGCCAATAGATGGCAGAGGCAGAACTTGAATCCAATTCTTTCTGATTGTATGGCCAATTTTCTTTCTATTAGGCCATACCACCTTTCATGTATATTGATCTTTTGTCAGATTTCTGCCTCATTTTAGACTGTACTTGTACACATACACATGTTACAAATATTTTTAAAATCACATTATCTAGAAATAGTTTCATTCTCACAAATTCTTCTCCAAACTATTTTAGGAAGCATTGTATGGTTACCCAGAGAAAAAGCTGAATAAACGTCTGAAATATTAATGTGTTTTGTTGTTATTAGCACCAAAAAAGAAAAAAAAAAAGAAAAAGAAAACTCAGACTCAGGCACACTTCTGGAATAACAAGTCCTGCCTGCCAAATGGTATTATAAAAAGAAAGACAAAGATGGTTGCACATTGACTAAGCAGACAGATGGAAGGTGTGAGTCAAAACACTCTGGGAGTCTTTAAACTCAATTCATTGTGCTGGACTCACTGCCCAGGGAGAGATTGGGAGGGTGGGGAGTGGAGAGGAAGGAGGGGTAGAAATGAGAACAACATCAATTAACCCATTGGAAGAATTGTGAAAGGGCAGACAACCCCTACTAAAGGATAGGGAATTTCGAAACATAAGGGAAACAGCTGAGGTTTTAAATGTCTTCTGTTAACACTAAAGAAAAAATATAAATTGTCTTAACAGTTTTGTAACAAAAGCTCTTTCTCCTCCCTGATCATATTTACACCTTCTATTCTTGCAAAGTTCCCGGCAATGCCCAGTGCACAAAAAGGTAATTGTTTCTGTCCATTAGAGCATGGTTGGGTTATCACTGAACTAGGACCACCTGTTACTCCAGTTAACCTGGCTGGCTGCATTCCTATAAGGGAGGGTTCCCAAGGAGACAGGTCTCCACCCTAGATAAACTTTTAACTATATCTTAGCTTGAGATTCATAGTAGGATTTTGCTAACTCCCTCACCTTTGAATAATGAACAAAGCTGTCATTGTGTTGGAGAGACCTACTTTAAGCAAAACCAAGTCAAATAAATTCTCTTTTCCTCCAGTAACTTTTTTTCTGTATTTCAATCACAAAGAAAATGAACTACAATTAATATAAATGTAGTTATAGAAAAAAGCCCTAGGTGGAGCCTCAGTACTGAGTGGCACAGGAGTAGCAAAATACAAAAACAAAATGAAGCAAAAATATTCTCAGAGCTTAAAAAAAAAAAAACCCACAATAAAAATATCCTTCTCCACTTTGTCCATTAATTCAACATTTGCATTGTGCTAGTATGGTTCTAGGTACATGTGGAGAGTTTAAAAAATATATGGGATATGCTCCCAGTCTTCAGCTGATTAAAAAAAGTAGCCAAATTGTATTTTATACAGTTTTATAGAGTATACAAATTGTATTTTAAGAACAGCTTTTATTTGAGAAATTTCTCTGCTTTCTAAACTATTTACATAAAAGCCACAAATAGGTATCATTTGGCAAACAATTATTAAGCACTTAGTATGTACTAAATTCTGTTTTCAGGGCTAGCTAGAGACATCAAGACAAAAGCAAAGTGTGTCAGGCATTGTGCTAAATTAACAGTAGGGATTACAAAAATTAAAATTGAATACTCTTGCTTATAGGATATAAATATATACAAGGCATACACTAAGCAGATAAAAGATTGTCTTGGATGAGAAGATGTTAGTACCAGGAGGGACTAGGAAAGATCTCTTGCCAAGGTAGCCCTTGAGCAAAGTCTTTAAGGAAACCAAGGATTCTAAGAATTGAACATCAGATGGACTAGCATTGAAGCACAAAGAATAGCCATTAAAATCATTTGCATACAGTTAATGAAGTACCTAGATTGCACAGTATTTTGTCTTTGATGATAATAATGATAATAATAAAACTCATATATAACACTTTCAGGTTTTCAAAGTACTTTCATCTGAAGTAGGTACTATATTACTACACTCCACTGAAACCCCACGATTATTCTCTCCCTTTAGCTTCACCACTTCACAAAGGAGAAAACATATTTGGATAGCTAGAGTGACATTAGTGTCACATATATAGTAAGGTATCTGAGCTAGGATTCTATCCTCGATTGCTCCAAGTACATCATCTCTCAAAAAAGGAATGCTTTTAAGGACTTAATTACAATTGTTGATTCATTTCAACATGCAATTAAACATGTACTGGGTGCAAGACATTGTGTTAGGTATTGATGGCACAAAGATGAAAACTCATATGAGTTCTGCCCTTGAGGAATGTACAGTCTTTCAGAAGGAATATACCATTAGTCCATTGAGATAAGTAGCCCAATATACTTTTCTCCACTAATGGAACTACACCTAAAAAAATAAATTTTTTTTTCCCCAAAGTGGTCAAGATATTTGCTTACCTGAATGTGCACGAAAATTAATCTTTTTTTGTTCAAATCTTTTTATTACTAACTTCCTAATTGCTTCTCTAATTATTATATTTTGTAACATGTACACATTTATAATATTGCATATTATTTAATATTACAGAAATATTTTTTGAAGGATATAAAGTTTCCAACTCAGGTTTAGACCTTGTCAACCAGACTGGAGCCAGTCTCTGGTTGACTGAAGCTAAATAAAGCTAGCTCAAGAGAACTGTTCGGTTCTGCACACATATATTGTATCTAGGATATACTGTAACCTATTTAACATATAAAGGACTGCTTGCCATCTTGGGGAGAGGGTGGAGGGCGAGAGGGGAAAAATCGGAACAGAAATGAGTGCAAGGGATAATGCTGTAAAAAATTACCCTGGCATGGGTTCTATCAATAAAAAGTTATTTAAAAAAAAACCCCAAAAAACAACAAAGCTTGCTAGAGACTGGAGAGTCAGGCACAGTAGGCTTAAGCATTTCACCTTCTGAGAGTGCTTACAAAACAGTGTCCATCCACATACTGATGTGGGAAACTGGGGAATGTGTAGATAATATCCCAGTCACTAATACAGGTAGACAATGTGTGACTTATCACCCAGGAGAAGTAGTAGCATCAGGTCTACTGTTACATACTCCCAATAAGCAATTTGGTGATAGTAGCCCAGATTTTGACTCCCAGCAACAAAATCCAAGAATGTTCTAGATTGCAACTGTTATAGCTGACCATCCTATGCTCACTATCTATGTAAATACATACTACTGGAAGGGTTGGTAGACACAAGTGCAGATCGTACAGTCATTAGAGGTGCCGACTGGCCCACTCACTGGCCAAAGATTAAGGCAGACACCTAGATGTCTGGCGTAGGGGGATCAATAGCAGCTGAAGTTAGTGCTGCCCCTTTCAGATGGACATTTGAAGGTAAAATAGGAGTTTTTACTCCTTTTGTAGTAGAAAAAAATCCCCATCAATCTGTGGGGAAGAGACATCTTACAACAGTTAGCATTACAATTGAGTACTTCAGTTTTTTAGGCAGTGTTGCTGTTGAAGGCCTGCCAACACTCTCACCTGTTCCTATTCAATTGAAAACTGATACACCAGTGTGGGTGGAACAATGGAGTGGCCCTTAGCTAGTGAAAAAATTCAGGCCTTATTAGATATAATATAGAAACAACTTGATCAAGGACACTTTCTCTAAGTCTTTGGATTTTTTTTCTTTTATTGTTGATATAATCAATTATATTAATAGTTTAAAAGCATCCCTGTATTCTTGGTATAAATCTCACTTGGTTATATTATATAATCTTTGTAACATGTTGTTGTAATCTTTTAACTAATATTTTATTTGGTTTCTGCTTCCATATTTATTGATGAAATTAGTCCATAATTTTCTTTCTCTATTTTTACTCTTCCTGGTTTTAGTATTATATTTATTTCATAAAAGAAGTTTGATAAGATCCCTTCTTTGTTTTTTATTACAGATAATCTTTTTAAGATTGAAATTAGTTGATCTTTCATTGTTGACAGAATTGACTTGTAAATGGTCTTGGTGTGCTGTGGTCTTGGTGCTTCTTCGTTTCTTCCTTTTTTCCTCCATCCCTTCTTCCCTTTCTCCTTCCCTCCTTTTTTCCCTCCCTCCCTCCTTTTTTCCCTCCCTCTCTCCTTTCTTTCTTTCTTTCTTTCTTTCTTTCTTTCTTTCTTTCTTTCTTTCTTTCTTTCTTTCTTTTTTCTTTCTTTTTCTTTCTTTCTTTCTTTCTTTTTTCTTTCTTTCTTTTTTCTTTCTTTCTTTCTTTCTTTCTTTCTTTCTTTCTTTCTTTCTTTCTTTCATTTATCATCCTGTACAAGAAAAATCAGATCAAAAAAGGAAAAAAAAGAGAAAGGAAAAAAATCAAATAAAAAAAGTGAAAATACTATGTTGTAATCCACATTCAGTTCCCATAGTTCTTTTTTCTGGATACAGATGTCTCTCTCCATCACAAGTCTATTGAAATTGGCCTGAATCACTTCATTGTTGAAAAATGCCAAGTCAATTAAAATTGATCACATAATCTTGTTTCTGTGTACAATGTTCTCTTAGTTTTTCTCACTTCAGTTAGCATCAATTCATGTAAGTCTCTCCAGGCCTTTTTGAAATCATCCTGCTGATTGTTTCTTATACAACAATAATATTCCTTAACATACATATCTGATCCTTTTTTTTTTTTTAGGAAGCTCACTTGGGCTGTCCTTCTGCCTTTTATATATATCAGACAGAAACTATAAAAATGGGAAAATAATTTCACTTAAAAAAAAAAACTATTATCAATGCAATTTATGTGTAAAATCCTTAATCCTTAATTAATAAATTCTTAATCCAATTTTGAGAACTTATTATTAAAATATATTGAAAGCCTGAATTTCCATGATAGACAAATTTTGGAAGCCAATAACCTATACATACATGCATACATACATATATAAACATATATATAGTTCTTAAAAAAAAACAGTCTAATTCTATTGCTTTCTTAAAATTTTCTATTTCATTTACTTAGAAAACTTTTTACATTACATTTTGTCTTATTACCTTATTTAATTATTTCCCACTTAAAAGGATACTATCTCTGTATTATAATTTGATCACAAATTATAGATTAAAAATTTAAATGCTCATACTTGCATCCTATTATAGTAATTCAGAGAAGTTCTAATATTAATTATTTAACAGATTTAGTACTGTACCTACAAAACTTCTTAATTATAGAAATTTGCTATAAAAGGAAAAAGAGGGACATGGTTATACCAAAGTCTTATGTCATAAGAGGGAAAGACTCCCTAACTCTGTTGATTTTATGCATAAATCATATCTGACAACCAATCATAATAGTCACAAGGTGTCAAATGTAAAACTCAGGATTAAACAGATAGGAATTATCCTTTTCAGAAAGGAAATAGCATAAGGGGGAAATAGAGACAGAAGGATCTTACCTTGGGTTTTGCCCAAGTCATTTCCACAACTTTTCCCAGGAACAAGTATCCACTTTTAGTAGCTCCCAGAAAGCAGTACATACCATTTTCTATTATTGGCTTTATGGCAATTCAGAGAACTGTCCCTGTAATCAAAGTTCAAAACAATAGCAAATTACAGTCCCAAGGATTTTTACCTTAAGTAATAAAATTTCACTCACCACAACTTAGAACATAAATATCTTTCCTGTTGTTTCCCCAACAGTTAACATTTTATTAATCATTTATTGAAACTAATCATATTCTGGGACTTCAGACATCTAGCAAATATCTTCTTGCTGATTTATCATTAATATTTTGAAGTTATATCTTTGAGCCACCCTATACAATTTCATAATAGCTAAGAATTTTTAAGTGAAAATTCACTGTTATAATAAACTCATCATCATCATCAACTGTTTTATAGCAAAATATACCTCATGAAACATTTAACAGTTTTCAAACATCTATTTTTAACATGTCTTTTTAAAAGCCCAATTCATATGTAATAGTATCCCGATTAAAAAATTGTTTTATCCTAACAACATTTCTTTTACATTGATCTTTCAAATTTCGCAATATAAGAGAATTTAGAATATAAGAACAAACAATAAACTTCAAATAATATAAATTCAGTTAATTATATTTCCAAATCATCACATATAAAAATCATTTATCTTCAATTATGATAGACTTGGCTCTTTTCAACAAAAAGGTGATTCAAAGCAATTCCAATAGACTTGTGATAGAATGTGCCATCCACATCCAGAGAGAGGACTATGAAGACTGAATATGGATCACAGCATGGTATTTTCACCTTTTTGTTGTTGTTGTTTGTTTGTTTGCTTTTTTTTTCCTTGTGTTTTTTTTTCTCTTTTGATCTGATTTTTCTTGCATAGTATGACAAATTTGGAAATATGTTTAATAGAATTGTATATATTTAACTTGTATTGCTTACTGTCTTGGGGAAGGGGGAGAGGGGGACAAAAATTTGGAACACAAGGTTTGGCAAAGGTAATGCTGAAAGCTATCTTTGCATATATTTGTAAAAATAAGATATTATTAAGAATCTTTGCTTTTATTGCCTTTGACATCTTAAAACTATTTTAGAGTTATCAGTTAGTGCTTAGCATATGTCAGTCACAGTGTTAAGCATTTATAATCATTATATCATTTTGATCTCACAACTAACCTCGGAGATAGGTACCATTGTTATTTTTCCCTTTGCAAATCACAAAACTGGGGCAAACAGAGATAAGGTAATTTGCCTAAGATTACAAAGTTAATAAATTTCTGCAACTAGAACAGAGAAGAATGGGATCATCAACGGTAGAGGCTGGCTGCCCTCCCCCTAACCCCATCACCTCAAACTGCTTTGTTAGGTGCTACCAGGGACTCTAAGACCTTCCTAGACAGCAGTTGAGCAGAGCCTGGGCTGGGCCTGTACTGCAGATATTGTGGGGTTGGCAGAATCCCAGAGTCTGAGGTGCCTGGTGCCAGAACCTGCCCGTTGATGGTAGTTCCTGGTGGCAGGGTAAAGGGCATGTTAGTCTTAGGACCTGAGACCCTCCCTCCCCTACAGCTGCAGCTTTGGGGCCAGGTGCTGTTGGGACAATGTGGGCAGGATTTACAGCATCTGGGTGATACTTCCAGGATTACCTAGAGAGACAGGATGCAGGATGCCCAGGGTCACAGAGCCATTGGAGTCTCACTGCAGCTGCTGCCCTCCTCTTCACCAAGTGGCACAGAATGTAATTCAGGTTTCCCTATATTTTTCCAGCAATCTTTTCAACACCTTTATTTAGGGATCTGATCTGGGATGAGAGGGATTAACAGAGTAGGAAAGGGTCTTTGACCTGGGGGAGTTACAGGGGATCAAGACTTGTTAGCAATCTCCCCAACTCAGACACTCATGACTTTGGGGGAAGGGAATAGAGAAGGGGGAAGGGAATAGAGAAGGCAGAGGGGTTTAAAATTTAAAATGTGACGACCAGTGTCAATAAGGGCAAATAGCTCTTATCTTTGTATGAGCATTGAGACAATCCCTATGAATTACAGCCATGTTCTGAATATCCCCTTTCTTGTGTCAGTCTTTCTGTCAACCCTTCACAGAGCTGCATCATACTGAGTGATTGGTATTCTTCAACATTTTCTGGGGTTCTTTCCCTATGCTTTTAACATCTATCCTAGCCTTCATTCTGTGCTCTGTCTCCCAGTGGCTGGGCTCTTAAAAAATAAGTTTTGTAACAGAAAAAATTTCTTTTGACTCTATTATTAATTAAAGGGACCAAATTTTCCCAGTGGTGCAGAAAGGACTCGAGAAGAGATGGGTTGTTCCAAGAAAAATTTTCTTTTTACCATCTCTTAAATTCTATCCTCCTCCTTTTTTTTATCCTCCTCCACTAGAGTGACTGCCATTTGTACTGGATCTTGGGAAGGAATCCAATGTCAGAATGTTGCCAATCAGAAATATTCAGCTTAATTTGCACGAATTAGGGATCCTCAAACTACGGCCTGCGGGCCAGATGCAGCAGCTGAGGATGCTTATCCAGCGCACCCAGGGCTATGAAGTTTCTTTATTTAAAGGCCCACAAAACAAAGTTTTTGTTTTAACTATAATCCGGCCCTCCAACAGCCTGAGGGACAGTGAACTGGCCCCCTATTTAAAAAGGTTGAGGACTCCTGTCACATGCAAGGAAAAATTATTAGTAAAATAGGATAAAAACTGAAATGTCAAGGAAGGGTTAAGAAAAGATTATTATAAAGTGAAAACTATTTACTTACAATTAATATTTTCCCCCTGGGTTACTTCCAAACTAGCTGCCTTCCTTTTTTTCTCAAAAATAATAAAGCTTATTACTCTTGTCATTTACTTTTAAAAACTTTTGTAAAATTTAATCTATTTTTCCTTAAAAGAAATTATACAGAGTGATACCCAAAACCTACTAAATTATATCAGAAAGGAGTAAATTCCTGAAATTACTCCAAAATCTCAGAAGTTCTCTCCTACAATCTTAAAATGATTATTCTTCAAACTCCTTATTCTGCTAAAATGTTTAGTAGTTCCATAGACTGATATCTGACTTTATTTCTGTAATTCCAACTTGATCAATGTTGAAATGACAGAAAAAAAGTGTTTTGCTGATAAAAAAAAAGGGGGGGGTGAGGTTCCTAATATTTTGACAGTCTCATGGACTGTCAGTTTCTCAAAGTACTAGCTTCTCATTACCTTCAGCCCTAGAACTCTTTTATACTTTTTACATAATTTATTGAATCCTTGAAACTCTTATCAAGCCCTAAGTTACCTATCTAGGACAATGAATACATTTGACTCTTTAGTTCTGAAATCTGCTGAATGTAATTCCTATTCTTTTTCTTCTATTTCTATCATATCTAAGTACCTTTTCTTAGTATTTATCTTTTTTCTTTCTATGCAATTTCCACAAGTGCTAGAACATTTTTCAGTTTTATAAAATGAAAATTGAGTATACATGTTAAGAAGTTAAACTATAAGGGGAAAAAAAAGAAATCTACCTAATTCGCAAAGTAGATGACGCTAAACTTCTTTAATTCCTCAATACTAAAATGTCTAGGTCCAGCCTGGTTATCTTAATTCCCTCTCAAATAGGAATGGCAACCTCTGAAAGTCTATTCCCATCATGACTGGTGTATGTTTGAATCTTGGAAGTAAATATTTTTCATCCATTTTGGACTTTTCTTGTGGATGAACAGACCAAATTCCTTTGTATGTTACAGATTTCTTCAGGAGGCTTTGCAATGTCTTAAGGCTTCATTTAATCAATATACTGTTGTTTGAAAAACAAGAATATCTAGAGGACCTCACCATTCTCATAGAATCTTTCCCCAACTAAATTCTGTACTGGATGTACTATCTTACAGTGGCAAATACTTTTGGCAAGTACATGTCTTCCTGTTTTATGTCTTGCCTGATACTTATTAGTGTTTTTTTTTTTTTTTTTAAGAAAATATCCAATGTAAAACACTTAGTAGGATTATCTAGATCCCAGATTGATAGTTCATAGTTTCTAATCCAAGGTCCACTCTCAGCCAATCAGGAATCATCCCAATAATGTGGTAGACTTGTCATATATATATATATAATATATATATATATATATATATATATATATATATATATATATATATATATATATATATATATATAACAGCAACCCACTGAGATTCATTTATTGCTTCTAAAGAGACATGAAAGTGTTACAACTCTTAGATTTGTACAATATACATGTAAATCTCTTTTCAATTAATATAATGTAATCAGTGTAAGGGCTTAATGAAGTTTAAGTATATTAACTTTAAATATGAAGATTAAATGTATTCATTTGCCATGATCTCCTTGAGAAGTGTGAAATTTTTAAATTGAATTCAGAAGAAAATTTTTGACCCAATCTAGCTAAATGTATCTCTGGAGACTTTAAAAACGTGAATGAATTTCAGCAGAAGGAAATCTTAAGAGCAAAATAGGCAAATGGTAGAGGATTCTAGGTTTAGGGGCACCCTGAAGAAGCAGACCCTGGAACCTGTTTCAGAAGAGAGCATGTATGGGAGTGAACTTAGAGGAAGTGTTATTCATATTCTCCCCTTCCCCAAGATTAACTATATTAATAAAGAGACCAAAGAATAGAGAGAAATGAATCCAATGAGAGCAGAAAGAGATGCACACCAAGGACAAATACAGATTCTGAAAGATAGTCATTTGAGGGAGGAAACACTTCAAAGAATGTGATTCTGGGATGGATGGTGGGTGGGAGGGTAGAGCCAAAATAGTGGGATAGAGAAGCTATCAGTCAAGCTATTCCCCTCTAAACAACTTTGAAAAATGCCTCAGATTGAGTTCTGGAGTAGCAAAAGGTCAGTGAGACATTTGTACAGCCCAAAACAAGGTGAGAATTTGGAAAGAGAGATTTGTGACAAGGGAGAGATGCTGGTCCAGAATCCACGTGAATGAAATGCCAGTTATAGGACTAGGTAGTGGCAAAAAAACAGCAGCAGTTTTGGGAGCTCTCAAGCCAGAGATAGTAAAGGAACCTGGCCACTGGTCAAAAAGACATTACAAGGTACCTCTTTGCTAGCACAGGAAGCAGGATCAGATTCTATTAGTAACTCCATTGTTTACATCCTCTTCTGGGTAATAGTTTAAGGGCAGGAAAGAACATTTTTCTATCTTTTTTATCAAGAAGGAGTGGAATTCTTGAGGGGCAGTATCACTTCTGGCCCCAGGGGATCAGGGACTCTGAAGAACAAGATATAATCTAATTCTAAAGAATGAATGGATTAAAGAACAAATCATAGAAACATTAATTTCATTAAAGATGGCCACAGTGAGACAATATGCCAAAATTTATGGGATGCACAGAGGAAAAATTATATTTTAGAGGAAAATTTATATCTCTAAACATTACATCAACAATAGAGAGAAAGAGCAGAATGATGAATTGGAATTGCAATTAGGAAAATCAGAAAAAAAGAGCAAATTTTAAATCCCCAAATAAACACCAAAAGAAAAATCCTGAAAATCAAAGAAGAGATTAATAAAACCGAAAGTAAAAATAAAACAAAACCATTGAACTAATCAATGAAATTAGGATCTCATTTTATGGGGAAAAGACAATAAAATTTTAAAATAAAATAACTAGTATTAAAAATGAAAAGGGTGAATTCACCATGGTAAAATGAAAACAATTATTAGTGGTTATTTTGCTCAATTTTATGCCAGTAAAACTGATAAAGTGAAATAGATGAATATTTACAAGAAGACAAACTATGCAAGTTAATAGAAGAGAAAATAGAATACTTAAATAACCTTATCTTATAAAAAGAATTGAACAAATCTTTAATAAGCTCTCAAAGGAAAAATCCCCAGGACCAGATGGATTCACAAGTGTATTCTATGAAGCATTTAAGGAACAATTAGTTCCAATTCTAGATCAACTATTTGGAAAAAATATATAAAGAAAAAGTTCTCTTAATGCCTTTTATGATATATACATATGGTTTTGACATCTAGATCAGGAAGAGAGAAACAAAGAAAGAAAACTATAGCCCAATTCCTTAATGAAGATTGGTACAAAAAATTTAAATAAGATACTGGAGATTACAGAACTATATCAAAAAGATCATATACTATGACCAAACGGGATTTATACCAAGAATGCAGGGCTAATTCAGTATTAGGAACTGTGTTCGTATAGTTCCAAACTTTGTCTTGGCATATAAACTCCTGGTCTGTGTTCCAGTCCTTACCCAAAAGGATCCTTGATTCCCTTGGGATCATAATTAATACTGTTATTCAGGATTTCCATTCTCTTATGACTTTCTACTCTTGAGTTCTTACCCAGAAGTGAGTATAGGCAATGGAGTTACCAAATATCATTCAGTCCTGCAAAGAGTGCTAGTATAGGGATCCCCTGTAGTCTTTTTCTGTCCAGTTATCAGGTCCCCTTATCATCTCTGGCTTAAGAGTTAGTCATTACTTATAATATAAAGACTCCTACTTTGATACTTCTGTGGCTAAATCTGTAATCTCACTGAGGTGTGTATATTGATTGTCTTGTTATAGATCATCACACATCCAGGCTTCTTATTCCTATGTGATTTTTGACCACATCCTTCTATCAGTCTTTTATAGCGAATCTATCCATTACTTAGGAAACCTTAGCATTTTGTAGATGTTAATATATTACAAAGGCTACTCTCTTCAACTCTTGCTAAATGACTTTATTTCAGAGCTTCCAATGACCTCTTCCATAACTGACTTAATTTTGATAGATTACTGATCACTAAGTAGTCCTTTCTGTGGTTTATAGGGAGGGTTGAGGAAAATGAAGCACTTGCTTTGGATTTGTAAAGTTCAGAGGAACAGAAAATATACATTATTAAGTCATTAATTATGAGACAATTTTATACTCTTACCTAAGGTACACAAATGAATTCATTATGAAATTAGTGACATCCATTAAGGACTTTAGATTGTAATATGAATGGAACATGGTTAGCTGAAGAAGAACCTCTAAAACTATATTTTGCCTTATCAGGTCAGATGCTTCTTCCTTGTCTTCTTCTTCTTTCCTCTTCTTCTTCTTCTTCTTCCTTTTTTTTTTGGTCTCCAGACATTTAGGAGCACATGGAAAGAACATTGATTTTGTGGTTAGATGATTTATGCTCTAACTCCTTCCTGTGCTGTTTACTATCTGTATGTCTTTCGATAAATCACACAATTTCCTGGGACCTCAGTTTTCCCTTCTCTGTAAAAGGGATTGTATCACATGGTCAAAGATATCCCTTTTAGTTTTACAACTATTATCCAATGATTAAATGTCTTTTAACATCCCTTTCAGCTTTCAATCTAGGATTTAATAGATTAGATGTTTTATTCTCTATACCTCTTGGACAATTGTGTAATTGAAGATATGGTCTATTTTATTTTATTTTTTTCATTATAGCTTTTTATTTACAAGTTATATGCATGGGTAATTTTACAGCATTGACACTTGCCAAACCTTTTATTCCAATTTTCCCCCTCCTTCCTCCAACCCCCTCCCCCAGATGGCAGGTTAACCAGTACATGCTAAATATGTTAAAGTATAAATTAAATACAATATAAATATACATCTCCAAATAGTTATTTTGCTGCACAAAAAGAATCGGACTTTGAAATAGTGTACAATCACACAATGCCTGTGAAGGAAATCAAAAACGCAGGCGGACAAAAATAGAGGGATTGGGAATTCTATGTAGTGGTTCATAGTCATCTCCCAGAGTTCTTTTGCTGGGTGTAGCTGGTTCAGTTCATTACTGCTCTATTGGAACTGATTTGATTCATCTCATTGCTGAAGATGGCCACGTCCATCAGAACTGATCATCATATAGTATTGTTGTTGAAATATATATGATCTCCTGGTGATATGATCTATTTTAGAGACCTGTCAGGAAAAAAAGGCAGATTCATCAAGGATAGAAAGAATCATGATACAAATGAAAGAGTCCTGGATTTAGATTAAGAGAATTCAAATCATTTCCCCCTTTCACTCTCAGATTCCTCATCTGTAAAAGGAAAGGGTTAGACAACCTATCCTTCTACCTAGATGGTGTGGATAGAGCCCTATGTCTGAAGTCAGAATTTGGCCTCAGATACTTCCTACTTATGTGATTTTGAGCAACTCACTTGAACTTTGTCTGCCTCAGTTTCCTTAACTGTAAAATGGGGATCATAGAGAACCTATTTTTCAGGATTGTTGTAAGAATCAAATGAGATAATATTTGTGATGTGCCAAGCACAGTATCTGGCACATAGTAGGCACTTAAAAAATGCTGGTTGTCTTCTCCCCTTCCTTCTGTGTCTGTGGTCCTTTAAATGCATATAAATCACTTTTATAAAAGTTTTATGGAGATGAGAAAAGTTTATTGATCAGACAATCTTCTCAGTTGTCATTTTCTGGTAATAAAATCATTTGATTTTCCCCCATTATTTTGGCATTAAGTTTTTCAGTATATTCACTGTGGAAAACATATTAAAAACCTTCTTTTAAGGGAAACTGAAAATATCAGAATATTATTTTTCTTTAAAGCCTTTTCCAGCAAAAAGCCTCTTAGAAAAGAAAGTAATATAATAAATTGAAGACCAAATGTCTTTTCTTAGGGAAAAAGAATTAAAGGTGGTACTTTTTAACTAAGATTAACTTCATTGCCTCCTCACCCACCTGAATCTGATTGGCACCTTGACTCGTCCTTCTCTATTAAAAAAGCACATTAATATTTACTATAGGAAAGAGGTCCCTTTGTTTACTCCAAGAGTGAGGGAAATGATTAAGAGACAATGGGGTTGTTATTGAACTATTCTGGAATATTAAACCCCAAACATTTCATATTAACTGAAATCATTTTGGAATAGAAAGTCATCTTGGAGAGCAGGAGGAACTGTGTCATTCTAGATATTTCTCTGTCCATCCTAGGAAT
The DNA here is from genome assembly GCF_016432865.1 of Antechinus flavipes. Classification (NCBI taxonomy): domain Eukaryota; kingdom Metazoa; phylum Chordata; class Mammalia; order Dasyuromorphia; family Dasyuridae; genus Antechinus; species Antechinus flavipes. Next base: position 249,324,031 of record NC_067401.1, read on the forward strand.
GCTTGGTTGTTAGATTAATGTTAAATTAAATAAATTTATTTCTGGCAAACAAGTCTAAATATGTTCTGATCACTATTGCTGGAATGTTGACTGACAAGCTAGCTTTATTTGCATTTAGTCCTATGACTCCCTTATTACTGAGTTCTTCCTGGAACCTCTCTTTTGGGGCAGTGGCCAGACCAACTATCTTTTTTTTTTCCCCCCATCCCAGATTTACATCTTAGTCTTTGAACTTTACCACTATGCCTTCATTTCCTTCTCACCTCGGAACTTCCCTTAATGCTTGGGACCTTGTCACTGTGGACCATCCTTCTGCCCCTTTCAAATGCATGGGATAAGTGTTCTGAGTTCCATTGGTCATCTGGGAAAACTTCATGGAGGAGAGAGGATGTTTGCTTAAAGGTGAAGAAAGAAAGAATTCATTTACTTTAAGTAAATATTTCATTAGAAACATCATTAAACAGCAATATGAGTGTGCTTTATTGATAATTATTTATCTTTTAATTAATTCATTCAATGCAAAGAGTATCATGGCCTTTTTAATTCCTTCCACTAAGTCTTCATCAGGTGTCTTTACTCATTCTCCTTCATTTTTCCCGATAGTGTCTGTTACATTCTTCTGGTTCTATTTTTTCTGCTTTGCGTTATTTTATAAAGACTTTTCCATATTTCTCTGTATTCCTTATAAGTAGTAGTATTAATTAGAATTAAAAGTTAAAGAAAACATTTATTAAATATTATTATATGCCAGACTCCAGGGTTGAGTTTTAGGAATACAAACACAAGAAGAAAAAGAAAAAACCATCCCTACCTCTAATGTGCTTGGATTTGAATGGGGGAAGACAATATACAAAAGGGAGATGGAAGGTAGGGAAGAGTAGTCCAAAAAGTGGGGGGCTGAACTGGGTTAGAAGTGAGCATCGCTATCATAAATATTTCATCAAAGAGAGTTTTCAAGAAGCAACTTGACAATTTTTCCAGGGAGCCTTTAGAGTGAACTTGTTGGTCTGAGAGGTAGAAAAGCAGTCAGTCAGAGCCTGGACCTGGTTAGAAGTAAGTATGGCTAGTGAGGATAAGACATTACAGTATTTCATTGTTTAATATCCTGAAATTCATTGACCCATTACATGGTTGTTTTTTGCAATTATATATTATCCTGCTATGAAAATATTTAAAAAGATAATACTTTCATTGTTTTTGATAACACTATCGGATTTAGTCTCCAAATTGTAATTATTGCGTTTGCATATGAGTATTTTTAGAACCTAGTAAAAACGTTTTCTACAGCACAGAAATATTACCTACAAAGACATAACATTTAGTCAGCTTCAGCAGTAACCTGTAAAACATAGTTTCTCCATTCTGTTTATAATCTAAGCCAGTGCCAGATCTGGAAGGTTTTGTTCTTTAGTTAATTAGACTTCAAAACAGAATACCTTCTTTGTTAAAATCCTCTTTGTTTTGTTGAATAATCAGCCTGGGGCTTAACCTTGTCTTTGCCTTTTTGTGAACCATTCATGTACATAGAATAACAAAAGAGGTTTAGGTGTGGAAAATTGAAGAACAGGTTCCTCTTCCCCTACTCCCTAGATTGTTGGTTATATAGGACAGTATTGTTCACAAAAATAATCAGAGACTCTCAGAGTAAGAAAAGGCAAAAAGGAGGTTATAATGATCTCTCGAGATCTCTTGAGAAAGGGCATCTCCCATCTGACAAGATGTTTGTCAGTAAAGAAGTGCAAAGCATGAACTGCAAAAGACAAAATTAAATACCCTAAATGCAGAAGCTCCCACCTGGCCTTTTCTCCCATTATTTGGGAGAGTCTGAGCTTACATTTTAATGGGGGAAATCTAACCCAGAAATAAAAAAGTCCAAGTCAATAATAATAAATTCAATTTAAATTTTCCTATAGAACTGCTATATAAGCAGTTATCAAAGCCAACTTTAAAAGAAGTACTTAAATGCTAATTAAGAGGTGATGGGAAACAGGAGGGGACAAACACCTGCAACTTTTAGCTATAGCTCTAATTGTTATTATAAAGTCTCAAGTCACAATTAAGGCTATGGTTTAAGACTATATTCCCATGAAAGTGTTTTCATTCAGTTAATTCCACACATTTGGTAGTTGGCTTCTTTATAATTTAGACTTGAGGAAATTGAAATTTGGAAGTATATGACATATTAATATGAACTAGATAAAGTAGGGTTGCTTGAGAAGATCCCAAAAGTTGAGTCCGAAAGAAGTCCTTCCATTGTTCCAAAAAGCTTGGTATCTTGCTGGAAAAGTATTTTGGAGATAGGGAACTTTAAGCTAAGGCTCTTAAAGAGAACCAGAAAGCATTTCTTTTCTGTTCTCAGGCAACTATTTCTGCCTTTTGTAAAAGAACTAGCAAAAATCTATAAACTTTAAGTTAAAAGAGCATAGCAGCAAGGAGTTACATCACTAACCTTGCAGTTTTGGATTTAATGTACTCCTTCACAAATATGTCCTGACTATGTGTTCTCTTTGTGTTTGCCTTCATGTGAATGTCCTATCCATATAATGGATATTTGTGGTATTTGTGAAGAAGAATGTCTTAGGTATATAAGGTTTTTCTTTTGAAAATTGTCTTTTCCAGACTTACAGGAACTGATGCTGAGTGAAATGAGTAGAACCAGGAGATCATTATATACTTCAACAATTATATGAGGGTGTATTCTGATGGATATCTTCAACAAAGAGAAGATCTAATTCAGTTCCAATTGATCAATGATGGACAGAAGCAGCTACACCCAGAGAAGGAACACTGGGAAATGAGTGTGAACTGTTTGCATTTTTGTTTTTCTTCTCAAGTTATTTTTACTTTCTGAATCCAATTCTTCCTGTGCAACAAGAGAACTGTTCGGTTCTGCACACATATATTGTATCTAAGATATACTATAACATATTTAACACATATAAGACTGCTTGCCATCTAGGGGAGGGAGTGGAGGGATGAAAGGAACAGAAGTGAGTACAAGGGATAATGTTGTAAAAAATTACATATGTACTGTTAATAAAAAGTTATTAAAAAAAAAGAAAATTGTCTTTTCCTAATCTTTTTTTTGTAAATTTTTTTGAAATTTTTGTAAATTTTTAACAATTTTGTATTTTTTTAGATATAAATTTCTAATCTGTCATATTTGCTAGAATTATTTTGCCCAATCTTAGAAAAATTTTTAATTACACTTTTTATTATATGGCTATTATTTCAATGTAGTCAAGTACATCTATCTTGTCCCTAGTAATTATTCCTATTTGTTGGACAGAAAAAAGTAATTTTTCCTTTGCAAAGAAGATAATACATCATTCCATATTCTTTCATCTTTTTTTATGTTTGTCTACCATCTAATGGATTGTAAGCTCCTTCAGGAAAGGTATTTTTCTATTTTTGTCTTTATAATCCCAAAGTCTCTCACATAGCATGCCCAAATGGATCTTTGAACTCAAGTCATCTGGATGTTCCTTTTAGTCATGTAGATTGCAAGTCATTCATGCCTGACCATGCTGTGTGATTCTTGTCCATGTCCTCCCATTAATTTCTTATGAAGATTCTATTCTTTCTCACTTCCATCAAATCAGTCAATCAATAAATATTAAGTACTACTATGTTCTGGGCACTGTACTAAGTGCAGAAAACGCCTCTCCCCCTCAAAAAAAAGAGTCAAAAGACAGCACCTATTCACAAGGAGCTCATAATCTAATCTAACTGATATAAATTGTGTCCCCTTTAACCTCTGGGGGAAGGGGGGGCTGAAACTCTGTAGGGAAAGGGTGATTTGAGGTCTCAAGCTCTCCCCTGGAAAAAAACACACCTTTTTCAGACAACACCCTTTCCAAGTTAAGTGGTTTCATTCAATTGGAGATCTTGGCCAGGAGCATAATCACAATCTTCCATTGAATTGGAGATTAATCCTTAGAATTGTTCTCAACTGGGGGCCTAGGCCCCCCCAAAAGCCTCAGAAGGGTAAATAAAAGGTGACTCTGAACCCTGAATCTTGGTGGAAGTCCTAACAGGATCTTGCCCACTGCTGAAGATATTTTCTTCTCAGTGTAACCCATCTTTGCAATAGTCCTGACTTCCTAGCAAGCTGTCTTCTCAGTGTAAATAAATCCCATTCTTCACCATAAACCTCATGCCTGTATTCTTTGGGGTTTGTTAATTGTTTCACAAAGCCTGCCACCAGCCAAGGGGATCCCATTACTGTTAGGACATTTCTTATCCTCAATTCTCACACTTCATCAAAACTACATTAGGTCATCCTTTACTCTTAACAAAGAACTAGCTCATCTTTTCTTCCTGTTATTAATTTCCCTGATTGTGCCTTCAGAATTTCATTCTTGATGATTTCCTATTTCATTTGAGCCAGGTCTCCACATAAAATTTTAGATGAATGGATCTAGTCTATATTTTCTGTGAACTTTCTGAATCTGTTCTACAAAAATATAGTGTATTCATCCAACTATGCATCCATCTCTGGACAACGTTCCTTTCCTCTCTCACAAAAAACTAGTAAATTAATCACCAGTTCTCAAGGTTTGTGTATCTTGACTCCAGCAATCAGGTCCCCTTGTTGGTTAGAGTCAGATTCAGAATAGTTTCTTTTACTATTTACTCTACTTTTGAAAAATGAAATTGTGATTAAGAAAAATCAAGAATTTAACAATACTTTTGGCAAAAAGAGTTCCAGCAGATGTTTGTGATGGGGTGAACTCTGAAACTGTGTCCCCTTTAATCTGTAAAAGAATCACTCTGAAACTGTGTCCCTTTTAATCTGTAAAAGAAGGGAGATTTGCAGTTTCAGGCCCCCTCCTCTGGGAAAGCATATCTTCCCAGACAAGTTAAGCAGCATCATTCAATTAGAAATCTTGGTTAAAGCACCCTACATTGATCTTTTGGGGTGGCCCAGATCTTCAGGAAATTCCAGAGTCTGAGAAAAAGCTTTCAAAATGATTTTATTCAATTGGAAATCTTGGTCAAATCACCCTCCACTGATCTTTTGGAGATACCCTGGACCATCTTTAGGAAATTCCAGATTCTGAAAAGGTCTTGGTCTGATAATCAGTTCAAACTGTTCCCAGCCACCCTGCCAAGATTTGCTCATAAAATAGGTTGCTTGTTTACACACTTTTTGCAAATCTCTTTATTAAGAATTTGCTCGCTAAAGGAATTCCCTCAGCGAACAATAAAACTTCCTTTTGCCACAAACAGATTTCTGGTTCGTGAATTCTTTCACGTTGGACCTGTGCTGAGACCAGAGGGGATTCTCACATCAATTCTCACACCTCAATTTTTTACCACTAGAACTACATCATTTGAACAGTTGAAATTTCTTTTCACTATTGTGTTATGCTTTCATGTTGTTTCTTTCTTTGTTTCTAAAATCCTCTTCTAATTCCTTCTTCTATCTAGGTAGTTTATAGTATAATTCTATAAAACTATAAGTTTCTATAAACTATAAAACTTTCTCTGTTGATGCTTACCAAATTCTTTCCACTCTGAATTTTCCCTAATTCCTGTATTTCCTCATATAAATTTATCTTCATAATACACAATGCGACTCCATTGCTTTTTCCCAATTATTATTGGGAAATTATCCCAATAATAACAATATTATTATTCATTATACAAAGATTATATTATCCTTAATAATGGCATAATAATCTAGTGACATAATATCTGTGAGGTACTTAGCACAATGTCTGGAACAAAGTAGGATCTTAATAAATGCCTGTTCCATCCCTCAATAGCATTTATATAACATTGGGTTTGCAGAGCACTTTACAAATGCCATCTTATTTAACAACAACCCTGGGGAAAAAGATGTTATTGTTATTTTCATTTTACAGATGAAGAAAATGAGGCAGATCGAGTTTAAAATGATCTGTCCATGCAAGAAGCTAGTAAGTGTCTGAGTCTAGATAGGAACTCAGTTTTTCCTAATTTCAATACCCACTATTCTACCTTGTCACTGGCTTTCTTTTGAATAAAGGATTTTCTTTTAGCAACAGATTCTAGTCATAAATTCCATTTCACTAAATCAGATACCTGTGAAATTAAATTTGCATCTTTATATTGGGATCTCTACTTTATCCCATTTATAACTTATATTTGGTACATAGATATTGGATGCTACAGATTTTATATTATGTGGTAAAATAAATTCCAGACTTAGAGTCAGGAAAAAATTGGGTTCAAATTCTGGTTTAGATCTGACACCTGTTATTTGTGTGACCCTGAGCACTTAGCATTCTTCAGTCTTATTCTCCTCATTTGTTAAATGGAAATATATAACAGCATTTGCATAGAGTTGTTAGGAAAGTACTTTATTATAAATCTGAATGAACTATATAAATATTATCTATTACTCTCTTCTTGGAGGCTGACATCTGCAAACTATTGATTTTCTCTTTTATTACTCTTCTTCTATTAGATCTATTATTCTTTGTGTTATTTGACTTGGCAGATATATGAAGATAGGTTTCTCACTTGGCCCCCCAAGTTTAAAGTATCCATGATAGAATTTTCAAATCTCCAGGAAAAAAAATTCTATTGACTCTCTGTAAATCTACTCCATATATGCTTGCCAGGAGCCTATTATTTCAATATTTTAAGCTGTCACCCAGAAATAGAAATTCCCATTCCAGATAGCATTTTCTTAGCAAACTCTTCACTTTCAAGATCACTCTTCTTCTTCTTTTTTTTAAAATAACTTTTTATTGATAGAACTCATCAGGGTAATTTTTTACAACATTATCCCTTGCATTCACTTCTGTTCCGATTTTTAAGATCACTCTTCTTTAAAAAAAAAAAAAAATTAAACAATTTTTAAAAACAACTTAAACAAATAATAACAGTCATTCTTTCCCCAAGACATCAAATTCTTAACAATGTTTTCTGGGGTCTTATTGTATGTCTTGATATGAATTATCACTATCTATTTGTTCTCCAAATTCAACAACTCTGCCTTTCTAAGTGTGGAAGTAGTAATTTAGTTATCACTACTTGAAAGTTGGGTAAAATATTTTATTCAAACTAATAGAAGATGATCTTATATTTCGTGTGATCCTTTCAAAGAACTCTAACTCTTTGAAGAATCTGTGATATCATTGATATAAGTAGTTCACACAACATATCCATGCCTCTGTGAAAAGAAATTTTTAAAAGTTGCTAAAATGGAGTGTATTCTTATCACATGATATAGATAAAAATATTCAAACCTCCATAGAGAAAAATAAATATTTCCGTACTCACCTTGAAGTAGTCTCAGTGATACTATTTATGATCTAATAAAATGTTTTATAATAATTCCTTAGGATCTTAAAGTTCACATTTGTAAACTTATGAATATATCCCCCAAAATACATATGATAAAGCAAAGCTTTTTACTCTGGGTCATGACTCCATATAGAATTGCATAATTGAATGTACAGGTCATGAAATTATGATTCAATATAAGAAAAACATTTGATTTGTATATATTATAGACTATATATCAGGATCACATAAAAATTTCTCCAGCAATAAGGTTCATGAGCGAGAAAAGTTTAAGAAACCCTGATATAAAGAAGGGGCTCTTGTTATAAAAGAATTCATACTATAAATAAAGAGTCTGGGAATTAGTTTTTAAAAATATTTTTGTAATGATTTCAATATAATTTGCTTTCTTTGTAATCCTATGTATTTTTTTGTATGCATGTATACATTTTTCAGAGAAGAGATTCCTACATTTTATCAGACTGCCAAAGAGACCATAACACACAAAAAAGATTAAGACTCTTGCTTTATTCTCAGAAGAGGTTGTCTCCTGTACCATATGGTCCTCACTATTCTAATATATTTTTCCTATTCTTTTTGAAAATCTTCAATTTGTGATACTGCAAGTTACAAATCAGATAAATATTTAAGTTAACACTACTCTTTTGAAATGTAAATAACCTTGAGAAGGTTAAGAGGCTAGCAGTTATTTATATCTAAGCATGAATTAATTTAATGAGATTGCTTTTATTCTAATATCCCCATTAGATGGCAGATAATTGTAGATTTAGGGCTGGAAGGCACCTTACAGGTCATCAAGTCTAACCTAATTCTACAGATTGAGAACATTGAAGTTGCACTATGAGAAAAGACATTTTGAAGGCCCTCAGTAAAGTGGATAATTTTAGATCATAAAACCTTGATTTAGGGAGGAAAGGGAAAACTAAGGGTTGACTAAGAAAGGCAGGATACCAGTTAGGGGTAGTCAGAGAACTTCAAGTACCTACCTAATAAGCAGGGTGAACAAAGGCAATGAGAAATGCAGAAAGTGAAATGAGAATAAACAGAGAACAAAAGAAAGGAAAAGAAACAAGAAAGGAAGAAAAATGCATAGGTGATATTTGATAAGTGATAGACAGACACAAACAAATAGATTAGATAGATAGATAGATAGATAGATAGATAGATAGGTAGGTAGGTAGGTAGGTAGGTAGGTAGATATTGAAGGCAAACTGTAAGAGCCAGATAAGGCTTATTGGAATTCATCACACAGGATTTGACTAACAAATAGGAATTTGGAAGGCAGGAATGTGGAAAAGTAGAGGTCAATATATTTGCCCTTAGTTCTTTTGTTCTTGCCACAGGTTCAATTTTTTTTTTTAACTTTATAAAAAATTGCATTAATGTCTTTTATTTTTACACTACACACTTCTACAGATTTTTTTTTTCCCCCAATAAGAAGATAGAGTAGGAAAGGGGATACTACAGATGGAAGAAAGTAAAAAAAAATTTTTTTAAATAAGTAAAATTAATAATTCAGTGATTTCATTTTAAGCAGTTTGCAACACTTCATACATATACATCCTGCCATCCCACTGAAAAACTTTTTTTTAATTTTAAAAATCAACAAAAAATATATTTTTTTGCTTATTCTTAATCCTATTCCATGGGGGGTGAAGGGAGAGGAGAGAAGCAAAGAAAAAAAAATTCCTTGTAACAAATATGGATAGTCAAGCAAAAAAAAAAAAAAAAAAAGTCCCTCATTGACTGTATATAAAAATGTCTCATTTTCTCCCTAAATCTATCACCTCTATGTCAGGTGTTAGATGATAGTAAGATTTTATCATTAATCCTCTGTCTGAATCATTTTGTTGATTATAGTTCTTGTAATTTTCAAAGTTGTCTTTACAATATCACTGTTATTGTACCCATTGTTCTCCTGATTTTACTCATTTCATTTTTCATTGTCTTATATCTTTTTTTAAAGTTCATGTCAATAACATTAATATTATAATGTAAATTGTTCTTCTGGTTCTGCTCACTTCATTTTTCATCGGTTCATAAAAGTATTTCCATGTCTTTGAAATTATCTCTTTCCTAATTTTTTTTATAGCACAATATCATTCCATCACATTCACACCACAACTCCATTACCTAGTTAGTCCTCAACTGAAACATATTCCTTTAGTTTCCTGTTTTTTGCTACTCCCAAAAGAGCTGTTATGAATATTTTTATATGCATAATACATTTTCCTATTTCTTCCATTCATTTTGGGCATTAACCTGGCACTGGTATAACTGAATCAAAGAGTATGCATTATTTAGTAACTTTTAATGCATAATTTTATATTGTTTTCCAGAATAATTGTATACATTCACAGGTATACCATTATTGTTTTAATGTGCCTGCTTTCTCAAAGACCCTCTAACATTTGTTCTTTTCATTTTTTTTTTTTTTTGGCCATTTTTGCCCAGGATGTAAAGTGGAAACTCAGAATTATTTTCATTTGCTCTTTTCTAATTAGGAGTGATTTAGAACATTTTTTCATTTGACTGGGTTTTTCATATACTAGATTTCTTCCCTCAAAAACTGCTTCTTAATATCCTTAGATCATTTATTAATTACCCAGTGGCTCTTATTTCTATAAATTTAAATTGATCAGAGGATTCTGAGAAGATAGTGGAGTGGGTCAGAAAATTCTAATTTCCCCCCCAAAAAACAAAACAAAAATTTACCTCAGGGTGAACATAGAATGGTGAAAAAAAATAAGACTTGGAGCAGAACAGGAGTCTTCCTGGGAGAACAGGAGAAGACTAGAAGAAAGATTGCAGGAAAGAGATTTAACAGTGTGTGACATATAAATATCCCGCTAGTTCCATAAAAACTGCAAGAGGAGAATCTTGGGATTAGCTGGACTGGAGGTAGCCTTGACTTGAATCATAGAAACTTTCATTTCCCGGACAACCTGGGAAATCAGGAATCTGAGTCTAGAGAATAATGAGGGACCTTCAGCTGATTTGGACCATCAGACCCAGCTGTTCTGCAGAGACAGACCCAACCCCAGTGAGAAAGAACTATCACATTGGTGAGTTGAGAAGCAGTGGGATGGGGATAGTGCTGGCTGAAGGCACTTGAAGGAGGACAGAGGTCTTGGTTTGGGGTTCCAAGCCAGAGGAGAGAACTGAAGTAAAGCTAGAGGTACCATCCCTCCTATCCTTAAGGTTAAGTAATAAGTTCTCATTAAAAAAAAAAAAAAAGAGCAGGCAAAGGAGAAACATACTATAGGAATAGGGAAGACCAGTGCTTATCTTCAAAGGAGAACTTTGAAGTAACAAAAAAAAAAAAGCCTGTCCTACTCCAAAGACTAATGTTAAATGGTACCTGCCCAGAAAGAACTTAAAGAACTCAAAAAAGATTTTAAAAACCAAATGAGAGACTGAGTTAACACTTAAAAAATAAACATAAGAAGAATAATTCAAGAAAAATAAAATTATAAAAAAAAAGTCAACAACTAGGAAAGAAGATCCATAGTTTTAAAGAAAATGATTCTTTGAAAGTAAGAATTGGACAAGGGGAACCTAGTGAATCTATAAGAGATCAAGAAATAACAAAATAAAATATAAAGAATGAAAAAATAACAGAATGTGAAACATGTTTAAGAAAAACAACAGATTTGAAGAACAGACCAAGAATCATTGGACTGCCTAAGAATCACTGGACTATCTAAAAGCTATGACAAAAAAAATGAACCTTGACACTTTAAAAAGAAAAATTTTTTACAAGAAAAAACAATACAAAACAATTAAAATATGCTGGAACTATTATAATTAGAATTGAACAGAATGTATCAGTAGCTACAATAACAGACCACAAGTCCTAGAATACTATATATCTTAAATCAAAACTCTAGGTCTATAGCCAAAAATATTATATTCAGAAAAATCAAGCATAATATTGAACAAAAAAAAAAATAGACATTCAGTCAATGAACAGATTTTAAGGATTTTGTCTCAACTAAACCTAAACACAATTTTATATATAACTTATTAAACTTATTATTATTATTATTATTTTAAAGTTTATTATTAAATAATTTATCAAATTATTATTTAATTTAATATATAAAAACTAGCTTCAAAGACCTCAATTAGAATAAATTGTTTAAGTTTTATACATGGAAAGGTAAGCCATATGTCTAAGATTGACATAAGTAATTGAGTAGTCCAAAAGAAAGATTGTTGCAGAGCTAACTATGATCTGACTCTTTAGCAAAACTGTTTAGAAAAAGGTAAAAATAAAAATCATCCTATATGAATGAGGCACAGAGGAAAAACTGACACATAGAGACATTAGATGGGGGAGGAGGACTGGTAATTTAAAAAACCTACTCACATTGAGACTGGGTTAAATGGGGAACAATATATGTATAGATCATGAAAATTATAACACCCTCCAAAAATTTATAAAGAAATAAGAGGGGAGTTAATAGAATAAGGTTGGTGTAGAAGGGTGTGTAGATTTATGGCAATGGGACTAGGTGTGTAATTTAATGAGAATGGGATAAAGAAGGAGGAAAAGAGTGGGGAGAAGTTAAGTAGTAGCAAGGCAAATTAAGGAGTAGAACTAAAATAGAAGAGTTAGCAGGGATAAAAAATAAGATAAACACAAACACAATAATAAGGATCAGAAGTGGAATTTATTAAAGAAAAAATAGATTAGTAATTATTGATCTCAGACAAAGTCAAACTAAAAGATTCAATCAAGAGAAATTAATATCGTTTTAGATGCCTATCTGTGTATGTGTAAATGTATGTGTGTGTCTATGTGTATAGGTATGCATGTGGGTATATATATATTATATGTGTTTGTGTATGTATGTATGTATACGTAAATATATCCATGTTTAATTGTGGCCTGCTTGGGAGAGATGGGGGGGAGGGGGAATGAAAGAAGAAAAAAAGAATAACATAAAAAGAACACAGCAGAGAACAAAAGAACAACCTATAAGGAAGCAAAGAGAAGATAGACAGTTATGAATATAATGTCTTTTTTAAAATATTTTTTAAAAAAATATTTTTTAAAAAAATTAAATCAGGTTCTTATTTATTTTGGATATGAGACCTTGTCTGAGAGACATACTACAAAGATTTTCCCCCCAATTAATTGTTTCCTTTTGTTTTCTGCTATTTTCTAAAACAACTTAATCCTCCTTCCTGCTGCTGCCCTTCCCAAGCAATTCTTTCAATTGAAGTGTGTATTCAAATCCTGCCCCTTCTGATCCTCCCAGGACCCCTTGTACTATGAAACTGCTGTGGTGCCCCAAATTGCAATTCCCTTGCCTCCATTAAAAAACTCCTGGTGATGCTTATTGGGTAATCCTCTTCATTTCAGGTTGGCACATGTAATAAATTCTTGGAGCAGAAGAACACGTTGGGACTCCTGACTCCTTTTCTTTCTTTGCAGAATTCCCAGAAAGTTTGTTTTATAATGAGACATCAACTATGGCAAAGTCATTTCCTTGTTCAGGGGGACCTGGGGTTTTTTTAAGTCAAGCAGATGCTGCCATCAGCTCTGGGACTTCAACTGTGAATAGAAACTTGGATGGGTTTTTTGGGATCTTCTGCTCTCATTGGTCTCCTGAGCTGTCTTGTCTCACTACACTGGAGAAACACAACACTAACAGAAGCCCCAGTTGCTCAAGGACATATGGTAGCGGGGTGGGAAATAGAGCAACCTGCCCTTTCCCCATCTGTCAGTTTACACCTCAACTTTGAATCTTTTTGCTCAAAAGTTACCTGGAAAGAATGTACAAGATTGGAATTTCAAACCTTTTGTATGCACATTCAGGCCTTGCTCAGCCTCTCCTATTTCATCAGATTTCATGCTTTTCAGCCCCAAAAGATTCTTTATCACTTGACAGTAGAGCCTTTCAGTCATAGCTGCTTCTATGAGGTGGAATCCTGAAGCTAGGCAGGGGAATACTGCAAATACTCTGAAGCAGGGGGAAGGACATCTCCATCTTACATGCCCCAAAGCAAATCTGACCTTAAGCTTCGCCTGAAATGCTGATTAAGTCCATCCCAGGTGTGAGTGGGACTGTAAGGAGATATTACATTACATATGTGTGACAGTTTGAAAGCAGTGCTATGTGAAGAGGGTGGTGTGGGTGGGAAGGTCATTTTGGATAAAGAAGATAAAGGAAAGTTTCATTGAGGGAATAATATTCTCAAATATAATTATTTGGAAATTTGTTTTATTGTGCTATGTAGATATGAACAGAGGGATTTTGTTCTTCAGGTTTTTAAAAATAGTGCTTGTGGAGTGATGGAGAGAAGGAATAATAACAAAATGCTACTTGAAAAAAAACCAGAAATTAAAAAATTTTTAATTTTAATAAATTTTAAAATCCATTTCTTAGATATTTAAAACAGCATGTAGATGCTCATCTTTCTGGGAGTGGTTTGATGTTTCTTGATGGCAAGGGGTTGGGAACCTGATTTTCATCAGGGTCCACTGACTGTCAGGATTTTTCAACCTGTATCAGAGGCATGTCTAATGGACAAGGGTTAAGCAAAGATGTGTTCAGGATATTTCTGTCAAGGACCTTGGAATAGAATCAATGTTTTCCAGCCTTTGGTATACTTTGTACTTAAGACTTTGAGTAGTTTATAATACAGCTGAATGTACAAGATTTTCCTATGGGACACACATTACAAAGAAACAAAAATACAGACAAATCCACCCAGATAACTTGGATTTTTTTTTTTTTTTTTGCATTCCCTTCTACCAAATCACATAGCTCTACAATTATATTATAATTCCATTCACATATGTTGTGTAGTACAGATATCTGTGAAGTACAGAATATGAACCTCCTTTTTTATAAATAAATATATATATATATATATATATATTTAGCTTCCCACGTGACTCTGAAGGAAGGGAAAGGAAGGAAGACAGCTATGTTGCCCCATCTCTAGTAGGGCAGCTCCTTCTTACTGATGTTGTTGTTTGGCCTTTGTTCTTGAAGACAATCATGGAATTGATACATGCAAGTGAATTGAATTTGAATGCCCCACAAGGTCATCATTCTTACTTTCTGCTCCAGAGACACCTGGGTCCACTAGCCAGATATAGATCAAGATAATGGAGATGGCCCTGGATATATCTAAGGTTTTTTTTTTTTTTTTTTTAACAGATCTTAGTATGACTGAGGCAATGATCAATCAATGATTAAGGATTGATAAGAAATGAGGTAGAGAATAATCTCTTTTACCTAGTCAAAAAAAAAAAATCAATCTGGGAGACGAAGACATTCTGGGGCATTCCTTAAAGAGCACGTCTTAAATCAAATCATTGGCTAATATTGATTGGTCACCAAAAGGTCTTAGACCAAGCTTGGTCTTTGTTTTGGCCCTGAAGGGCTCAGAGTGAATGTAAATAGCAATTATTGCCGTTTTGGCCAAAAACCTTAAGGGTGCATGTCACAGCATTAACTCCCTGTTGTCTTCAAGAACAAAGGACAAATAACAACCCAAAATGGGTACTACAAAGGGAGAAAGTTCAGACACAAGACAACATAAATCCTAACTCCCCTCCCTCCAATCAGTTTTTTCATAGTGATTTTTTTTTTTTTTTTTTGCACACATTGTCTCAACTCTGAGCAAGGCTAATATCTTCAGAAAAGGGCACTGTCCAAATCTCCCATTGAAGTGGGTAGGGAAGGAGGGCACCTGTTTGTGCCCATTATTGAACTGCTCTCAGTCCTGTATCAGGATGACAAATTAAAACCTGGTTTAGTACGGTTAGATCAACCTGAAATCATAAGCATAGAAGGAACATAGCCCTGCCCAAAAGAACCAATAAATAAGATACTCTGGGAGAGTTCTCTAAGGGTTCCCTTGCTTTCTCCAATTTTGTGGCAAAGGGAAGAAGGCTTTGAGACTTGTTTGCTTGTAGAGTTATATGTACAAATAAGATAAGAGGTCCTACAAGAACTGTAGAGAAATATGGACTGCATATGATAAGGAGGGAAAAGACCCGAAGAACCAACAATGAGTCAGCCCTCAATAAATTTAGAAACTAGGACATCCCTTCCCTTGCTTCCACCTCCCTTTCTCCCCTTTTCCCCCAAGAGTGTTCAAGAGCTGGAGTAAAGATATCCCTTTATCACAATCAGAATCCCCTCAGATAAAAGACCTGAAAGAAAACAGATAATTCTGCTTCTGACCATAGATGTGAGCACCATGTGTCAGCATGTGGGATATGTGGGAAAGGACCCAAGAAATAAGAACAGACAGTACATCTCCAAATATCACCTTTACTGGAATATTTGTTTTTGTAAGGAATAAAAGTGGAACCAAAGGCATGTATACATTGTCATGTCAATGTCAAAAAAACAAAAACAAAAATGGTTTGCTACTGAGAGCTCTTGAGTCAAGAGGGGGCAGATCACCTCACCCAACATAATTGAACATTTGAGATTAGGCAGTTGGATGCAGAGGTAAATCCAGGTCCCAAACGAGATATTTTTCTTTGCAAAATAAGTCCCCACATATAAAAACATGGATTTGGTTCTAAAGTGGCCTCTCTTTCTAAGCCCTATTAGCCATTTCCACTGATGTCTTTCTTATAAGGCCTCCTTTCTGATACTATACAGATATTTTTTACTCTCCCCAATACAGAAACACATAGGCTAAATGGCCTGGGGCTCTAAACGAAAAGCACAGATCATGTAATTCAGTCCTCTAGAATTGGATGCTTGCCAAAAAGCTCCCCAAAGCAGCTAAATGGCATGGTAGAGTCAGGAAGACCTGAGTTCAAATCTAGCCTCAGAAATTTACTAACTATATGACTCTGATCAAGTTACTTAATCTTTCTTAACCTCAGTTTCCTTATTTGTTAAAAAAAGAAAAAAGGATAATGATATCATCCTCTCAGAGTAGTTGTGAAGATCAAATGAGATAACATGTACAGCATCTTAAAATTCTTAAAGTTCTATATAAATGCTAGCTGTCATTATTTTTATAGTAGTAGTATTAATAACATGAACTCTCAACTTGGTTAGGTGTCTGAGAGCTCTTCTCCCCTATTTAGTCTTTTGGTCATCAGTTCTTACTCCCTCTGTTGTTTTAGTCTTGATCAATTGTCCAGATGGACAAGTAGGTTCATTAGAGAAATTGTAAGGAACAGAGAATCTGGCAGATAGCTCAGCTTATCATAAGTTTTAATTTATTTCTGAATCCCTATCAAATCTACCTCTTCTCAGACTTTGATTTTGGTACTCTATTTGGGCCCTTATTACTAAAGCTCGGTATTAACACTGCAGTGTTCCATGTGTCAATCAGTCAACAAGCATTTTATTATTCATTTACTACATGATATACTTGCTGGGGATGCAAGGAAGCACATAAGCAAATATTCCATCAAGGAGCTCATATTCTAGAGGAGGAACTATGTCTAAAAGTTACTAAACTATGCTAAAAGTCACTAAAAATCCTTTGACCCAACAATGCCTTTACCCTAAGGGTATTAAAAAAAAAAAAGAAAAGAAAATATTTGTGTGCAAAAGTAATTCTAGCTCTTTTTATGAGGTGGCAAAGCACTGGAAATTAAAGTGCTACCCATCAGTTAGGGAATGGCTAGATAAACTGTGATAAATGAATGCAATGAAATACTAGTATATCATAAGAAATAATGAAGTATATCATTTCAGAGACATCTCAGAAGACTTACGTGAACTGATGCAGAGTAAAGTGAACAGGCCCAGTAGAAGAATTTATATAATAGCAACAGTAATAGAAAGACAAATTACTTTGATTTTATAAAGGATGTTTTTCAAACATCTCTAAATTTTGCTTTAGGGAATTAATAGCTCTTCCAATATTTTTTGTCACATAGAAAAAAAATTAAGACCCCTAATCTAAATATTCAATACTGATCCATTAGTATTTACTATCTGCCTAGTATATGCCAGACATGGTGCTATACCCTGGGAATACAAGAATGAAAGTGAAATAATCCCTGCCCTCAAGAGATTTACATTCTACTATAAAAGATAGCAGTTTCCACCAAACAAAATTACTAAAGACCACCTAGATCCACCAACTTCTAGGAATTCAAACTGTCTGTAAAGCTTTAAGCATTTAAGAATCAAAAGAGAGGAAAGCAGTGTTGCAAACACATGCCTTTTATTCTTTCTTCTAATTTGCCTTTAGACAGAGGGTTGTGTTGCCTTTGCCTTAATGTGAGCACAACATTGGGGAAAAAAATCTGACAGACTAAAAACAAACCTAACTCTTGTTGCCATGGAGATTCCTTTGCCATCTGTTTTCTTCTTGGATGCTCTAGACGAAAGCTAAGGTTATATAACCCAGCAACCCGAATACATATTAACACTGACCTGATAGTGAAACCCTTGTTTTTTTTCTTAGCTTTAAAAGGGGATGACTTTGAATCCAAATGAGACACATTCGGTTGCTATATGTGCCCATGGGATGAACCTAGGATTTAAAGGCAGTTCATTCTGATACCCGAAGGAATATCCTAACTCCATCATTGGCCCTGGATCTTTCTCTCATGAGGAGACTGTTTTCTTTATTTAATTTAGATCTAGGCAATGTTATATAGGTTCATTAATCTGTATTATTACAATTTAGATTTAGCGAAGTTGAAATAGAACAGCTCCTGAAGAAGAGGACTTTAGTGACTTATGAGTGTTCTTTGCAAGAATATTAAGCCCCTGACTGACCATTATCAATCCCATTTCTCCTTGTCATTACCTGGGAGGGAGCAGAGGACACATCCTCTCCAGCATAGAAGAGCCAGAAATCTCTCTTTGTGCTTTTCTCCTGCTTGTTTTGACAGCCTCTAAATAAAAGCAACCTTCTCAAGAACAGCTTCAGGGAGCTGCTATGGGGCATATAGTGAAAGTCATGGTACAAATTATGGAACCTCTAACTCGCCTCCTGAGGATCATTAGATTTGGAGTTAGAAGAGTTCTTAGACATCATTTGGTCCAGCCTTTTCATTTTATAATAAATTGAGGCTCTCAACAATCATAGGCAGCTGGTGCAGCAATGGATAGAACTATGAACCTAGTATCAGAAAGACCAGTTGAAATAAGACCTTAGATTCTTCTTAATTATATTTACTAGTTATGTGATCCTAAGCAAGTTATTCAATGTCTGCCTCAGTTTTTTTAAACTGTAAAATAGGGATCATAATAGCACCTACATCTAAGATTATTGTGAAGATTAATTGTATAGTATTGATAATTGTAAAGTGCTTAGTATGTGGCAGATAAAAAATACTATGTAAATATTACCTAGTATCATCATCATCATCATCATTAAAAATGGTAGCCCAGTGCCTGGAACATAGTAGATGCTTACTTATTAAATGCTTATTTCTTTCTTTCAACGGACCATATATTTAGAACTGGAAGGAAGTCAATTAAGTTGTTGTTCAGTTGTTTCAATCACTTCATAGCCCCATTTGGGTTATTTTGGCAAATATATTGGAATGGTTTTCCATTTCTTTTTCTAGCTCATTTTACAGATGAGGAAACTGAGGCAAACAGGGGTAAGTGACTTGCCC
The DNA here is from genome assembly GCF_016432865.1 of Antechinus flavipes. Taxonomy (NCBI): domain Eukaryota; kingdom Metazoa; phylum Chordata; class Mammalia; order Dasyuromorphia; family Dasyuridae; genus Antechinus; species Antechinus flavipes. The sequence continues at coordinate 249,342,908 of NC_067401.1, forward strand.
AGGGTCACACAGCTATTATCTGAGGCTATATTTGAATTCAGAAAGATGAGTACTCTGTATACTGTATCACCTAGTTGCCCTTAGTCAATTGGGTACAATTTCCTCATTTTACAAGTAAAGAAATCAAAGCTAAAATGGATTAAAGTACTTGTTCAGAGTCACAATGCTAATAAACATCTGAGGCAGGATTAGCACTCAACTCTTTCTATCGTCCATATTAAATGTTCTTTCTTCTTATGCTCTTTAGGACTAGCATTCAAACTAGGTTTTCCAACAACAAATCGAATATTATTTCCATTATATCATATTACCTTCCATTTGCCTCCTTTAAGGTATCAGACATTGGAGTGTCTAGAAAAGTTTTCAGCTGTGGAGCAAGAGTATTGGACCAAATGGATGACATTAGCTAGGTATATATATACAATTTAAGTTCATAGGATGTATCCTAGAATCTTAGAATTGGAAAGGATCTGAGAAGTCTAATCTTCCTTTAAATTCAGGGATTCCTTCTCTAGCATTCCTGATGTGTATTCATCTAACCATTACTTCAACACTTGCGGTGACAGCAGCTCACTACTTTATAAGGAAGTCTATTTCATTTTTGAACAGCTCTGTTTTTAAAGTTCCTATTTATAATTGAACCAGAATCTACCTCTTTGTGAATTCCATTCACTGTTCATGCTCTCTCCCTGCTAAGAACAGAGAGAAACAGAACAAGTTATCTGCCTTGTTTGTTTAATGTGACAGCCCTTCAAATATTTAAAGATAACTTCCACATCTCCCCCTAGTTCTCTCTCCCCTGGGTTAAACATTCCTCATGTAATATGGTTTCCAGACCCTATATATCAGTCTTCCCCTAGACCCAAATTTTCCAATGTCCTTTAAAAAGTGACTTCCAGAACTAAAAAGATAAACATCAGAGAAAAAAAATTCATTTTCTTGGCAGAACAGAACAACCTCTCCTTTTGAAAACTCCACAACATGGTCAATCACCATTTCAGATGTGTTCAAAGGGTTCTCTGGGACAACATCATTATTACTTCTTATTTTGAAAGCGTCTTGATTTATATATTATGGTCTTCAGATATAAGGCAGGCAATCCATCATTAGGTCAAAACATGAAGTCTTTCATCTTAGTAGGATCTTCCATAAATTATACTCCTTTGATACAACTTTTAAGAACACATGGTCAATTCTGTGACAAGAAAAGACTTTGGAAGATTGGTAAAATAATTGTAATTACTAATTATAGTACTTTGTTTATTACTCCAGTGTACTTGAAGTTGTTTAGAATGCAGTCGTTTAGGATATATATTTTCCAAATAAAACATTGTATGGAGACCATTGGAATCAGTTCAATTAGTAGGAAGAGTTACAAAAAAGATATTTAAATGAGAAATTATTCCTCTTGGCACATGATGAAAAACAGATGTCGAGGGTATCTGATGGCAAGTCATTTTGGCAACATCCATTACCATGAGGTAAACCATCTGAAAATCTAATCTTGGTATAAGATTTGGCCTTTGTTAGTTTTTATTGAATGCTACATTGTAGATTTGATTCTTTCAGTTCCTTCTGTAAGACTTCTATGAGTTCCCTTACAATCTGTGATTTCTATTTTATAAATTACAATTCATTGAAATTTTGTGATATAATTAACTTTTATGTTGATCAATCTTCAAACCAGATTTTATAAAGAGCAAGTTAAGAAAACAAGAGATGAAAGGTTAAAGAGATGTTCTAGATTAAAGATATTATGAAAACTAAAATACCAGTCAGATAAAGTAAAGCTTATAAACCATCTGCCCTTCTTGGCAAATTTATGCATGAGCGGCTTGCAAGGGGAATTTTTACCCTCTGGAGTATCAATCAGAGATAGAACTGATGGGAACCTTCAAACTTCTTTCTTTCTCATTTTCTAAATGAGGATATTAACTTGACCTAGAATGACTTCCCCAAAGTGATAACTAGTAAGTGACAGGTAGGATTTGAACTTAAGTCTTGTGACTCTAAAGTTAATGTTTTTTTCTTGTCCCATCCTACCTTTATGATTTCATTAATGAGGGGCTCTCTTATTGTGCATTCTTTTTCCATCAATGCAGATGGACAAGAAGTCTCTGGAACTTTTTTGCTGGGCAGAGTTGGCTGAGGCATTGAGGAAAAATGCCCAGGGTCAATGGGGTAGATGTCAAGAAGGTCTTGAATCCAAATTTTCCTGACTTTAAGACTTCCAGTCTTCTATTGTATTATTAGATCCACTTCTAAAGTGATAGTCTTGCTAAAAAAAAAGGAAAAGACAAATCTAGAAAGCTCCATCCAAAGTCCCAAGTCTCAGGATTGGTGACTGCTTGCTGGAACATATTTCTTTCCTTTTTTTTTTTTTTTTTAAATCAAAGCTTTTTATTTTCAAAACATGTGTATATAGACAATTTTTCAACATTTACCCTTGGAAAACCTTGTGTTCCAATTTCCCTCTCCTTCCCTCCCCCTCCCCCAGATGGCAAGTAATCTATGTTAAATATGGTAAAAGTATATGTTAAATCCAATATATATGCATACATAGTCACACAATTATCTTGTGGCACAAGAAAAATCAGATATAAAAAGGAAAAATGAGAAAGAAAATAAAATTCAAGCAAATAACAACAAAAAGAGTGAAAATGGTATGTTGTGATCCACACTCAATCCCCACAGTCTTCTCTCTGGATATAGTTGTCTCTCTTTATCATAAGATAAACTGGCCTGAAACATCTCCTTGTTGAAAAGAGCCAAGTCCATCAGAAATTGATCTTCATTTAATCTTGCTATTGCTGTGAACAATGATCTCCTGGTTCTGCTCATTTCACTCAGCATCAGTTCATGTAAATCTCTCCAGGTCTCTCTGGAATTATCCTGCTGATCATTTCTTATAGGACAATAATATTCTATAATGATGAGGATGAACTCTGAAACTGTGTCCCCTTTAATCTGTAAAAGAAGGGAGATTCAGAGTCTTAGGTTTTCCCCTGGGAAAGCATAACTTCCCAGACAAGTTTAAGTGATTTCATTCAATTGGAGATCTTGGTGATTTGACCTCCATTGATCTTTTGTGGGGTGGCCTGGATCCCCTTCAAGAAATTCTCAGACTCTGGGGAAAAGTCTTCAAAATGATTTTATTCAATTGGAGATCTCTGTCTGATGGTCCTTTATTGATTAGTCCAGACAACTCCCAGCACAGGCCAACATTTGCCCATAGAAGCAGGGGTCTGTTAAACACATCTTTGCCAAACTTCTAATGAGGAGTTTTGCCCACTCAGAGAGCTTCTTAGTGAACAATAAACTTTCCTTTTTTGCCATTCAGACTTTTCAGGTAATGAATTCTTTCGTGTTGTACTTGTGCGCCAACTAGAGGGGATTCTCACATCCCAATCCCACCACCAGCACCACAACATTTTTGATTCCCTGACCAGAAATCCCCAAGAACCTGGATGAGGTAAAGCTTTTTTTCTTGTTGTTTTATTCTATAGCTAAGGACACTCCAAATTCCAGGGAAATTTTGGATTGTTGGAGCTCAATTCTTGAGCAGAATTCTCTCAGGAATGCTTGAAATGGGAATTCCTGCATTCTCTTACAAAAAGTCCCCTTAATCAGGGAGCATTTTGCATTTTCTCCATCATTAGAGACATCTAGAGATGGACAAGAAGCTATAGAATCAAGGAAACTAAGGCTTGTGGCAAAATGGGACAAAACACCTCTGTTTCTAAGAATCCTTCCTTAGGCAGAAACAAATTCAGCTTGAAAGATGTCAAACCTAAAAAAGCTTAAATTAAAAGAGTATTTATTGCAGGAGGCTGCTGAAACTTGCTGGAAGGAAATCAAAGTCCCTCCTTCCTGCTCCTCTAGGACCTCTAAATCCCTTTCAAAACAGGACCTTATGTCCAGCAATATCTCTAAAGCACTTTTAGTTAGAGTTAGATTTTGAGAAGCATCTTATCTTGATCTGCAGTCCTGACAGGCAGGGCCACGCCCCGGGCAATCCCAGTCTGGTGGTCTATTTTCTAGCCTCAAGGAGCTACAGGGTCTCCTTACCCAAAGTCCATGTTGCCTGCCAGCCTGTCAAATATTTGGGCCACAATCTCACGTCACTAGTCGCTCTTTAACTGAGGAGAGAAAACAGACCATTTAAGGCCTTCCAGACCCTGCCTCAGAGAAGCAGCTGCATACTTTCCTGGGCATGGCTGGTTTCTGCAGGATTTGGATCCCTAATTTTGAGATTATTGCCAAGCCTCTCTATGATTCTATTCAAGACCCCAATAATCTTCTCCTTGAATGGGGACCTGATCAGGCCAAGGCTTTTAAAACCCTGAAGGCCAAACTGACCTCCGCCCTGCCCTGGCCCTACCTGACTTACTAGACATCAGGCTCTCCTGCTAGATACCCCAGACCTAACTCTCTGAGCATGTCATACTTTAACTCCTGCCACCTTGCTTCCTGACACTTCCCACTCTGGAGAAATTATCCATAATTGTGAAGAAGCTCTAGATTCTGTCTACTCCAGCCTACCTGATTTAAGGGAAATTCCCTTTGAGAACCCAGATAGGGAGTGGTCTACAGATGGGTCAAGCTTTCTTGAAAATGGGGAAAGAAATGCGGGTTATTCTGTGGTGACTCTCAATAGCACCCTGGAGGCTAAACCACTGCCCCCATTGTCCTAACCAGAGCTTTGGAACTGGGGAAGGGAATGAGTGAACATCTCTACTGACTCCAAATATGCTTTTCATATTTTGCATGCTCACGGAGCTATATGGAGAGAGAGGGAGTCTGTTGACAACAAAGAATTTTCCCACTAAACATGTAGGAGAAATTCTATAGCTATTAAAAGCTGTAGGTTTCAGTTATATTTTGCAAAGGACACCAGAAAGGAGATTCACTTCAAGCCAAAGGAAATAGGTTTGCAGATTCAGTTGCTAAAGCTGCTGCTCATTTACCCCTGACTATCCAGCTCCCTGATTCTTATATCTCTTCGTATAGTTCATAGGAAAAAACCCTTGCAGAAGAAAGGGGATACATCCTTTCTCCCTCTGGCTGGTTTCAAACACCCTCAAACCCACTTTTATCTCCCCCTCTCCAAAGTCTGTTCGGGGAAGGGGCACACACCCAGGGGAAGATTGGCAAATAGACTTTACGAAAATGCCCCTTTGCAAGGGGTTTCAAAAACTGCTTTCAGTTTTGTTTACACTTTTACTAATTGGGTAGAAGTTTTTTCCTGCTGGACTGGGAAGGCTCTGGAGGCATCAAGGCACTTGCTAAGCCTGCCTGAGCTCATTACAGAAAGACAAATAGTCCAGCTTTTATTTCTCAGGTATTTTTTCAGAGTTCTCCTGTGAGCACTCTGGAGAAAGAAGGGTGAAGTTGTCTGTGTCCTTCTTTCTCTCACTCTCACTCTTCTATCTAACCTTTTCTCACTCCAAGGATGAGAACTTTTGCTCCTAGCATTTTCTCTCCTATTTTTTTTTTTTGATTGTCATTCTAAGATCCCTGCCAGCAACTAACTCCTTAGCATTCCTCTGCAAGTAGTTAAATCCCTCTCAGTCTTTCAGCTAGAGAGCTCCGTGGTCAGTGGGGGTGTTCAGCATTTTTGGGTGAGCTATCAGCATCCTTAAAGCAACCCACAGATGGTTACTGACACATTTTTTGCAAAGGCCCCATTCCCAAATGTCACCATCTCCACTCTGGATGATACCCCACTTTTAATCTGCTCCTGAGATTTGTTTCCTCTAGGCTTCAAGCTGAAAATTTTCAACTGCTCCTTCAGCCTGCACATCACAACTGACTGGGACACACAACACCCCTTAGATGCTGCTGTTGCTATTTTCAGATCTCACACTTCCTCTCCTGGCTCGGACCCTCATTGAACTTATGGACATCTCTACGACTTTTGCTAGCTTGAAGCAGTTACTGAAGATGAGACTTTCGTCCCATTACCCCAAATGATTTTAGGGGAACTGTTCGGAGAGGGGGAAATGATGGGGGTGAATCCTGAAACTGTGTCCTCTTTAATCTGTAAAAGAAGAGAGATTCAGAGTCTAAGGCTTTCCCCTGGGAAAGCACAACTTCCCAGACAAATTAAGTGATTTCATTCAATAGGAGAGCTTGGTCAAATCACCCTTCATTGATTTTTTGGGAGTGGCCTGGATCCCCATCAGGAAATTCCCAGACTCTGGGGAAAAGCCTTTAAAATGACTTTATTCAATTGGAGATCTCTGTCTGTTGGTCCTTTGTAGAGGGCTGAAACTCCAAAAAGGTGTGCTTGAATCAGACAAGCGAGCACTTAAGGCTAATCACCTATTCCATGAGAGACAATGACTCTATTAGCATATATTTGGATAAATGGCTTTCCTCTTGGTGCTTACTGAATGTTTGGTGTTAAGATAATCATAGGCAAGAATTGAGGCGGGGGTGGAGATAGAGAGGCCAGAGGCACTTGGCAGCATGAGAAGGAGAGAGGCTGGAGACTCTGGACTCCAGAATCCAGGATTTTGCTTGTCTATCTCCTTCACTTCTTCCCCTAAAGACCAAGGACTTTAATTTATCTTGACTCTGGCTAATGCTGAGGTCCTCCAGGGAGCTAGTCCGTACTCTACAATCCTTTATTGATTAGCCCAGACAGCTCCCAGCCCCAGGTCAACAACTGCCCATTTAACTAGAGGTCTATTAAACACATCTTTGCCAAAGTTCTAATGAGGAGTTTTTCCCACTAAGAGAGCTTCTTCTTAGTGAACAATAAACTTTCCTTTTCTGCCACTCAGATTTCGCGTTTGCGAATTCTTTTGCAGGCCCCGAACCAGAGAGGATTCTCACACCTCAATTCTCTACCATTAGAACCGCATCAATAATATTCATATACCATAACTTGTTCAGCCATTCTCCAATTGATGGGCATCCACTCAGTTTCCAATTTCTGGCCACTACAAAAAGGGCTGCCATAAACATTTTTGCACATGTGCATCCCTTCCCCTCCTTTAAGATCTCTTTAGACTATAAGCCCTTGCTGGAACATATTCCAAGAGGGGGCCAGGCCAGGCTCCACAGACCTATGGCTCTATTCTCCAAACCTTTTTTCATCTTCCTGTCAACCACTTTGCCTACAAAGGGTTTCCTTCCCTCTTCCCTCTCCTGCCTCCTCCCAGCTTTTGAGTCGTCTTTCTCTATTAGAATGGAAGCCATTGAAGACAGGGATTATATCATTTGAATGTATTTATCTCTCATTTGAATGTATTTGTCTCCCCTGTTTTTATTACAATGCCCAGCACATAATAGGCACTTAATAAAGATTTCATTCATCTATCTTTTATGGTCATTGATATATCCAAATTTTATGTTAATTCTAGGGATATATTTCTAAGTCCTAAGAAGTAGAAACCTCTTTGTCACCCATCCTGGTCCAGGTATAGCACCATCTTGAAGTGTTTCCTTTGCCAAATGAACTTCTTGTATCATTCCTCTAATTCTTAACAATGTGAAACCTCTGAAGGAAGATTTAAATTTTTACTGTAATTATGACCCATATTTCTTTTCAGGCCTATTGTTTATTGTGCATGGCCCTTATATCTTACAGAAGTCTATTTTCCAAGTTCTAGGACTGATTGCTTGGTGAAGCAGTTTGCATTTTGGCTAGAGTAGCTTAAACTCCTATGTCTGGGAAATTTGATCCCTGACTCTTTAGAAATCAGAAACCCAGACTCTGTCTCTTTTTCTTGGTACAGAATTTCAGAAGTCACAGACTCAAGACAGTCTCCTTTCTCCATTAAGATTATATAGATGAACCTTTCTTGTCAATTTAAATCTGTTCACTGTCTCTGAATATCAGGAGCCTCATTTAAGCAAAGCTGGCTTTAGAATCATGTTGTATAAAAAATGTGAACCAAAAACACACACATGGGGGGTCTGCATTATATGCCTATAGTTTATATAAATGTATATTGCTGAGGCATTTGAGGTTAAGTGACTTGCCCAGGATCACACAGCTAGGAAGAGTTAAGTGTCTAAGGCTAGATTTGAACTCAGGTCCTCCTGCCTTCAGGTCCAGTGCTCTATCCATTGTAATATTTTTTTTTAATAGCCTTTTATTTACAAATTATATGTATGGGTAATTTTATAGCATTGACAATTTCCAAACCTTTTGTTTCAATTTTTCCCTTTCTTCCCCCCACCTCCTCCCCTAGATGGCAGGATGACCGGTAAATGTTAAATATATTAAAGTATAAATTAGATACACAATAAATATACATAATCAAACCATTATTTTGCTGTACAAATAGAATCGGACTCTGAAATATTGTACAATTAGCCTGTGAAGGAAATCCAAAATGCTGGCAGGCAAAAATATTGGGATTTATCCATTGCAATATCTAGCTCCCCCTGTTGAAATTTTGTAATTTTAAAACATATGCAAGGATAATTTTTCACTATTGACCTTTGCAAAACCTTGTATTCCAATTTCCCTCCCCTTCTCACCACCCCTTCTCCTAGATGGCAAATAATCTATGTTAAACATGGTAAAAACAGCATTTATGTAATTATCTTGATGCACAAGAAAAATCAGATCAAAAAGGGGAAAAAATGAGAAAAAATAAAATTCAAGCAAACAACAAAAGAAGTGAAAATGCTATGTTGTGATCCACCCTCAGTTACTACAGTCCTCTCATTGGGTGTAGATGGCTCTCATCATCACAAGGTCATTGGAATTGGCCTGAATCATCTCATTGTTGAGAAGAGCCACATGAGAGATTATTTTTTTAGCTTGTATTTGTATTTCCAGAATTTAGCACAAAATCTGATATATGATAAATGCCTGATATTTCTATCTTTCTATCAATTTAACAGTTTGGATAGGGGAGGAGGGATGTATGCTTGCTCTTGAGTCATTTAATTTTTTTATTTGACTTTGATTAAAATAAAATAGAATTCTTACTAAATTTGTAGATGACAGAGTATCCTTGTGGGGCTCCACAAGTTCTCACTGGTATGCTTCTCATGAACAATTCAACAAATTTAATTGATAGTTAACAAGATTTCTAAAATGATATAATAAGAATAGTCAATGAGTTCTTCATTGAGTATTTACAAAGTTCTTACTATGTGCCAAAGGCTGTGCCAAGCTCTAGGGATAATAAAAAATGGAAAAAAGAAAAAAGAAAAAAGAATTGTCCCTCCTTTCAAGGAACTCACAAGGAGAGAGACAACATGCTAATAACTTTAGATAAAAAGTACTAACCATGTGGAGAACTAAGAAATGCCATTTGCAGAAATCTGAGTATATAGATCTGGGAATCATCTGCATAGAGAACATAATTGATCTGATTGCCATTATGAAATAATTAAGCCAGAGGAAAAAGAGAAAATGGCTCAGGGCAGTTTGTGGGGAACAAAACTATTCCCTTTTAAACTCTTGGGGTGCCATCTCCTTAAAAGACATTATGTCCATGGGAGATTGGGATCAAATGTAAATCATAATAGTAGTAAGGCACATGAGTAGGATAAATGTGTATCAAAGGGTAGTAATATAGTAGTGGAAATCCTTTTTTTCCTTCTTTAAGTCAACATACAGCTCACCTTGGGTGCAGCTCTCTTGGGAAGGCTAGCATCTTTGTTTCCAAGACCTGTTCCTTTCTTGAGTCCATAGCCTGCTATTCTCTCTGCCAGGAGGGTCATATTCTCTGAATCTGTTTCTATTCTTGGCTGACTGTCTTTCTGTATCAATGTCTGGCCTTGACCTATTTCTTTGCTCTCCACTGCATGAATTGCTTCCTAGGTCAGCCTCTCTGATGATGTGGTCATGACCTGCTTTACACCTTGTGATCACCTTTTGAGCTAGTTATTGATTTTTTTTGTAACTACATCAATTAAGGTGGGAAGTCTGGGCCTTCTGTGATTACATTAATTGAGATGGAGGGTAGACATCCCCCATTAAGATCTTTTTATGACTTTCTCCTTAACTATATGGGAGAAAGAAGTCCTAGTTGCTGGTATTTTAACATCCTATTCATAGTTAATCTTAATTTATTTCACCTTGATGGTGTCCAATAGCAAAATCCCTTCTGGAGTTCCCTTAGGAATCACTGTGAATGTGCTAGAATTTCTGCTTCATTGCCACCAAAATCATTTTTATAATTTATATTATATATTATATTATATATATTTATAAATATAAAATATAATTTATAAGGAAGATACAAGTAGTAAAATCCACTCAAAGTTACACAGCAATGGAACAAAGTTCAGAGAGTGAATTCTTCTCCAATATATAAAGCCTCATAGGCTTACATGACTGAGAGTGTATTATCTTGGTTTCATGACACTCTGTTGTCTCTGATGGGGGAGAAGTGCATGGGAGAGAGTATGTAGAGAGGGGATAATGAAGCAGAGAATCAAAGTGAATATTTGTATCAAACATAAGATTATTATTGAGGCCGGAAGCCTATTCTGATTTGTAAGCACAATCATTTTCACTTGTCTGATAAACCCCAGTGTTTTCCATTCAAGATTCTGGCCTTCTTGACCTGCATTTAAAGCTGGCATGATGATAATCAGCATTCAGATAATAGCCACCCGTATAGTGTGTATGGGTGTGGGTATAAACTCCTGGAATAAAAAAGAAATTCTGAAAATGAGAAAAAAAAAGGTTAAAAAAATTTCTGATTGTCTTACCATATTTTTTTTTTATTTCTAGGAAAGCTGTCCAGACCTCTCCAGATGAGTTTTACTGGAAGAGGAAGAATGGTCACATAAAACAGTGAGTGGCCTTGGTTCAAAAATGTGCCCTACCCTCAGCCCTGCCTTTCCACGGTACTTAGTCATGTCCTGTTAACTACTCCATGTTCTTCCCTTCCAACAAATAGTTCTTTGAATCAGTATATCTTCCTCAAAGGATTGCCTAAGACACAGAGTAGATTCTCTTTTATCTTTCTGAGCTTCAGTGGTAAGATTTCATTCATCATGGGCTTTGATCTGTACCATAACCAAATCATCTGTGATATAGTCAATTAGGTTGCAGTTGGAGATGCTATCAGGGATCCTCAAACTACGGCTGCGGGCCAGATGCAGCAGCTGAGGACGTTTATCCCCCTCACCCAGGGCTATGAAGTTTCTTTATTTAAAGGCCCACAAAACAAAGTTTTTGTTTTTACTATAGTCCGGCCCTCCAACAGTCTGAGGGACAGTGAACTGGCCCCCTATTTAAAAAGTTTGAGGATCCCTGTGATGGATAGCCCACTTAAGCACAATGATTGAAGTCTCTTATCTCAGTTCAGTCATTAAAAATACAAAATTAAGTAGAATTTTTTAACCCTGTTGATAGACACAGCAGGCTTCATCTCTCAGGTTCTGAGAATGTATCTATCATAGGAGTGGCTACCCAAGCAGCTAGAAAAACCCAATTCAAGTATCAAGGAGCCACAATAAGGATCACCCAGGATCTGGCAGCATCCACATTAAAAGATCGAAGGGCCTGGAATATGATATTCCGAAAGGCTAAGGAACTTGGTATGCAACCAAAAATAACTTACCCAGCGAGAATGAGCATCTTTTTCCAGGGAAGAAGATGGACATTCAACGAAGTAAGCGAATTTCATCTATTTCTGATGAAAAAACCAGAACTTAACAAAAAGTTTGATCTACAAATATAGAACTCAAGAGAAATCTAAAAAGGTAAAGATTAATCTTGGGAACTATATTTTGACTATATAGATGTATAAAGAATACATGTATACCTTGTTCTAGAAATTGATGTGGAAAGGACATTGTACCAGAAAAAGGGTAAAGTGGGGGTAGTACATCTCATGAAGAGGCATAGGAAACCTATTATATCTGAGAGAAAGAATGGAGGGGGATGAATATAGTGGGTATCTTACTGCCTTCAGAATTGGCTTTAAGTGAAAAATCTTAAGACATATTCAATCTATGGTGAAACTTCTCCCATCTCATTGAAAAGTGAGAAGGGAAAAGTGGAAAGGGAAGGAATAAGCTAAGCGGAAGGGAATACGGAAACTGGGAGGGAAAGGGGTAAGATAGGAGGAGGAACTCTAAGGCGGGGGGAGGGACACTAAAAAGGAAGGGCTGTGAGAAGCAAGGGGTGCTCACAAGCTTAATACTTGGAAGGGGGGGAAAGGGGAAAGAAGGGAGGAAAGCATAAACCGGGATTAACAAGATGGCAAGTAATACAGAATTGGTCATTCTAACCATAAACGTGAATGGGGTAAACTCCCCCATAAAGAGGAAGCGGTTAGCAGAATGGATTAAAAGCCAGAATCCTACAATATGTTGTTTACAGGAAACACACCTGAAGCGGGGAGATACATGCAGGTTAAAGGTAAAAGGTTGGAGCAAAATCTATTATGCTTCAGGTGAAGTCAAAAAAGCAGGGGTAGCCATCCTGATCTCAGATCAAGCTAAAGCAAAAATTGACCTAATTAAAAGAGATAAGGAAGGACACTATATCTTGCTAAAGGGTAGCATGGATAATGAAGCACTATCTATATTAAACATATATGCACCAACTGGGGTAGCATCTAAATTCTTAAAAGAGAAACTAAGAGAGCTGCAAGAAGAAATAGACAGTAAAACTATAATAGTGGGAGATCTTAACCTTGCACTCTCAGAATTAGATAAATCAAACCACAAAATAAATAAGAAAGAAGTCAAAGAGGTAAATAGAATACTAGAAAAGTTAGATATGATAGATCTCTGGAGAAAATGTAATGGAGACAGAAAGGAATACACTTTCTTTTCAGGAGTTCATGGAACCTATACAAAAATTGACCATATATTAGGACATAAAAACCTCAAACTCAAATGTAGTAAGGCAGAAATAGTAAATGCATCCTTTTCAGACCACGATGCAATGAAAATTACATTCAACAAAAAAGCAGGGGGAAGTAGACCAAAAAATAATTGGAAACTAAATAATCTCATACTAAAGAATGATTGGGTGAAACAGCAAATCATAGACATAATTAATAACTTCACCCAAGAAAACGATAATAATGAGACATCATACCAAAATGTATGGGATGCAGCCAAAGCAGTAATAAGGGGAAATTTCATATCTCTAGAGGCCTATTTGTATAAAATAGAGAAAGAGAAGGTCAATGAATTGGGTTTGCAATTAAAAATGCTAGAAAAGGAACAAATTAAAAACCCCCAGTCAAACACTAAACTTGAAATTCTAAAAGTAAAAGGTGAGATCAATAAAAGTGAAAGTAAAAAAACTATTGAATTGATTAATAAAACTAAGAGTTGGTTCTATGAAAAAACCAACAAAATAGACAAATCCTTAGTAAATCTGATTAAAAAAAGGAAAGAGGAAAATCAAATTGTTAGTCTTAAAAATGAAAAGGGAGAACTCACCACTAACGAAGAGGAAATTAGAGCAATAATTAGGAGTTACTTTGCCCAACTTTATGCCAATAAATTCGACAACTTATATGAAATAGAAAAATACCTCCAAAAATACAGCTTGCCCAAACTAACAGAGGAAGAAGTAAATATCCTAAACAGTCCCATCTCAGAAAAAGAAATAGAACAAACTATCAATCAACTCCCTAAGAAAAAATCCCCAGGGCCAGATGGATTTACATGTGAATTCTACCAAACATTTAAAGAACAATTAACTCCAATGTTATATAAACTATTTGAAAAAATAGGGATTGAAGGAGTCCTACCAAACTCCTTTTATGACACAGATATGGTACTGATACCTAAACCAGGTAGGCTGAAAACAGAGAAAGAAAATTATAGACCAATCTCCCTAATGAATATTGATGCTAAAATCTTAAATAAAATATTAGCAAAAAGATTACAGAAAATTGTCACCAGGATAATACACTACGACCAAGTAGGATTTATACCAGGAATGCAGGGCTGGTTCAATATTAGGAAAACTATTAGCATAATTGACTATATCAATAACCAAACAAACAAAAACCACATGATCATCTCAATAGATGCAGAAAAAGCATTTGATAAAATCCAACATCCATTCCTAATAAAAACACTTGAGAGCATAGGAATAAATGGACTTTTCCTTAAAATAGTCAGGAGCATATATTTAAAACCATCAGTAAGCATCATATGCAATGGGGAAAAACTGGAACCTTTCCCAGTAAGATCTGGAGTGAAGCAAGGCTGCCCACTATCACCATTATTATTTAATATCGTATTAGAAACACTAGCCTCGGCAATAAGAGTCGAGAAAGATATAAAAGGAATTAGAGTAGGCAATGAGGAAACCAAACTATCACTCTTTGCAGATGATATGATGGTATACCTAGAGAACCCCAGAGATTCTACCAAAAAGCTATTGGAAATAATTCATAATTTTAGCAAAGTAGCTGGCTACAAAATAAATCCCCATAAATCCTCAGCATTTTTATACATCACCAACAAAACCCAACAGCAAGAGATACAAAGAGAAATTCCATTCAGAATAACTGTTGATACCATAAAATATTTGGGAATCTATCTACCAAAGGAAAGTCAGGAATTATATGAGCAAAATTATAAAAAAGTCTCCACACAAATAAAGTCAGACTTAAATAATTGGAAAAATATTAAGTGCTCCTGGATCGGCCGAGCGAACATAATAAAGATGACAATACTCCCTAAACTAATCTATTTATTTAGTGCTATACCAATCAGACTTCCAAGAAAATATTTTATTGATCTAGAAAAAATAACAACAAAATTCATATGGAACAATAAAAAGTCGAGAATCTCAAGGGAATTAATGAAAAAAAAATCAAATGAAGGTGGCCTAGCTGTACCTGATCTAAAATTATATTATAAAGCAGCAGTCACCAAAACCATTTGGTATTGGCTAAGAAATAGATTAGTGGATCAGTGGAAAAGGCTAGGCTCACAAGACAGAATAGTCAATTATAGCAATCTAGTGTTTGACAAACCCAAAGCCCCTAACTTCTGGGAAAAGAATTCATTATTTGATAAAAACTGCTGGGATAATTGGAAATTAGTATGGCAGAAATTAGGCATGGACCCACACTTAACACCATATACCAAGATAAGATCAAAATGGGTCTATGACCTAGGCATAAAGAACGAGACTATAAAAAAATTAGAGGAACATAGAATAGTTTATCTCTCAGACTTGTGGAGGAGAAAGAAATTTGTGACCAAAGATGAACTAGAGACCATTACTAATCACAGAATAGAAAATTTCGATTACATCAAATTAAAAAGCTTTTGTACAAATAAAACTAATGCAAACAAGATTAGAAGGGAAGCAACAAACTGGGAAAACATTTTCACAGTTAAAGGTTCTGATAAAGGCCTCATTTCCAAAATATATAGAGAACTGACTCAAATTTATAAGAAATCAAGCCATTCTCCAATTGATAAATGGTCAAAGGACATGAACAGACAATTTTCAGAGGATGAGATTGAAACTATTACCACTCATATGAAAGAGTGTTCCAAATCATTATTGATCAGAGAAATGCAAATTAAGACAACTCTGAGATACCACTACACACCTGTCAGATTGGCTAAGATGACAGGAAAAAATAATGATGAATGTTGGAGGGGATGCAGGAAAACTGGGACACTAATGCATTGTTGGTGGAGTTGTGAACGAATCCAACCATTCTGGAGAGCAATCTGGAATTATGCCCAAAAAATTATCAAATTGTGCATACCCTTTGATCCAGCAGTGTTTCTATTGGGCTTATATCCCAAAGAAATACTAAAGAAGGGAAAGGGACCTGTATGTGCCAAAATGTTTGTAGCAGCCCTGTTTGTAGTGGCTAGAAACTGGAAAATGAATGGATGCCCATCAATTGGAGAATGGCTGGGTAAATTGTGGTATATGAATGTTATGGAATATTATTGTTCTGTAAGAAATGACCAGCAGGATGAATACAGAGAGGACTGGCGAGACTTACATGAACTGATGCTAAGTGAAATGAGCAGAACCAGGAGATCATTATACACTTCGACAACGATATTGTATGAGGACATATTTTGATGGAAGTGGATTTCTTTGACAAAGAGACCTGAGTTTCAATTGATAAATGACGGACAAAAGCAGCTACACCCAAAGAAAGAACACTGGGAAACGAATGTAAACTATCTGCATTTTTGTTTTTCTTCCCGGATTATTTATACCTTCTGAATCCAATTCTCCCTACGCAACAAGAGAACTGTTCGGTTCTGCAAACATATATTGTATCTAGGATATACTGCAACATATCCAACATATAAAGGACTGCTTGCCATCTAGGGGAGGGGGTGGAGGGAGGGAGGGGGAAAAAAATCGGAACAGAAACGAGTGTCAATATAATGTAATTATTAAATAAAAAATTAAAAAAAAAAAAAAAAGGAGTGGCTACCCCCAAATATATCATTGAATGATAATATATACTTAGCACTTTCAGGTTTGCAAAGAAAAAAATAAATATATATGTACACATACACATACACACACATAGATGTATATATACATTCACACAAATATATACATTTATATTCATAATCTAATTTGACCTTCACAAAAAAGATAGGTTCAGAATCCTTCATAACCATTTGCTTCAGGGTATTGGATACTTTCCAGTCTTTCCCTCCCCAGTGAAGCCTTTATGTAGCTGCTAGTGGAATCTTCCCTTGTACAATACAGGTCTGGGATAGCATTTCCCTGCTCAGAGGTCATCAAGAGCACTCTGTTGCCCATAGGAGCAAATACAAAGTCCTAATCATGGCTTTCAAGGATTTCAGCTACTTTTTTCATTTCAATCTAAGTTTCCACCCTTACTAATAGCATCTTCCTCTGTGAGTCAAGAGATCCGGTTTCAAGTCTGTTGTTTATAGGCTGTGAGTCTTTGGGAATATGACAAACTCTCTTGAGTCTCAGTTTATTTATCTGTTAAAGAGAGAGAGAGAGAGAGAGAGAGAGAGAGAGAGAGAGAGAGAGAGAGAGAGAGAGAAAGAGAGAGAGAGAGAGAGATAGAGAGGTACCATGGACAGTATAGGATGGTCTAGTCTAGACTAGTCTAGTCTAGTATAGAGTGGGCTAGCCTTAGAGTCAGGAAGATCTGGGTTCAAATTATGCCTCTGATACATACAAGCTGTAGAACTATAGACAAGTTAATTTTCTCTGTGTGCCTCATACAGCTAAGTCTATAAATTCTAGAGGATGAGCCCATCTTTACAGTTGAAAAGAGGCTTTTATGTAGAATCCTCTGTACTAGTGATGTCAAACTTCCTTTAAGTCCTCTTATTGACTTAGAAAACCACAAATTAACATAATATCTATTATATTTTAATTTGTTCTGTTAAACATTTCCCAATTACATTTTAATCTGGTTAGAACTGAGAGTTTACAGGCCAATTGGCAAGTTTGGTACCTCTGCTACATACTAATGGTGTCAAACTCCAGTAAAAATGGAGACCAATAAACTATATATAAAGATCCTTAAGGGATGCATATTGATTTAGAAAGCCACATAGTAATGTTATCTATATTTTATCATATTTTTATTTATTTTGTTAAATATTTCTCAATTACATTTGCAGTGCTAATCAGGGCTACCTGTTTGACACTTCTGCAATATACTGATGAAATTACAGGGCCATATTTTTTAAAAGACTAAAAATGAAGAGCATGGACTAGAAAATAATGATGGGATATTTGAGGGTAAGAATGTACCAGGTGATGGCAATATTTGTAAAATGCTTAACCCAGTACCTGGCATATAGCAGGAACTATACATATGCTAGCCATTGTATTATTATTGTTGTTGTTAATTATTATTTCAGGATAAGAAAACTCTAGACACTGAGGGAATTTTCCAGGCGAGAAAGTAGCTGAATTATGGTATTGCTATCCATGAAAGTCAGAAGCACAGTCTGGAAGGAAATGAAGCTCTGCTCTCTTGGACCCATCCTCAAAATAGAGAACCTCAAAGGAACTCACCAAGGGAAATCATCATTTGAGCTTTCTTACATGCTTATCTTATTCCTACTAGTTTTATTTTTATTTGGATCCATGGTTTACTTCCCTAAAAGGCTGCAAATGCTCAAGGACAAAGAGTATACCAATTTTTCATCTTTGCCAATCAGCACCCAGCAGAGTGAACTAGGCATAATGGGCCCTGGCTAAATATTTGTTGAAATTAGTTGAATTTCTTAAATTTACTTTAAACAAGTCTCATTACCTTTGGGCTTCAATTTCATCATCTTTCAAAAATTGGAGGAATTAAACTTCTTGATTTCTAAGGTTCCTGCCAAAACTAAAATTCTTGACTCTTACTCTTGCTTTGTGATTCAAATAGGTGGATAGCCATAACTTATGCCCAACCTGATTCCATTGCACTGCTGTGCAAATGCTAATAGTAGCTTTAGTGAATGTGGCTCTTTGTTTCAGAAACAGATGCTTTCCATTATTCTTTTAGCAGTTTTAAAAGAAATGATTGACCTCTTTTCTAAATACAAGACTAAGAGCATATCAACATTACCATTTTGCATCTCCTTTTAAAACTAAGTGCACTTAATTTGATTCTCCACCTCTGGATGCTTTCCCCTTTGGCTTCTGGTATAGCTATAATATTTAGTTACCCTCTGTTATGGACCACACACTTTAAATATCACAATTATAAGATGCTTTGTGCTGAAGCTCTCAAAGTTCTGTATTCATTCCTTGCTACAGGTGGTAGTGTTGATCTAGAAGATACCCTAACAATGTTAGAGTTCCCAGGTCAGTGTCGCAGGTAAGAAGAATTTGCTAACTGAGTTTATTTCCAAGTTAAGGGGCAAAGATTTATTAAACTGCTAACAGTGGGCTAAGTTCCAAAAGAATTTAACAAAGAGCAGGAGTTAAAAAATAAATTTATTGGAAAAAGAGAGATCAGGTGCTTTATATCACTGAAATGCTAATTTTATGACTTACAGGTGGATTTGAGGAGTGGTTCCCATATACACCTCATTATTGTCTCAGAAACTTTGTTATCATTGATCAACAGATTGTTATCTGACAGTCAGAAATGTCATGAAACTACAGCACTCCGAAAGCTAGGGTACCTTAGGTTTATTGACCCATAGCGAGCAATGTTTGTAGAACTATAGTCCTCTCAAGGCCAAGGGACTTTACAGTGATTGACCAATAGATTGGTCAGTCTATCCTATAGCCAGCAATGTTTGTAGAACTATAATACTCCCAAGGCCAGGGGACTTCAGGGTTATCACTACATCTCCCCTAGAAATTGCACCCTATCAATGACACTTTGTGGTATAATAGAAAAAGCATTGGATTTGGGTTCTAGTCTTGATTCTGTCACTAAATAATTGTATTACTAGTCTAGTCACCTTAATTACCATATTTTTTTTCCACCTGTAAAATGAGGTTAAAATCTCTAAAGATCCTTAGTTTCCCTTAAAACTCAGCTCATTAGATTAATTATATTGATTGATTCATTGTAAGCTTTTTGAGAACAGGGACTGTCTTTTTTTTTTTTTTTTCTTTTTATCTATCTAAGACATTGCCCATAGTAAATACTTAATAAATACTTATTATCTGATTGACAAGTAATACCTTCTGCATGAGGCCTCCTTATGGCTGCTAGTGCTTTTCCCTCCAAGGTCATCTTCTTTCTGTTACTTTATATTATTCTTTAATTGACTTTCTATTCTTCTCACCAATCACTTTGTTTCTAGAGGGCTATCCCTATTCACTTTCCAGTTCCCTTTATATATCAATTTCCCCCATAGATTATAAGCTCCTTGAATGTAAGAACTGTTTTTGTTACATTTATGGAATATAATAAATAATTAGTAAATGCTCAATCAATCTAGCATCTATTTGTTTTCATATAGTTATATATACAGTATATCTTTACTTATCTATTTATGTGTATTGTTGTCTTCCTCCTTGAATGTCCATCTCTTGTAGGACAGGAATTGTTTCACTCCTAGCATAGTACTTGGGACATAATACATGTAAAGTAAATAATAGTCAATTGTTGATTCCTGCAGATTTCATGTTCTTTGATTCTAAGCCCCAGCTCTACTTCAGTGTCCCTGGTCCAAATCTTACCTTTCTCTGACGTATCTGTAGAACTGAGCTAATGCATAAAATAGATTTAGCTCCTGAAATAAGAGACAATTCCTCACCCATCATTTTCTTATCCTTGTTACATTTAAAGCATCCCTGCTATGTAATCTTTCCTTACAGTGAGAAGGAACCACAGTTGTGTAATCCCAACCCAATCTTACAAGTGCTGAGTGGTGGAATCTTATCATTTTTGGGGGAGAGAGAGCTAGGTGATGTTTGACTATAAAGAACTGTTCTCCAGACTAAAGTTTGCAAAGGTTTCTGAATATATTTCTCTTTATCCTTCTATCCATCTTCTAAGTCTTCAAGTTATACTGAGAAAATACAATTTTGGATATAGTGACCATATTTTCCTGAACTAAACTGAGATGTATAACCCAAACAAAGATATACTTTTGAAAAAATCAGTAACCGTTGAGTTTTATTAACAGTATAAAGCTTAGTTTACCAACAGCTTGGTGTGAAAAGTGTTGGTATGTTTGAAGCTTTCTGTAACTCAGTTAAGTTTCCTGGAATCAATGCCTATATAACAGAAATCATGAAGCCAAGAAAATATGCCAGTGGTAAACCAGAAATTCCTTTTGAGTTCTCTCTTCCTAACAAGTGCAAAATAGTTTTGCAGGAGACCTATAATGATGAGCTTGTCAACATTCAGAACACCCTCCAGTGTGACATAAGATACCCTCTTTTGGCTAAAGGACATCTGAATTCATTTTTCATTTTGCTCCTCAGAAGGGGAAGTTGACTCCAAGAATGGTCAAATAAGATTTTACAAGCACACTTTCATTTCTTGAAATCAGTACAATCCGTAAAATCTGGGATGCATGGTTACTGTAAATGTAGGAATTAAGATAAGATGGCAGAACACAGGAGCAAGTCCTGAAAGAAAGGAAAAAAAAAAAGCTTGTGTCAAAAAAGCCAGCAGGTCCCAAGAGAGGGAGGAGTTGTCATTGCCTTTGAGCTGAGTTACTGAGAGGATGCCAGGCTTGTTTTAGCCTTTCTTTACTGTGCAGACTGTGGAGTAACCTTTTCTGGGCTTTGTGAAATCCCAAAGCAAGCAGTGTTCTATTCAGACCACAGCAAATAAAAGGCTAGCTCTGGCATCTGGTTTAGATTCAGAAATAAAAAGCAGCTTGCACTAAAAAGGGGAAGGGGAGCTCCCAAAGGTTCCTGTTCATTCTCATTCCATTGTCTGGAGGGGAAGGTACTTTTTAAAAATCTGTGTCAAAATCAAACTCTTTAAATATTTGAATCAAGTCCTTTGTTTAGGTTAGCTGAGAGTTATGGTTCCACTGAATGAAAGATCACAATTTACTTGCCTTGGTAATTGGCTAAAACTGGAATGTCTTTTGACCTGTGATTTTTTTTTTTAATAAAATCTGCTGGCATTTTGAAAAAATAAGGGTGAAATGAAATACCTTTTTTCTCAATATTTGATGGTAGTGAAATCTAGAGATAAGGTGGTTATAGAAACTTGGAAACAGAAATGAATGAATAAGATGGGGAATCCCACTGGCAAGCCAAAGTAGCTTTTTTTGCTTGCTCTCATTGGGACATTACCAATGCACTTCATTATTGGCTTTGGTGAAGGAAGGAGAATATTGAGCACTAAGTTGACTAACACAGAGACAGCCTTTGCTTTGAGGAAAGTGATCCCTGTCCCTATCAGATCCCCAAAGTTCTGTGTTCCCAAGCTCTAGCTATGGGTTAAGAAGTGAACAACAGCTTTGTTCCATTCCCATAAGTCTTTGCTAAAAGCTAGCAGGCTAGCAGGAATGTTAGCTGAGATGATACTAGAGTGAATGAGTGAATAAATATATAAATGAATGAATTAGCAAACATTTATTAATTTTCTTTTTTTGTTTGTTTGTTTTTTCCTAAGAAAACTGGAGTTAAGTGACTTGCCAGGGTCACAGAGCCAAAAAGTGTTAAGTGTTTGAGGTCATATTTGAACTCAGGTCCTCCTGACTTCGGGGCTAGTGCTCTAACCACTGCACCATTTAACTGCCCTCCATTAATTTCCTATATGCTGTATTAAGAGCTGAGCATGGAGACAGAAATATAGTAATCTGTTCTCATGTTCACATTGAAATTGGGAAAATAACACAGAGAAAACGTTTCAGCCTCAAGTCAGCAGAAAAATCCAGTAATCCTTAAGGTACATTGACAAAGCAGCTGGAAATGCATCTTCTTTAATGCAATATCCTACTAATAAAACCTTATCAGTTTCTGATGTTGAACTATATGGTTTCCTTGGATTATGGCTATTGGTGAGGGGAGGAAGCATTTAGCACAGCACGTATGTAGTAGATTTTTAATAAATGTTTATTCATTACTTGATTGAGGAAGAAGGTTAGAAGAAAAGACTTTATCCAAGATCCACTATTATTCCCCCAGCTCTTAGGTTCAAGGTCTTGGGTTGTCTCTACCTAAGAATAAGAGAAGGTTGTAATAGTAATTAGACTTATCTGATAACATGTAGCCTCCTGTCTCCCCGCTCTAGATGCTTTGCTGTTTTAGTTGGGTTGTCTTGCCTGTTCCATAGATCACTAGGCCAGCTACACATCCAAAATACAAACTTCAATAGAAAGAATGACTATTAAATAACAATTGTGTTTTATATTTGAGAAAAAGACAATTTTGTTAATCTCTTACTATTCCATTCTCTATGTGTCCATGTCAATATCTTAGAATTTAATATTTATTAAGCATTAATCTATTAGTGACTGTGATACGCACTGAAGATTTTGTTGTTTAGTCATGTTCGATTCTCTGTGACCCCCATTTGGGGTTTTCTTGGCAAAGCTATTGAAGTGGTTTGCCATTTCCTTTTCCACTTAATTTTACAGAAGGAGAAACTGAGGCAAACAGCAATTACATGCGTTGCTCAGGATTACATGTCTAGTAGGTATCTGAGGTTGGATTGAAATTAGGTCTTCTTAATTATAAGTCCCACATTCTAGTGTGCCAGCTCACTGCTTTAGGCTCTGAGGATACAGGCATAAAAACCAAAATAGTTCCTTGCTTTCAAGAAACTTACATCCTATTATTTTCCTTTCCCTTGGGACAAGTATTTACAAGTTAGTTAAGAATTATTTCTTTGGAAAACAAGGCCCACTATATTCAGAGTAGTATTATTGGATCTTCATAGGTATATAAGGAGCATCATCTCTTTCTCACTAATTGACCGCTTTTCAAAATGTGTAGACATGTTAATTTTAAATGATGTTTTTTTATATTTTTATATAGAACAGATGCTACACCTTCTGGGAAAATATTTTTAGTAGTTACTGTATCCAAGTCCCTACTATAGGAACATGCAAATAGTGGGTATTCAACAATGTTGACTATGATATGGAGGAGAACAATAAAGTTAAGCAAGTAAATATGTCTAAAGGGTGCTCTGCATTCATATCATCTTGGGTGGGAGAAAAGAGGTTGTTTTGAACCTTTGAATGGAAGACCCACGAGTGGTCTGAAGAAATTGTAAAATTAAGGTAGTTTGTCTTCCTTAGCCTTGTGATTATTATTTTTAAATGCAAGTTTATTTTATTTTTTGTCAAACATTTACTTTATCTTTGCTAGCTCTTTCACTCCACTGAAGGAAAAAAGCATTCCAAAACCAAAACAAGAAAAACAAAACTCTTGTAATGAAGATGCATAGTCAAGAAAAATAAATTTCCATATTGCCCATATTCAAAAATATGTTTCATTTTAAATATTTAGGAGGTGGGTAGTATTCTTCATTATCAGTTCTCTAGAATCACCGTATTGATCAGAAATCTTTAAATCTTTCACAACTGTTCATTTTTTTAATGTTATTATATTCACTCTGTATCAATGCAAACAATTCTTTCCAGGTTTCTCTAAAATTGACCCTTTCATCACTTCTTACAGCAAAATAGTGTATTACATTCATGTTAGCATAATTTATTCAGTGTTTCCTAACATGGTGGACTCATCAAATTAGTAGACCAGGATATGATGTCTTGTGCAGGCTTATCCACCAAATCTAAAGAGTCTTCACTCCATGTAGATGAGCCTTTCATAAACAAGGGGGCAGTTTGTGCCTTAATGCCCTGTGCCAATCAAGTCCCCAAAACAGTAATCATATCTTTCAGGGGGGGAAATAGCTCAATTCAAAAATGACTGAACAACATATTGGTCATGTTACACTCTAATTTCCCCAGTTTCTCAGTTTACTCAGTTCCCATGACTTACTCTTCCACGAAACATCAGCTATACATGGAGATGGTCATACTCTTGATCTTGACAATGTCCCACTTTGGTGTTCATGAACTTTATCTAATTATAACATTTTTAGCATTCAAGTTTTTCTTCTGTTTAACCCTGATTTTCATTCTCACCATGATCTCTGTTGCTTCCATCCTTCAAGTTTTTCTCAGGCTATCACCCTTATAATGGCTACATTTTCTTTTCTTTCTTATCTTGATCCATTGGTAAAATAGTGAAAATCTATACTATCCTCTACATTCAGATTACCTCTTACCTCTTGCACAGATTATGACTACTTTGTGACTACAAAATCATGATGACTGGGGCTACTACAAATTCATGTTATATGATCTCAAATTGGCATTTGTTTTATATTATACTTTCCCAATTAATTTGCCTTAGAGGTTATTTTATGCTTTTTTTCCCTTGCTGAAATAGTACAATCCTATCATTTTTCTGGTGAGGAAATAGGCTCATAAAGAAATGACTTTTCCAAAGTCACACATTAGAGGAATCCAAGTGCTTTGGTTAATCTAGCTCTCTTTCCCTGTACTATGCTGCCTCAAAAAAGTGCTATAAAAGGAATTGAGGAAGGAGAGAAAGCTTCCTTTCAGCTACTCCTTCCCAATAAATCTTCCAGATTTTGGTTATACTACATTCCTATTTTCCTCTCAATTTTTGTTTTACCTAAAACAATATTCAAGTTTTTTATAACTTCCCCTGCTTTCTGCCAGAGCCTAGTTCTATTTCACACAAATGTGGGCTGCAGTTAAATGTGCTAATGAGTTACCCTCTGTAGCTCTATGAGAAGATGTGAAAACCCAATTAAGTGTTATATGATGTTTCTACAGCAAAGACTTCACACTACAGAAAATGTCAGAAGGCAAGGAGAGGCAAAAAATCCTTCCACAGCAATACTGCCTCATATTTACTGGATTAGCCACAGCATAATGATTTTGGGAAAGGAGGCTACTTTAAGGACAGCTAGCTGACAAATAACATGAGGTGGAAGAAACTGAGTCATGAGATGATGGGGTATAATAGTAAATAATTTACAATAGGTTGGGGTGGTATGTAATAGAACACACTTTTATGTTTAATCTACATTATTAACATTTTTTCCATCACTTAAGGATAGACAATCAATAAAACAATCAAGTTATTATTAGTAGTGGTTGCCAATTACCTAGATGTAAATGCTTACATTAAAAATTTTACAATCAGCTCTCACAAGCCAACACAAGCTGGTTCCAACCACTGCTTGGAATAGAACACTAATAATTAGAAGATGTTAATAGGGTTTTAGACATATCCTATAATAATAGTTTTTATGGCCTAGAGTCCTTACCTATTTTACTGAGATTGAATTATTTTGCCTGGGATTCAAACCTAGGTATATAGAATCTGAATCCTGGATTTTTTCTATTGAGGAAAGGTGAACAAATATGGATTAGCCTGTCTCTGCAAGAAATAGAAAAGGCCACTATCTAGAAAACTTAGGAGGGAATCCTTATCTTTGCTACCTTTGGAAAAATGGATGGATATCACAAGAATTAGGGTAATTGCATTCTTGTATCACCAGCATTTATATGGTAGGTGCTTAATAAATGTTTAATTGTATTGTTTCAAAATAGTTTTTATTTCTGATAAATTACTTTGCTTTGCCTCAATCTGACTTTTATTTGATTCATCTTTGATTATCAATTTTTCTTTATTTCAACATTTAGAGGCCATGATCTTTTAAGCTGGTGTTGTGAATTAGGGTATTAGTGGAATTGGGGTGATATGAATTCATCCCTTCCTTCCATTTGACAACATCTCTCTTCTCTCCACTCTCCCAGTCATATCTTTTACAAGTGAGGAAATTTTGGTTCAAGGCTGGAGCAAATGGAGGTTAACTGTATGTACAGGCGTATTGATCTGAAACTAGTGGTGGGCTTTTTGGAAAGGAAGAGAATAAAATTTTTTTCTTTTGTTTTTGTTTGTTTAGTTTTGAGTTTTGCAGGGAACTTATAAAACCCTCCTTTGATTTTTATTCTTCTTGCAAGTAGTTTTTACACACATAAACAGACAGACAGACAGAGACAGACAGACAGACAGACAGACAGACAGACACACACACACACACACACACACACACTTTCATCCTTGGGACTGCTTTTAAACAACATTGAGAATTTTTATTATCTTAGAGTAGCAGATAAATAGCACAAACCTTGAGTTCAAATATGACCTCAGACACTAGCTGTGTGATTCTGTGTAAGTCACTTAACTCTTTTACCTTAATACACTAGAGAAGGAAGTGGTAAATCATTCCAGCATCTATATCAAGAGACTCCATGGACAGTATGAGTCATAGGTTCATGAAAAATCAGACACAACTGATCAATAACCTCTTTGTTTAAACCCTCTGGCTCAAAGTTACATATTATATCTGATGCTAGATAATGACCCAGAGTTCTGGAGGAGGGTAGTGTCTATGAACTTGTTTTTAAAATATTTATTTTGGTAACCATATTTCGATATATCAATATCAATAATATTGAAATATCACTATTGTAATCCTATGTATTTTATTTTACATATTTAAAAGCATTATTCTTAGAAGAGGTCTACTATATGTATGACTTCAAAGCCAGTAGCTTCTTAGTTCAAATTTGATACTGGGAAGACACAGAGATACACAAGTATAATATAGTAGCACTCAGTTTCTCTAGATCCAGGCTGCATGAACTTGGGACCTTTTATGCCTCCAAACCAGGAAACTGGGTCAGAGAAGCAATATCCAGGGAAAAACCTCTGTGAGGATCAGGGAAGCAGCTGGTCCTATCATAAGGTCCATAGACTTCACCAGATTGTCCAAAGTGCCCATGATGTGAAAGAAAACATTAAAAATTCCAAATTTAAGTTCTCTTATTCAGTATTCTGACTTGACTATGTACTTTCTTGGACATTTGAATTATAGGAAAAATGATAACTGCTGGGCAGGTTTTAGTACCAATAGGATGAATTTTAAATGACTATAAATCTATGATGGGGATCTCTAATTTATATGAGGAAGACTGAAAACTGTGTAGCCCTTAGGCCTTTCTGGAATCTAGAACAGTTAAATTTGATGTCAGAGTTGTTGTTGTTTAGTCATTTCAGTTGTTCCAATGCTTTATGACTCCATTTGGAGCTTTCTTGGCAAAGATACTGGAGTGGAATGATATGGAGTGGCCATTTCTTTCTCAGATTTTTTACTGATGAGGAACTAAGGCACACAGGGTTAAATGACTTATTCAAGATCTCACAGCTAGTATGTGTTTGAGATCAGATTTGAACTCATTAAGATGAGATTTCTTGATTCTAGGCCTGGCACTCTATCTACACCATCATCCAACTGTCCTTTAGTGTCAGAGTACTGAACTTCAGCTATTGGCTCTGATATTTATTATATTTGTGGCTACAGCAAATGATTTAATTTCTCTGAGCACTGATTTCCTTATCAGTGAAATGAAAGGTTTCAACTAGTTGATCTCTAAGGCCCCTATCAACTATAAATTTATAATACTATGATATTGGATCTCATTGTAAAATTAGCATAACAGTCCTTGTGGTTGATGGTGATCCATAACAGTTTCATTGAGTATGCATCTCTCAGTACATTCTGCAATCTCTCTGAAGTATGTTACTTTGAATCTTGTACCAATTAAGTGTTAATAATTAATATAAAATCTTAACTATCCTCTTGGGAAGATAAAAAGGGCTGCATTTGAAATTTTCTTCTCCTACTGGAGAAAATGCAAGGTCTCCTGTCTGTGTGTCAGACTTTGGATAGTCTTGAATAAATCATGTGGCTTTGAATGGCCTGAAGTATAGCATTAAGAATTGCTTTTTTCCAAGTAATTTTTGTTGCAATCAGTGTGTAAGTCTAGCTCTTAAAGTCCGCTGAGGCTTCTAAAAGGTGATGTGAGGGAGTAGCTATGAGACCTATCTAACCCAGACTGCTTCCTCAATATCTTTAGAAAACCTCTATCAAAAACCTGAGAGTGGAGGGAAAAGAGGTCTATTATTTTAACACATTCATTTAAAGGCTTAACAGTGACCACTTTATCAGAGTAGGGTGCCTGCTTTTTCAAATTAGAAATAAAAAGCAAGACCTATAAAAGATGGCCCTCAGAATAAATAAGCTTTAGTGGAGAGGAGGTGGGAGAAGGGTGAAAAACTAAAAATAGAGAAAATAATGGACAGCAGACATCCTGTTCAGTACCTTAAGTGGGATATTTCATAGCTCATAGACTCCTCAATTTTGAGCTAGAAAAAATCATCAACTGAAGCCTAAAGCAATGAAACTATTGGCCTGGGGTCACATATAATGCTGCACAGAATTCTAAACATTGGGAAATGGGAAATGAAGATGGTTTTATATAACTGTCAATATAGTACTTAAAGTCACCCCTATCTACAATATATAATATATACAATAAACTTCAGTAGCTCCCTATTACCTTCAGTATCAAATATAAGTACCTGTACTTGATATTTCAAGCACTTTACAATCTGCCCCCAAGCTATCTTTCCAGACTCATTTATATATACAATATATATGCAATATTGTATGTATACAATATTATCCTTCACCACATACTTCCTGTTTTAGCCATCTTGGCTTCCTTGCTATCTCTCACACATAACAGTCCATCTCGCATGTCTGTCTTTGTATCGGATGTTTCCCATTCCTGTCTTTGAAACCTCCCCACCTTTACTTTCTGGAATCACTGGTTTCTTTTATGATAGTTTGAGTACCACCTCCCACGTGTGCACAGGGACTTGACCTTCATCAATAAAGTGAAAAATCGCTTTACAGTGAGTTTTGGAACTGAGGTTACATACATCAGGCCTTTCCTAAAGTCTTTTATACCTCCCTCCCTTGGAGCTATCAGTCCCCTTCCTAAAGCTACTTAATTTTTTTTCAAATGTTTTTTGCCTACACCTCTATATGTGTGTGTCTTCCCTTTTAGAACGTAAGTTCCTCAAGAGCAAGAGTGTTTTAGCATTTACCACAGTGCCTGACACATAATAAGTAATTAATAAATGTTTTCTTGATGGATTGATTATTTGAGTACCTATACACAATAATAATTATGATCACTATAATTCCATATTCACATAGGTTTATCAAGTACTTTATGAATAACAACCCTTTAAGGTAGATAATTCAAATATCAATATCTCTGAATCTTAAATGAAGACTCTGAAACTCAAAGAGGGAAAGTATATTCCCTAATATGGCACAACTAATAAATTTCATAGGACATGGAGCTAGATTTTTTTGACTCCAAAACCAATGTTCTTCCTAAAATACAGAATTAGCAAGCAAATTGTGTTAGAAAAATACATTAAAAAAAAAAAAAGAAAATGGCCAGTTAATCTAACCATATTGCATTTGATATAGCCCAAGGAAAACTTTCTGTAGAACAGAAGAAGAAATACATCTTCTTTCTCTTAGTAGAAGGGGGCCATAGGTGTGGAATTCTGCATATGCTTTCAGACATAGTTGTGTTTTCTTATTTTGCTTACTTGTTTTTTTTTTTTTTTTTTTTTTGGTACTAGAGAGTTTTCAATGGGAGGTGTTGGGGAGACAAGATGTATGCATGAGAAATAATAAGGGAACAATGCCAGATAGCACAGGGCTTGGTATAGAGTTACATGCTCAATGTTTGATGAATGAATGAATAATTAAGTGAAAAATTATGCAGTAGAAACAGATTCAGGACTAGGCAAAATTGTGAAATACTGTGAGGCATTTCTATTTTATTGATGTCTTCTGTTCTTACAGACATAGTTATTTCCCAAAATAGTACTATTTGTCTCCCCAGCAGGACTATGAGCTATTAAAGTCTAGTAAACCATAAGTTCATTTTTCTTTTTTTTTGTTTCTATGTCCTTCTGTATTTACAGCTGGGTTGCACACATGATAAACTATCAATAAATGCTTATTGAATAAATGATTAGATTGACACTGATAATGCAGAGTGCTGAAATATACACATGTATTTTCTTTTTCTTTCTAATGGTAACATTACCATCTTATCCTTATGACTAAATTAGTCAATCAATGATTGTATATATTAAATGCCTACTAAGTGCCTAGTCACTGAAGGTATAAAAACAAAATGAAGCAAGACAAAGCACAAAGCATTGCCCAGATTTTCAGATTTCCTTTTTGTTTTATTTTGCTGCTGATTACTCTTTGTTGTAATGGTTCTGTTTCTTTTATGGCAAATAACTTTCCTTTTGGTGGTGCAGTCCTTGTGAAAATTAATTCTCTCAAAGCTTTACCCTTAGGTTGATTCCCTCACTTGTACCTTTATTCTCTGAAAAAAGGGAAGAATGAATTACAACCTATTTTATTACATTTTAAATATATGTAGACATTCTAAATTATTTCCATCTGGCCTTTATAAATCTGATAACAGAATGAGAATATGGTTAAAAGTCATTAACAAAAGAGTGTATGGTTATTTGTCAATATTTACACACTTTAAATTGCCAACTTATTTTGGGTGTGTTTCTGCTGGTTGATGAATCATTTAGCAACCAAGCTTTGAATAAATGATTTATGGATATCCCAAGGTTAACAATTCCTTAACAATTTTTAAACAAATAATTACTTGTTCATAGCAAATTGTTATATGGTAAAGATTAAATAAAATGGTAATAAATATTTATCCTTATTCAGAGCAGCAAAAAGAGACTTATTTATATCTTTTTATTAATATTTTTGTTTATCTTTTTATTAATTATTTTGTTTTTATATCTCATTTATTACCAAATTTGTCTTTGCTTCCTGCCCTACTGAGCAAGCCATCACTTAAGGAAAAAAAAAAGAAATTTCAAAAGCAATATATCAAAACTAATCAATATTTCAACCACATATAAGGAAAATGTAAGCAAAGAGGGCCCAGATTGTTATTCAATCACTTACTCAATCAGCAATTCAAAGCATTGGCTCACTATCTCCCTACAATGAATTAAAGACATTATTAATATAAATTTAGGATAATCTCGGTGAAGAACACATGTAACAGAAACAAGGCATCACAAACTATACTATTTGTGATTCTGTTATGATAGGTACCTTGTTATTGTCAGATCCTGCTATTTATGACTGTTATTGTCACTGCTAGTTACTGCTGTTAAATTGAAATGTCAAAGGAGGGTCTATACACTAACCCTGGAATATACATAGTGCCACCTGGAGATAGCTGGTGTTAATGCAATACTAGCTTAATTCTGATTTTAATGTAACACTAGTTTAATTCTGGTAGTAATATAACACTAGCTTAAAGAATATATAAACTCTGGTTCTCAGATTAATAAATAGAATTGCTCAACAGATTTCTCCCCCTGGTTCGTGCACATTAAGTTCATAATCACACTCTCAATATTAATTGGCATTGAACTCCAACAGAATAAATGCTTTAATCATTGGATAATGATGCCTGGGAGGAAATAGATTGTTATTGACCAAAAGAATGTCATGTACAGTAGAGTTCTGAATAGACAGAAAACTAACATGGAAGCATTCAATTGAATTATGATTCAATTCAATTGTGCAGAATTCCTCAGAGGGAATTCAATTGTGCAGAATTCTTCAGATGGAATTGTTATCACCTGTCTCTCTCCTCTCTCCCCCTTTAACCAAGTTACTTACCTTTTGAACTTTTATTTTATTATGTTTTGGCAAGACAATTGGGCTTAAGTGACTTGCTAGTGTTAAGTGTTTGAGGCTGGATCCGTCCTTGTGAACTTTTAAAGACAGGAAGATCTGGAATTCAGGTGTCAGTAAAAATGTTTCTATAACAGCAATAGCTGATAGCAAGATCTGTACGAGTTTTTGAGAATATTAACAAATTAAAAATACCTAGGAAAGACAACTTTAGGAAACATATTTTCTCAGGCAAAGAGAAATATAAGGTATGGAACTGAACAAAGTCACTGATCTCAAGAGCCCAATAGATAGCAACACCTAAGTAAAATATATGACTTCACAAAGAAAGAGCCTCCTAGCAATCAAAAATTGTGAAGTATGCCCTTTGTCATATTTGTTCTTTATGCATGTAGTTTGCTATTACTTTAGTATAAGTTTAAACTTTTGTGAGAAACCTTGTCTATAGAAGGGGGTAAGTTAAGGAGAGTTCATTTTGTAATAAATGTCTTTTCTATACCTGCTTAGTAAATACCCTTTCTAAAAATTGTCTGCTGGTAATCAATGTGAAACACGTTGGTGGGAGGTTATGAGCAAGTGTACTAGAACAACTCAGCATCTCAACATTCCTCCTAAAACTCTGAGAATAGTAGCAATTATTGCCCACTGAGGACATCATAGTCTCAGTGAGATTTGCAACACAGATGGAATGCTTCATTTGGCTGACAACTCATAAAACATTTCAAATCCAAAGAACCATCCCTATACAAAAAGTGAAGGGAAATGCATTTCCCCCCCAATTCTTCTCCAATGCTAAAGCTTTGTCATTATAATTACATAGAATTCAGTTTCATATTTTTGTTCTTTCTATTTACATTATTGTAGTCATTGTGTATGTGATTTATTTTATGATGAATTACTCACATGTATGTCTTCCCATGCTTCTTTGAATTTTTCACATTTACTGATTCTCACAGAATGGCAATATTCATAATATGTCAATCACATTTATCAAGCTATTCCCCACTAATGAGAATCTACTTTGGTCCAGTTTCTTGCTACTGCTGAAAATTACTAAGTGAATTATTTGTTTAGCTGAGACTTTTCTTTCTGTTTCTTAGGGGTATATGTCTCCATGAAGGGATCTCTCCATTACTTTCTAAAGAGTAATTACAAATTGGTTTCTAGAAGTGATATGCCAATTTTTAGTTCCACCATACTGTCTTCCTTAGTCCTCTCAACATTGACAACATCTTTTAACACTTATGCCAATTTCTTTGGGTATGGGATTAAAATTCAGAATTGTTTTCATTAAGAACTTGAAGCAAGCTGTCACAGGGTTGTTAAAAGTTTGCAAATCTTTTGTCAACTTTTATAGTAGATATAGACATATAGATATGTATATTGGCCATTTATGCATCAAACAATGGCTCCAAAAAGGCTTTTTTGAGGCCTCTTCAAAGATTGGCAAGTCTCTACTAATTAGTCTTGGTTAATTTAGATATCAATCTAGGAAGTATCTTTAATGTTGTTAAGACTTAATTAATAACTTTGTCTAAGGAAATGATTATATGTAGGAAGTCTTAGAAGAAGACATTAATTTGGTCTACAGAATGCCACATACATAGTTAGAGGATCTGGATTTGAATTCTGGCTCTATTATTTAAAACCTGTTTAATCTTACACAGATTATTTGATTTCCCTGAGCTCTAGTTTCCACATCTGTGAAATGGTAACTTACCTTGAG
This sequence comes from Antechinus flavipes, assembly GCF_016432865.1. Lineage (NCBI taxonomy): Eukaryota > Metazoa > Chordata > Mammalia > Dasyuromorphia > Dasyuridae > Antechinus > Antechinus flavipes. The sequence goes on from NC_067401.1 coordinate 249,376,679, forward strand.
GATGTTTTAGAGCACAAAATGGGAATTTTTACCAATAATTTTTGAAAATTTTTTAGAAATACAGTACAAATTATGGGAACTCAAGTATCTTAACAGTGTTAATGAATATGTTATTAAATATTTATTAAATTGGACAGAAGTGGGTGGGTCTTGAAAAAAATTATATACTATGGACAAATTTAAGTTAATAAATGAAAACAAAAAGTTTTCTTCTAGAGATATACTTATCACTCATAAGGTCATCCTAACCTTTGTTTTTTGCATCAAAATTATTAATTTAATAATTATAGACAAACCCTATTAACATGATGTTCTACCCAAGGTATTTCTGTGGAATTAATTAATAATGTTAAGATTGCCTATATTATTTTTGTGGCTGAAAATATTTTATGCAATTAGATTTTTTTATTGATGCATAATTTACACATTAAACATTTCCAAACCTCTTCAAACATTTCCTATGTAGTACATGACTACCCCCATCCAAACAGTTAAAAGCCCTCTCCCTCTTTAGAACAATTTTGGCTGTAAATGTACAGTACATGCCAGCATTTGTAGATTACCATTTATTATGGTTGTTTTAACTTTAATGATTAGTACCAATATTGTATTTTACATTTGATTTGTAGTTTGACTATAGTTATGTCTAATGCTCACATTCTTCTTCTGACATATAATGTCTTTGTGATCTTGAACAAGTAACTAAATTCTCAATGCTCTACACAACTATTTATAAGATGTAGAGAAGATACCAATGTGTATGATAGGAGTTCCCTTATGCCAGTGAAATCATAGGTCTAACCCTTATCGCCTTTCTTTCTTTTGCATGTACATAGAAGTCTTTATATATTTCTCTAAATTCCTCAAATGTTCATTCATTACAGAACATTAGAGAGGTAATGTGACTTAGTAGTGAGAAAAATTATTATTTTACTATTATGTATCATTGTAATGTTCTGGTTAGCTTTCTGGAGGTCTTGAGACCAACCTTGGTTTAAGCAGAGAAATCACCAGAGAATAGTCGGGGATAAAGTCCAGAAGTGTTTATTGTCTCCTTCACAGTCTGTCTCCTTGCCTGGGGCCAGGCTAGCTTTCTGGAGGCCTTTCAGATGAGCCTTGGTGTCGGTGGGGGAAGTAGGAGAGCCACCACGAGGCTGATGAAAATGGAATGTCTCTCCCAATCTGAGAGCTTGAGCTCCAGCTATACTCTATTACAATTACATCATTACAGTATACTGAGTATAAACCTGTAATGGGCTGAAGCTCAAGTTGATGCACTGAGTCCCCAAGCACATGAGGCTAAATAGTAATTGGACCATACTCTACTAATATATATGCTTGGAGAAAGAATGGCCCCTGCCCACTCTTTGTCCTGATGTGTTGTATAAGAAATATCGATTTTGGTGGGTGGAGGATGAGGAGCAGGAAGAGAGGCAGGGAGGGACTGCTGGCTGGTTTTCTGTAGCAGCTGCTCACATTGCTATCGCGATCCCCCTTCACCTCCGATCCCCCTTCATCTCTGATCCTTCTTCACCTCTACTGAGAATAAAGATTGAAGATTTTCCCTTAACTTGAATTCCTGACTCTGGCTGATTTTAAAATACGTGGTCATCACATTTGGCACCCAAGAGTGGGAACCAAGGACCCTACTTTCATTGAAGAAGTCTCCAGTGACCAGGAACTTAGGTGAGTATTTTAATAGACTAACAGGGAACTTATTTTCTTAAAGACTAAACTAGTAATCTTTTTTGGCTGAAATAGGACAGGTGCTAGCTAAAGATTCTTCATACACCCCCCCAACCACCCCACCCCCACCCAGGAGTGGCACTATAGAAAGCATGCTTAAGCTGATAGAAGGACAAGGGCTACTTATAACTTGGAAACAGATAGCTAGGCTTCTGGGTACATTAAAACGCACCTCCCCTTGGTTCTTAGAGGAAGAGCAAATCTCTCCAGATAATTGGACATTAATTGGGCAACAGCTCTCCGCATATTACAATGAAAACAGCCCTCATTCAATTTCCATCAAGGCATTCTATTTATACAATATAATACAGTTGGCCTTAAAAAATTGTATAAGTTCTAGAAGAAAGAAAAAGAGCTCTAGGAATAGTCAAATGGGAAAGCCTGAGATAAAGGAGGGAGACAATGAACAGATTAATGACCATATCCCCACAGGGCATGGAGACTTAAGTAAGGCTCAAGGGTGTGGTGACTTTCCACCCCAGGAGGCAGCTTCAGCCCCATCTAAGGAGCAGGTACTTGACTCTCCTCCATCAACTCCACCCTCTGGGATAGAGGGAGGAGGGTAGTGGGGGGGGGGGGGAGCAGTGACAACACCAACACCTCCCCCCCAGCATCCAGCTGCTCCTATGACTAGATTGCAAAAAAGGACTAATTAAGGCCAAGGTGGAAGGGAGAGATGTAACGGAACTTCAATATTACATTTTTCCTGTAATTCAACAGTTTAATTCTTCAGTTCAAGAAAGTAGAAAATACGTTCCTTTTGATATAGAAATCTTCAAAGACCTGAAAAAGGCTTGCACTCTTTATGGGGCTACATCAGTTTATGTTAAGTTATGTTAAGATGTTATTACAGAATTTGGCTTTTGAAATCTTGACCCCTAATGACTGGAAATGTATAGCAAGGGTATGCCTAGAACCTGGACAAAACTACTTGTAGCTTTCTGAATATAGTGAGCTCTGTAGGATACAAGCCCAACAAAATAGTCAAAGTGGAGTTCATGCTGCAATCACCTGTGACCTACTAACAGGTGTAGGTTCCTATGCAGACGTCTCAGTACAGATTAATTATTCCATAGCAGCATATGAGCAAATTGCTGCTAATGCGATCAAAGCATGGGCTTCTCTCCACAGTAAAGGCAACAAGGGTGAGGCCTTCACAAAAATAACACAAGGGCCAAATGCACCCTTTGCTGACTTTGTGGGATGTTTGCAGACAGCTATCACAAGAACTAATGGGGAAAATGCAGTAACAGACATTTTGATAAGGCAACTTGCTAAGGAAAATGCTAATGAGGTTTGCAGAAGAATTATACTAGGACTGCACAAGGATGCTCCTTTAGAGGAGCTCATAAGATGCTGTGCCACAGTGGGCACAAATGCCTTTTATAGCCAGGTTATGATGCAGACTTCCCAAGATCCCAACATGGGAAGACAGGGTCCCTTCTGGCAAGGGACTTCCAGAGAGACTTGTCAATGCTTTCAGTGTGGTAAAGTAGGGCATCTAAAAGCTCAATGTTGGTATAGAGACAGAATGAGAAAACAGGGTAGGAGAACAAGACCCCAAACCCCATGTCCAAAATGTAACAGAGGCTTCCATTGGGCCTCAGAATGTAGACAGATTCAGGGAAATGGAATGAGGGGCTTAGCCCCAGGGCCCCAGGCAAAAGACACTTGGGGCATGATGGTAGCAATGGTGCACCCAGAGAGTGCCTAGAAGTCCAATACCCAGACATGACCAATCAGCCAGGAAGCCATATGATGGGAGAAAGGAATTACAATTGGGGAGAATAGAATTGTATGCGGCTAGGACAACTGAGATTCCCCTTGGAGAGGTGAAATCTGTTCCTCTCCAGCCTATGGATCCCTTGCCTCCAGGCACAGTAGGCTTGAAAATTTCACCTCCTGAGAGTACATACAAAATAGTGTCCATACACACATTGATGTAGGAAACTGGGGAATATGTTGATAATATCCCAGTCACTAATACAGGTAGACAATGTGTGACTTATTACCCAGGAGCATCAGGTTTACTCATACAGAATCTTAATAAGCAACGTGGTGATAGTCACCCAGATTCTGACTCCAGACCACAAAATCCAGGAATATACTGGACAACAGCTGTAACAGATGACCAACCTATGCTCACGATCTATATAAATGGCCTACCATTAGAAGGATTGGTAGACACAGGTGCAGATCGTACAGTCATTATATGTGCCAATTGGCCCAGTCACTGGCCAAAGATTAAAGCAGACACCTACGTGTCTGGCGTAGGAGGATCAATAGCAGCTGAAGTTAGTGCTGCCCCTATGAGATGGACCTTTGAAGACAAAACAGGAGTTTTTACTCCTTTTATAGTTGAAAAAATCCCCATCAATCTGTGGGGAAGTGATGTTTTACTCAGTAAAAATGAGTACTTTGGTTTTTTAAGCAGGACTGCTGTTGAAGGCCTGCCAACATTTTCACCTGTTCCTATCCAATGGAAAACTGATACACCTGTGGGGATAGAACAGTGGCCCTTAGGTAGTGATAAAATTCAGGCCTTATTAGATATAGTACAGGAGCAGCTTGACCAAGGACACTTACAACCTTCTCTAAGTCCTTGGAATTTCCCAGTGTTTGTTGTGAAAAAGAAATCTGGAAAATGGAGGATGCTGACTGATTTAAGAAAGGTGAATGAACAGATGGAAACTAAGGGAACTCTTCAGCCTGGACTTCCATCTCCTACTCAGTTACCTAGAGAATGGCCTCTTTGGGTCATAGATATTAAGGATTATTTCTGTTCTATCCCTCTGGATAAGGATAATATGAAAAGATTTGCCTTTTCAGTGTCCAGCATCAACTTAGCTGAGCCTTATAAAAGATATGAATGGACAGTTTTGCCACAGGAAATGAAAAACAGCCCTACTATGTGTCAAATGTATGTTGCTGCTGCTCTTGCTTCAGTAAGAAAAGCATTTCCAAAAGTTATGCTATTACATTATATGGATGATGTATTGGGATGTGCACCTGAGGAAAAAATGTTAGAAGCATGTCTACAAAAGACAATAGAAACACTAAGGAATTACAAATTGTACATAGCTGCAGAAAAAATTCAAAGACATGCTCCTTTTCAATATTTAGAATATGAAGTATATCCTAAGGTGTTTACAGTACAAAAACTGTCCTTAAGAACAGAGAAGCTAAATATCTTAAATGATTTCCAGAAATTGATAGGAGATATCCAATGAATGTGACCAGTGTTAGGCTTGACTACCTATTAATTGCAACCGTTATATGATATTTTAAGGGGAGACAGTGCTTTAAATTCACCACACCAGCTTACAAAAGAAGCTCAAGAGGCTTTGAGAGAAGTTGAACTGGCTTTATCCAATGTGGTTGAAAGAGTCACTCAAAAACCCTTGGAAATATCAGTTTTTGCTACACAAGAGAAACCCATAGCAGTCCTTCATCAAGGAGACAGTGTGATAGAGTGGGTGAACCTCCTGGCACAACCAGAACAAAGCCTTACTCCTTTCCCAGTGCTTGTGGCTAGAATTTTATTAAAGGCCATTAAGCAAGCAGTACAATTATCTGGGACAAGAGCTGACAAGATAGACACCTTTAATACCAATACACAAATTAATGTGTGCTGTGAGACCATCCCAGAGTGGCAAATTTTATTAGCTATGGTTCCACATTTTACACATGAGTCTCCATTAAAGATAACCAGACTATTACATAATTGGTGATGGATTTTTGAAGAAAAAGTTTCTAAAGTTCCTCTTAAAGGATCAACTATCTTTACAGATGCATCCAAACATAATTATTTGTGCTGTATACTCTCATGATTTAACTATAAAGAGAGTAGTCAGAACTCCTTTTCAGTCCACTCAGCAGAATGAATTGTATGCGATCATGCTAGCTCTCACTTATTACCCAGGAGACATAAATATAATATCTGATTCAGCCTATTCAGTAGGTGTGGTACAAAGAATTGCCACAGCCCAAATAAAATTTGCAGCCTCTAATATATATCAACTCTTTAAGAAACTTCAAGAGCAAGTGAGAAAGCATCCAGGTAAGATTTATGTTTTGCATGTCCACTAGTGGACTTCCAGGTCCCATTTTTGATGGTAATTCAAAGGCAGATAGCCTACTAACTATGTTGGTCAATATTCCTTTATTCCAAGAAGCCCAGACATCTCATTCTAAATATCATTAGGATGCTCGAGCTTTATGTTTACAATTTGAAATAAGAGAGGAAGCAAGGAGCATAGTAAAAGCCTATATGGCTTGCCTTCCTTTCCACCCTCCTACGCTCCCTCCAGGGAAGAACCCTCGTGGTTTGAGACCCATTGAAATCTGGCAAATGGATGTGATCCATTATAAATCTTTTGATTGTCTGTCTTTTATCCACGTTGTGGTAGACACCTTTTCAGGATTCACTTTTGCAATACCAGCAGCAAAAGAGACAGCCCGAGTGGTCACTGAATTCCTCACACAAGCATTTGCCATTATGGGTGTGCCACAAGCAATAAAAACAGACAATGGACCTGCATATACCTCCAAACATTTTGTACACTTTTGTGCACAGTGTAAGATTTTACACACTACTGGCATACTTTTTAATCCTCAAGGACAGGCAATAGTAGAGAGGAGAAACAGAGACATTAAGATGCTCCTCCAAAACAAAAGAAAGGGGAGCCACAGGTAAGCCTAAAGAACTACTAAATCTAACCCTTTATACTTTTAACTTCTTGATTTTTGACAAAGATGCACTGGCTCTGGCAGACAGGTTTTATAACCCACCGGAAGGGCAATGTCCAGTGTGAGCAGCTCCACTATCTTTAGATAATCGCCAGGTGATGTGGAGAGACCCAGAAAATGGTGAATGGAAGGGACTAGATAGGCTAACTGCTTGGGGGAGAGGGTTTGCTTGTATCTCTACAGGTGGAGAAGGAATCAGATGGGTGCCAACGAGCCGTATTTGTCTTGTCCATCGCAGAGAGACAGAGCAGACCCTTGAAACGAAGGAGAAGACCCAAGAAATATCAGGTGGTTCTGTTGCTGATTGTGCCCACCACTGAAAGAGCATGGCAGTTATGGCATTTGACTCATGGACATCAAAAATTGTTGGACTTCAAAAGCCTCAGGAATCATTGGATTCTCTGAGATATGATAAGATAACTATTGTAGGACTTGAAAACCCTCAGGAATCATTGGATTCTCTGAGACATAAGATTGTTGTAGGACTTGAAAATCCTCAAGAATCATTGGATTCTCGGAGACTTAAGATTGTTGTAGGACTTGAAAACCCTCAGAAATCTTTGGATTCTCTGAGACATAAGACTTGAAAGCCCTCAGGAATCATTGGATTTTCTGAGAAATGATAAGATTGTTACAGGACTTCAAAATCTGTTGGGATCATTGGATTCCCAAACACATAAAAAG